>NC_140028.1:10000-319294 GCF_963513975.1 Fringilla coelebs | reverse complement strand
TTGGGAGGACACCTCCCAAGGGGGCCCCTCCAGAGAGCAAACCCACACAGCCCCTTCCCACAACCAGCTGGGGAAGGATTCCTGGGAGAGAAGGGGAAGGAACCTGTTTATTGAACAGGCTCAGCACCCCCAGCACACAAAATTAACAATGACAAATGACAACATGTGCTGGTGTTCACAGGGGTCCCAGCACGAGGGAAGAGACCAGAATCTTGACTCCCTCTTTCAGAAGGCTGATTTATTATTTGAGACCAGAATCTTGACTCCATCTTTCAGAAGGCTGATTTATTATTTTATTATATATATTATATTAAAAGGAAATGATACATTAAAACTATACTAAAGAAATAGAAAGGATTTCATCAAAAGGCTAGCAAGGAATAGAAAGGAAGGAGTGATGATTAAATCTTGTGACTGACCAGAGAGTCCGAGACAGCTGGGCTGGGATTGGCCATTAATTAAAAACAACCATGTGAGAGCAACCAAAGATGCACCTGTTGCATTCCACAGCAGCAGATAATTCTTGTTTGCATTTCGTTTCTGAAGCCTCTCAGCTTCTCAGGAGAAAAGTTCCTAGCAAAAGGATTTTTCATAAAATATGACCGTGGAAACACCACTCAGTCACTGCTCTGAAAAAGATGACAAATTCAGAAAGTCTCTCTCTTGGGGGTGGTCACTCTGTTATCAGTCCCTCCAGTGCTGGGGCAGCTGCTGCAGGCACAGGGTGCAAACTCTCGGTGTTCCCAGGTCCCAGTCCAGAGCAGGTCCGAGCAGGTCCAAAAGAGGAAAGGAGAAACAGTCCAGGGAAAAATTCAGATTGATTAGCTAAACTGACTAATGAGCAGAAGCAAGAAGCAAGAGCAAGAGCAAAGTGAAAAGCCAGGCAAAAAGCAAAAGCAGCACTGTGTACAGCCCTGTCTGTGTCCTGCCAGCATGGGGGAGCGGCTGATAGCAAAACCAAAACTGATAACAAAACAAAACTGATAACAAAACAAAACTGAAAACAAAACAAAGCATTCACTCTTCAGAGCCACTCTTGAGGGCACAGAACAGAACATCCAGCACCAACAGCACACACAGATGGGGACACAGGCAACTCAACGTCACCTCGGACACCAGTCCAGTCCAAGGCACAAATCCTACACCATTTACAGACAGCCTATGATAATCACTACATTGCCATGCTGTGTCACATTTTAAACCCTAAAAACTCCTCTCTGGGCCCTTCTGCCAGGCTGGCAGGGTCTGCTCTGCCCCTTGGAGCTGTCTGCAAGCAGAGGGTGTTGTTCCATCCAAAGGGGATTGCCTTCAGCCAGCCACACCATTGTTTTCCATTTGTTCAGTAACTGAGGGATCTCAAAGCTTGCCTTCATTTCAATCTTGCTAATAGTTTGCATATTAAAATCATGTGCCAGGCAATCACGTTTATAACTCCTTATAATCATATTCATAATTTTATATTCCTGTTTCATCTTCCCCAACACAGGAGAACAGCCAGGGCCCCGTTCCCCTGAGCCCAAATCCTCCTGGGGCTGCTGAGCCCACCAGCCTGACTCTCCTGCTCACCCCAAGGCCATTCCCCTGAGCCCACCCAGCCTGACCCTCCTGCTCACCCCCAGGCCATTCCCCTGAGCCCACACCCCCCTGAGCCCACCCAGCCTGACCCTCCTGGTCGCCCCCAGAGCATTCCCCTCAGCCCAAATCCCCCTGAGCCCACCCAGCCTGACCCTCCTGGCCACCCCCAGGCCATTCCCCTGAGCCCACCCAGCCTGACCCTCCTGGGCACCCCCAGACCATTCCCCTGAGCCCAAATCCTCCTGGGGCTGCTGAGCCCACCCAGCCTGACCCTCCTGGTCGCCCCCAGACCATTCCCCTGAGCCCAAATCCTCCTGGGGCTGCTGAGCCCACCCAGCCTGACCCTCCTGGTCGCCCCCAGACCATTCCCCTGAGCCTACACCCCCCGAGCCCACCCAGCCTGACCCTCCTGGTCACCCCCAGGCCATTCCCCTCAGCCCAAATCCCCCTGAGCCCACCCAGCCTGACCCTCCTGGTGACCCCCAGACCATTCCCCTGAGCCCACACCCCCCTGAGCCCACCCAGCCTGACCCTCCTGGCCACCCCCAGACCATTCCCCTGAGCCCACACCCCCCTGATCCCACCCAGCCTGACCCTCCTGCTCACCCCCAAGCCATTCCCCTGAGCCCACCCAGCCTGAGCCCACCCAGCCTGACCCTCCTGCTCACCCCCAGGCCATTCCCCTCACCCCAAATCCCCCTGAGCCCACCCAGCCTGACCGTCCTGGCCACCCCCAGACCATTCCCCTGAGCCCACACCCCCTGAGCCCACCCAGCCTGACCCTCCTGGCCACCTGCACACCGCAGGCTCCGGGGCATAGCTGCCTGTCCAGGGCTGTGTGTGCAAACCCAGGGCACCAGGAATATTCCTGTGTCTGCTCTGGGGTGCCCTAACCCCAGGGGAGCACTGACTTTGACCATCATTCCTGCAGAAAGTTTCCTGGACTTCAAGACAGACTGGAATCCACAAAAGTGTGAAATAGATTACAGAGAGCAGTGTAGGTGTGTCACTGGGTGAGAAATTGAGGGTTTGGGATTTTTAGTATGTTGTGGATGGAAGCAAGATGAAGGGCACAGGATGTTGTCCTGGGCTTCTTCTTTGTGCTTCTTCTTCCTTCTTTCTCCATGGGTTTGGGTGGCATTTTGTAATTGGGCAGAAAAATCCACATTGTGGGCTCTGTGAGACCAGTTATTGGCTTAAAAGGGAAAATAATCCAGGTGTCAGCTCTTAATTGGACAGTTTAGTCTTAAAAGACCTTGTTACAAGAGGTTGTTGGCCATTTTGTGCCTTCTAATGAAAAGCTGCTGAACTCACAGTAGCGAGACTGTTTCAATGATAAGAAATAATAAACACATGAGTGTGAACATGAATTACTGTCTCAGGTGCCCTCAGTCCAGACCCAGAAAAACCCACAGCCGGTCCTGGCACTCTGCTGGGCATGACTGTGCATTGGGGCTGCTGCTGATGGTGCCGTGACTTCTGCAGCCTCAATGTCACCTGAGCCAGCCTCAATGTCACCCGAGCCAGCCTCGGCTCCCCTGCTATTTATTGACAGAGCTGTTGATAAAATATTCAAATCATTTGGCTCTGAGAGCCCACGTGCTCCCTTACAGCTCCCCTTCCAGACAGGGGAACAAGAGTTTCCTTTTTGGCTTCTGCTGCTGCTGCTGGGATCTCGTGGGGGTGCAAATTGTCCTGGTTTGTCCCAGCAGCACAAAGAGAGGGCTCAGCAGTGGAGCCCTGGGGTCCCCAGCACCTTTTCCCCAGCTCACAGCTGCCACCAGCTCTGTCTGTTACACCTCTCCCCAGGAAAGGTCAGACTGGAAGATAAAAAGGAACAAACCAGAGCAGGTTATGAGGAACCTTTGTCCGGTGTTCCACTGAACTGGTTCCACGTCTTCATCTCAATCAGAGCTCAGGAAGGTGTTAAAGGTTGTTGGGACAGGAATTCCTGTGAGGTGACAGCACAGACTCCTCCCTGTGTGACAGCCAGGGGAGGGCCCTGCAGCCCAGAGTCCTCGGGACAGGGGGGTCTCAGTGTCCTTCCTGCTCATCCTCCGTGGGTGGGAGAGGTTCTGCCAAAAGGGTGACAGGGACTGTCCCTCCTCACCTCCCCAGAACTGCCCATTATTCCATCCCATCCCATTATCCCATCCCATCCCATCCCATCCCATGGATCCCATCCCATGGATCCCATCCCATCCCATTATCCCATCCCATCCCATCCCATGGATCCCATCCCATGGATCCCATCCCATCCCATCCCATCCCATCCCATCCCATCCCATCCCATCCCATCCCATGGATCCCATCCCATCCCATGGATCCCATCCCATGGATCCCATCCCATCCCATCCCATGGATCCCATCCCATGGATCCCATCCCATCATCCCATCCTACCCCATCCCATCCCATGGATCCCATCCCATCCCATTATCCCATCCCATCCATCCATCCCATCCCATCCCATCCCATGGATCCCATCCATCCCATCCCATCATTATCCCATCCCACCCCATTATCCCATCCCATTATCCCATCCCATCCCATGGATCCCATCCCATCCCATCCATCCCATTATCCCATCCCATTATCCCATCCCATTATCCCATCCCATTATCCCATCCCATTATCCCATCCCATCCCATCCCATTATCCCATCCCATCCATCCCATCCCATCCCAACTCATCCATCCCATCCCAACTCATCCATCCCATCCCATCATTATCCCATCCCATCCCAACTCATCCATCCCATCCCATCATTATCCCATCCCATCCCATTATCCCATCCCATCCCATGGATCCCATCCCATGGATCCCATCCCATCCCATAGATCCCACCCCACCCCATCCCACTATCCCATTATCCCCCTATTATCCCATCCCAGGGTTCAGGGATGGATACGCTGGGGTCAGGGTCTCAGCCCCCCACCAGGAGCTGCCCCAGCCCTGGAGAGGGGCCAGGGCTCAGGAAATCCCCAGCAGGGCCCTGTGGAGCACAGGGAATGCTCCAGGGGATGCTCCAGGGAATGCTCCAGGGGATGCTCCAGGGGATGCTCCAGGGGATTCTCCCAGGGAATGCTCCTCAGGGCCCTGTGGAGCACAGGGAATGCTCCCAGGAGCTGCTGAGTGACAGCAGTGGCAGCAGGGGCTGGCACAAACCAGGTGTCCTTTGTGTGTGACAGCCACAGGCAACGGGCACAGTCTGGCAGCTGTGCCCAAATCCAGCCAGTCTGCCCCAAAATCCAGCCAGTCTGCCCCAAAATCCCAACCAGCTGTGCCCAAAATCCAGCCAGTCTGCCCCAAATCCCAACCAGCTGTGCCCAAATTCCAGCCAGTCTGCCCCAAAATCCAGCCAGTCTGCCCCAAAATCCCAACCAGCTGTGCCCAAAATCCAGCCAGTCTGCCCCAAATTCCAGCCAGTCTGCCCCAAATTCCAGCCAGTCTACCCCAAATTCCAGCCAGTCTGCCCCAAATCCCAACCAGTTGTGCCCAAAACCCAGCCAGTCTGCCCCAAATTCCAACCAGCTGTGTCCAAAATCCAGCCAACCTGCCCCAAATCCAAACCAGCTGTGCCTAGGATCCAGACAGTCTGCCCCAAAACCCAGCCAGCTGTGCCCAAATCCAATCCCTCTGCTCCAAAACCCAGCCAGCTGTGCCCAAATCCAATCCCTCTGCTCCAAATCCATCCAGCTGTGCCCAAATCCAATCCCTCTGCTCCAAACCCATCCAGCTGTGCCCGAAGCCCCGCCAGCCCCCTCCCAGCTGCAGCTGTCCCCAGAACAGCCCGGCAGCTCCGCTCTGCTCAGCCTCAGCTCTGCCCCTGGAATCCCAGAACCTTGGGATTGCTGAGGCTGGAAAACCCCTGTGAGCCCCCTGAGTCCAGCTGCTCCCCCAGGAGCCAAGGCCACCAAGGACCTGTCCCCAAGTGCCACATCCACGTGGCTGTCACATCCCCCCAGGGGTGACACTCCCCCCTGCCCAGGGCAGCTGTGCCAGGGCTGCCCAGCCCTTCCAGGAGCTTGTCCCTCAGCTGTGGTGGCCTGTCCTGTGCTGCTGCTCCCCTGGTGTCCCCCAGCCGTGGTGGCCTGTCCTGTGGTGATGGTCCCCAGGTGTCCCTCAGTGGTGGCCTGTCCTGTGCTGCTGCTCCCCTGGTGTCCCTCAGCTGTGGTGTCCTGACCTGTAGTGATGGTCCCCAGGTGTCCTTCAGCCTCTTGTGGTGGTCCCCTGGTGTCCCTCAATGGTGGCCTGTCCATGTTCTGTCCGTGCCCTGTCTGTACCCTGTCCATGTTCTGTCCATGCCCTGTCTATGCCCTGTCCATGTTCTGTCCGTGTTCTGTCCGTGTTCTGTCCATGCCCTGTCCATGTTCTGTCCATGCCCTGTCCCTACCCTGTCCGTGTTCTGTCCATGCCCTGTCCCTACCCTGTCCGTGTTCTGTCCGTGCCCTGTCCGTACCCTGTCCGTGTTCTGTCCGTGCCCTATCCAAGCTCTGTCCGTGCCCTGTCCGTGTTCTGTCCGTGCCCTGTCTGTGTTCTGTCCATGCCCTATCCAAGCTCTGTCCATGCCCTGTCCGTGTTCTGTCCGTGCCCTATCCGAGCTCTGTCCGTGCCCTGTCCGTGTTCTGTCCGTGCCCTATCCAAGCTCTGTCCGTGCCCTGTCCGTGTTCTGTCCGTGCCCTGTCTGTGTTCTGTCCGTGCCCTATCCAAGCTCTGTCCGTGCCCTGTCCAAGCTCTGTCCGTGCCCTGTCCGTGTTCTGTCCGTGCCCTGTCTGTGTTCTGTCCGTGCCCTATCCAAGCTCTGTCCGTGCCCTGTCCGTGTTCTGTCCGTGCCCTATCCGAGCTCTGTCCGTGCCCTGTCCGAGCTCTGTCCGTGTTCTGTCCATGCCCTGTCCATGCCCTGTCCGTGTTCTGTCCGTGCCCTGTCCATGCCCTGTCCGAGCTCTGTCCGTGTTCTGTCCGTGCCCTATCCGAGCTCTGTCCGTGCCCTGTCCATGTTCTGTCCGTGCCCTGTCCGTGCCCTGTCCGTGCCCTGTCCGTGTTCTGTCCGTGCCCCATCCCCTGCCCCACTCATGGCACAGCCTCCCCCCGGGCTGCCTCAGCTGTCCCTGCCTGTGCCCCCCCTCCGGGGCCAGCCGGGCCCCCCTCCTTCCCCGGCGCGATTTTGGCACCCCATTTCAGCCACCTCCAGCCGATGTCCCCATCTCCCGGCTCCTGCCCCTCTCCCTCCCTCCCCGAGGCGATTTTGGCCATCCCGTTTTCGGCCACCTCCGGCCGATGTCCCTCTCCCACGGCTCCTGCCGCTCTCCCTCCCTTCCCGAGGCGATTTTGGCCATCTCGTTTTCAGCCGTGGCCACCTCCAGCCGATGTCCCCCTCCCACGGCTCCTGCCCCTCTCCCTCCCTCCCCGGGGCGATTTTGGCCACCCCATCTCAGCCACCTCCGGCCGATGTCCCCCTCCCACGGCTCCTGCCCCTCTCCCTCCTTCCCCGAGGCGATTTTGGCCATCCCGTTTTTGGCCACCTCCACCCGATGCTCCCATCCCCCGGCTCCGGCCCCTCTCCCTCCCTCCCCGCGCCGATTTTGGCCATCCCGTTTTCAGCCGTGGCCGCCCCATCCACGCCCCCATCCCCCGGCTCCCGGCCAGCCTCCCCTCCGGCACACCTGGCCGCCGTCCCGCGGCTGGAAGCGCTCCGGGAGGAGCTGCGGACGCGTTTCCTGCCCAGCACAGCCCGGGCAGGGCTGGACGGACAGACGGAGCCGTTCCGAGCGCTGCAGCCCCTGCCCGGCCCCGCGGGGTGAGCTCGGCGGCACCGGCTGCGGGAGCGGCTCCAGAAAACCGCCCTGCCCTCGGCCGGGATCGCTCTCGTGAAAAATGAGAGTTTGGGGATTGGCTTTTGGCAAATGTTAAAATGAATATTATGTGTGTTGCGTTAGAAAGTTGTGCTGTGCCAATTTTCTGAAGGAGTGTGGTGAATACAGTTTTAGGTTATAACAAAATGTTAAAATAGAAACTGTGCTGGGTAAGATACTTTTTTAAAGAAAGGACTCGCACTGAGATAGCAGCCACAGGACACCTCAATCTTTCAGAGAATTTATTGCCCCATGATCAGAACAAACGAACTTCTTCCTGCCTGCTCAGCCCTGAAGGCGCCGTCAGGATTCAGAGGGAGAAGCTGACACTGCCCAGAGAGAATCCTGTGTGTGAATGGAATTGATGCACCATGGATGAGGTGTGTGAACATGCAACAGGCTGCTGCTTTTAAGGGTTAATCCTCTGTTAACACTGGTCCTTTTCTGGGCTTATTTTGCCCAGAAAAGGTACCCGGACTGTCTGTAACTCTTTGTTTCTGTTGTCTCATTATCCTAATCCAAATTGTCCAAATTTTTATTAGTCTAATCATATTCCTATGTTTATAACCATTTTATTACTATTAAACTTTTAAAATTCTAAACCCAAGTGATTGGCGTTTTTCACAGCTCTGATCCCGGGGTTGGGTTCCCACTCACCTGCACCCCCAAATTCGCACACCTGAGTCACCTCTGGTAGGAGTGTGCCCCTTGGGGACGGAGTGGCAAAACCGTCTTTTGTCCCCTTAAAAAGGAAAGAAGCCCAGAAGTTTCTCTCCTCGATTAGGCAGAAAAGGCATCTCATAGGCCTGGGGGACTTCACCTCAAAATTAAGGATGGCCAGTTGGGCAGGAGCCAAAAAGTCTCGCCTGGCAATTTCCTAGAAAAAGAAGAGAACAAAGAACCCAATCGTTTTTGTGAGGTGTTTTACCAGGGGCAAGGGTCCCTTGCACCCGGCTTGGCTTTTCTCTGGAAGGGGTTTGTTATTTTGCCTTTTATTAAAACCCTTTTGTTTCCAACACTGCAACAGGAGCCATCCTGCTGATTTCATGCCTCCAAAGGTGGCTGAGTTATCTTGGGTGTGAAATAGACCTCGAAAAGCTTTTGAGACCTGGCTCGAGGAGGCTCCTGCTTTACCTGCGGGCTCCAGGTGATGCTGCAGGTGAGGAGCTGCGGGGCAGGGCAGTCCCAGCCGGGCGGAGCTCAGCGGCACAAACCGATCCCGCGGCCCTCGGAGCGCCCGGACAGACGTGCTCAGACAGACGGAGCGGCAGCAAGACGCTTGCCAGACCCACGGAGCCGCTTTGGCACCTAAACTTCCACCTCGACAGAGAGCGGGCTGTGCAGCAGCACATGACATCACCGCAGCCCGGCCCCATCCATCAAACGCGGATAAAAATAGGCACCAGCCGAGAGGGGCCCCCGGGCAGCGAGAGGGGAAGGAGGCAGGGAGCTTCCCCCGGCCCCGGCTCCTCCCGGCCCCGCGGAGCCAGCGAGAGGGGAAGGGCCGGGCTGGGGCTCCGGCACCTCCCGTGGCAGTGGGACCACCGTGCCGGGCCGGGCTGGGGGCTCCTGCTGCTCCCGGAGCGGTGGGACCACCGTGCCGGGCTGGGCTGGGGCTCCGGCACCTCCCGAGGCGGTGGGAACACCGTGCCGGGCTGGGCTGGGGCTCCGGCACCTCCCGTGGCGGTGGGACCACCGTGCCGGGCCGGGCTGGGGGCTCCTGCTGCTCCCGTGGCGGTGGGACCACCGTGCCGGGCCGGGCTGGGGCTCCGGCACCTCCCGGAGTGGTGGGACCACCGTGCCGGGCCGGGCTGGGGCTCTGGCACCTCCCGGAGCGGTGGGACCACCGTGCCGGGCCGGGCTGGGGGCTCCTGCTGCTCCTGAAATGGTGGGACCACCGTGCTGGGCCGGGCTGGGGGCTCCTGCTGCTCCTGAAACGGTGGGACCACCGTGCCGGGCTGGGCTGGGGGGTTCCTGCTGCTCCCGTGGCGGTGGGACCACCGTGCCGGGCCGGGCTGGGGGAGCGGTGGGACCACCGTGCCGGGCTGGGCTGGGGGCTCCTGCTGCTCCTGTGGCGGTGGGACCACCGTGCCGGGCCGGGCTGGGGCTCCTGCTGCTCCTGAAATGGTGGGACCACCGTGCCGGGCAGGGCTGGGGCTCTGGCACCTTTTGGAACGGTGGTCCCACCGTGCCAGCTCGGGTTGGGGGCTCCTGCTCCACCCGGAGTGGTGGTCCCACCGTGCCGAGCTGTTCCCCCCACCCCAGGGCCTGTGGAGGTGCCAGGAGGGATAAAACGAAGTGACAGGAGCCCTGGCTCCACCCTCCGAGGGGTGACAGGGGTGACAGAGGTGACAGGGTGACAGGGGTGACAGGGTGACAGGGGTGACAGAAGCCCCAGCGCCACCCTCCCAGTGGTGACAGCACTGACAGGGGCACAGGGGTGACGGGGGACAGGAGCCCTGGCTCCACCCTCTGAGGGGTGACAGGGGTGACAGGGTGACAGGGGTGACAGGGGCACAGGGGTGACAGAAGCCCTGGCTCCACCCTCCAAGAGGTGACAGGGGTGACGGGGGCACAGGGGTGACGGGGGGACAGGGGTGACAGGGCAACAGGGTGACAGAGGTGACAGGGTGACCAGGGCACAGGGGTGACAGGAGCCCTGGCTCCACCCTCCGAGGGGTGACAGCGGTGACAAGGTGACAGGGGGACCGGGTGACAGAGGTGACAGGCTGACAGGAGCCCTGGCTCCACCCTCCGAGGGGTGACAGGGGTGACAGGGTGACAGAGGTGACAGGCTGACAGGAGCCCCAGCTCCACCCTCCGAGGGGTGACAGGTATGACAGGGTGACAGGGGGACCGGGTGGCAGAGGTGACAGGCTGACAGGAGCCCTGGCTCCACCCTCCGAGGGGTGACAGGGGTGACAGGGTGACAGAGGTGACAGGGTGACCAGGTGACAGAGGTGACAGGCTGACAGGAGCCCCAGCTCCACCCTCCGAGGGGTGACAGGGGGACAGAGGTGACAGGTGTGACCGGGTGACAGAGGTGACAGGCTGACAGGAGCCCCAGCTCCACCCTCCGAGTGCCCCTGCCCTGCAGACAGGATTCGCCCCCAGCTGCAAATCCCAAATCCTGCCCGGCCTCCCACGCGCCCCAGCGCTGGATGGAAACCAAAACCCGGCGCTTTAGCCCCATAATCTCAGTGCTGAGACCGCCCAGCTCCTCGGGCAGGAGCTCCCGCTGCTCCTGTGCTCGGGGCAGCCAGGCAGGAGCTGGGTGTGGAAAATGTGTATTTTGGGATTGGCCTTTCGCAAATATTAAAATTAATATTATAATTGTTATGTTAGAAAGTGATGCTGTGTCATATTGTCATTCCGTTCCTTCTATTCCTTTCTGATGAAATCCTTTTCTCTACTCTTTAGTATAGTTTTAATACATCATTTCCTTTTAATATCCTAAATATCATAAAATAATAAATCAGCCTTCTGAAAGATGGAGGCAACATTCTGGTCTCTCCCCTCATCCTGGGGCCCCTGTGAACACCTCCACATTTGGTGACCCCAAGTGAAGAATTCCACATTTGGTGACCCCGAGTGAAGAAGAATTCCACATTTGGTGACCCCGAGTGAGGAACACTGCCACAGTGAGGGAAATGCAGCCAGCTCCAGGGCACGAGAGCCGTGGGATGTTTTGGGCTGGAAAAACCCCTGAGCCCACGGAGCCAAGCTGTCCCCAGCCCTGTCCCCAAGTGCCACATCCGCAGGGCTGTTAAATCCCTCCAGGAATGGGGACTCCCCCCTTCCCCGGGCGGCTGTGCCAGGGCTGCAGGGCCCTTTCCAGGAAGGAATTTTCCTAATATCCCTCCCAGACCTCCCCTGGCACGGCCTGAGGCTGCTCCCTCCTTCCTGTCCCCGTTCCAGGGAGCAGAGCCCGACCCGCCTGGCTGTCCCCTCCTGTCTGTCAGGGGGGTCTGGGGGTGAGCAGGGCTCTCGTCCCCCCCTCAATCCTCCTTTTCTGCAGGGGGAGTGCCCCCAGCTCAGCTCCCTCTGCCGCCCCCCGGCCCTTCCCAGCTCCACTCCTGCCTCTGGACCGGCTCCAGCCCTTCAGGGCCCTTCTCTTCCCGAGGCGGAGGCACAGACCTGCCCCGGCACTGGAGGTGACACAGCAGGGCCAGCACAGCGGTCACTGCCCCTGCCTGGAGGAGCCAGGGGCTGCTGCCCACCCGGGCACACCTGGGCACACACCTGGGCACACAGCTGGGCACACCTCGGCACACCCGGGCACAGCTGGGCACACACCTGGGCACAGCTGGGCACAGCCGGGCACACCTGGGCACAGCTGGGCACAGCTGGGATACACCTGGGCACAGATGGGCACACCTGGGCACAGCTGGGCACAGCTGGGATACACCTGGGCACACAGCTGGGCACAGCTGGGATACACCTGGGCACACCCGGGCACACCTGGATACACCTGGGCACACCCGGGCACACCTGGATACACCTGGGCACAGCTGGGATACACCTGGGCACACCCAGGCACACCTGGATACACCTGGGAACACCTGGATACACCTGGGCACAGCTGGGCACACAGCTGGGCACAGCTGGGCACAGCTGGGATACACCTGGGCACACCTGGGATACACCGGGGCACACCCAGGCACACCTGGATACACCTGGGCACAGCTGGGCACACCTGGGCACAGCTGGGCACACCTGGGCACAGCCGGGCACACCTGGGCACACAGCTGGGCACACCTGGGCACACCCGGGCACAGCTGGGCACACACCTGGGCACCGCTGGGCACACCCGGGCACACCTGGGCACAGCTGGGCACAGCTGGGATACACCTGGGCACACCTGGATACACCTGGGCACAGCTGGGCACAGCCGGGCACACCTGGGCACAGCTGGGCACACCTGGACACACCCGGGCACACCCGGGCACAGCTGGGCACAGCTGGACACACCTGGGCACACCTCAACACACTCGGCTCAGTGACAGGAAAAGACTCTAAAATCACAAAATTCGGAGAGCCAGAGAGAAAGTCAGGGTTAGCAGGTCCTGGGAAATGTTAGAGCTTGTGTTTGCTGGATCAGGTGAAACTGCACCTGTGAAGTCAGTATATGATAAATGAGATAATTGTTAGATGTGATTAGATGTAATTATTGTTAAAGAATCATGAGAAACTATGTAAGGGGTTTGAGGGGGATGGCAAGAAACCCATGCTCAGATGAAATCAATGTGTACAAGGAAGACAATGCAAGTAGAATAACATGTAAGTTATTTAATGATAGAATATAAAACATGTTCATCCCAAACCCGTGGCGGGTCAGATTGGGGTCTGTGCACCCCTGACACCCAGAGCTCTTAATGAAAGTGTGAAAAATGCGTATTTTATGATTGGCTTTTCGCAAATATTAAAATGAATATTGTATGTGTTGTGTTAGAAAGTGATGCTGTATTAATTCTCTTAAGGAGTGTGCTAAACATAGTTTTGGCTTATAACAAAATGTTAAAATACAAACTATGCTGTGTAGGATACTTTTTTTTAAAGAAAGGACTTGCAGCGAGCTAGCAGCCACAGGACACCTAAATCCTTCAGAGAAAAAGAATTTATTGCCCTCTTATCAGAAGAAAGGAACTTCTTATCAGAAGAAATGAACTTCTTATCAGAAGAAATGAACTTCCTCCCGCCTCGAAGGGGCTGTTAGGATTAGGGGGAAGAAGGTGACCACGACCAGACCGAATCCTTTGTTTGAATGGAATTTATGCATCATGTATGGCATTTATGAATATGCAACAGGCTGTTGTTTTTAAGGGTTAATACTCTGTTAACGGGTGTCCTGCCCAGAAAAAGGAACCCGGACGTCCATAACTCCGTTTTTATTGTCTCATATTGTCCTAATTCAAATTGTCCAAATTGTATCTAATTGTATAACTATTTTTTAAACCATTTTATTGCTATTAAACCTTTAAAATTTTAAAGACAAGGGACTGGCGTTTTCCACAGAAAGCACCTGCATTTAACCATTCCGTGGTTCTGTGTTCCTGAGCACCAACAGAATTCCCAGCTGAGTTCCCAGCTGGCTGCTCCGGGGCGGGCCGAGGCTGCAGAGCTCACCCTCAGCCCGGGAGCGCGGAGGGCTCCGGGAGGGAGCCGAACCCCCCGTCCCGGGGGATTTGGGGGGCCAGGCAGAGCGGGGAGGACGGGGGGACTCCTGCCTGGAAAGGAACAGCAGCACAGGTGCTGCTCTGTGCCCCCCAAAACATCCAGGGATGGGACACCGAGGATGAGGAGGGGACGCGCTCTGGGCAGGGGAGTGAGAGTGAACTCTGAGGAATTCAGGGATTTTAGAGGAGCTAAGATTTTAGTTAGAGATCAGCTTTATTGCAGTTAATTAAACGAGATGGGTAGGCCTTGATGAAGTTGAGGGTTAGTAGTTAACTAATAATTGATTGATTGTCAGCACAATGTTTGGTCAGCTGGGTTTGTAGTGAAGAACATAGAAACTGATAAATAGCTTTTGGGAACATCAGACAATTGTAGCAACATAAGACAAATTCCTCTGTTCTGACACCAACTGAGGACAGGGAATGGGAGTTCTACCAAGGGTTCATTTGTCATGTTTGCACTGAAAAGGCAGAAAGGTCAGAACGAGGAAGACTTCATTGACTTCCTCATTTTGGGACCCCTCCCCATGAAAGGGACCACCGACCCATTTCGAGGAACAAACTACGCATGCTGAATAGCTTTAGAAATAATTACCATGCTTAATAGCTTTGGAACTAATTACCATATGCAGCGGGGGAATGGGATGTAGCAGAGTTATGAATATGCATTTGTATTTTGGGTATTCAATACCTGTATAGATAAGAGGGCTCTGTAATCACCTGTAAATTGGGGTGTGTATTTGGGAGCTATCCCACAATAAACACACACTTTCTGACTCTAAACTGTCAGAGAGTTTTTGGATATCGGTACCAGATCGATATCCACATTGGGAATGGAATGTGCCAGAGTTATGAATATGCATTTGTATTTTGGGTATTCAATACAGAAAAAAGGGCTCTGTGATCACCTGTAAATTGGGCTGTGTATTTGGAGCCATCCCATAATAAACACACACTTTCTGACTTTAACCTGTCAGAGAGTTTTTGGATATCTTGGGAATGGGATGTGCCAGAGTTATGAACATGGATTTGTGTTTTGGGTATTCAATGCCTGTATGGATAAGAGGGCTCTGTGATCACCTGTAAATTGGGTGTGTATTTGGAGCCATCCCACAATAAACACACACTTTCTGACTTTAACCTGTCAGAGAGTTTTTGTCGCTCACAGTTGGATGTCAGCACTAGATCAATATCCATATTTTTTAATTAACCAGGGTATGGGCAGTGGGAGCACAGGAGATGGTCACTGCTGTGGGAACGCCCGTCCAGAGGAGGTGAGGGTCCCCACACCAGGAGTGCTGCACCCCAAATGCCAGCCTCAGACAAGGAGACCCCAGCCCAAGCGGCTGGGTGGGATTTGTGTGCCCCAAAGGACCTCAGCGACTCCTGCAGGAGCTGCCGGGCCAGGCCAGGGACCCTCCAGCCGCGGACGTGTCCCCCCTGTGGGTGACACCGCGTGGGAGACCCCCCGAGAAGCTCTGCAGACCAAACCCTTCTCCCCCCCAAGCTGGAAGCAGCTCAGACCTGAGCCCAGGTGTGCCCCTGCACCCCCATTTCCCCAGCGGACCCCGAGAGGAGCAGCACAAGGCGCTGAGCAGGGGCCAGGCTGGGTTCCAGCAGCTGCAGCTCCTGGCAACCCACGGCACGGGGCCTCTGGAGCCAGAGGCTGCCGCTGCGTCTCGGGTTAATAGCCCTCAATCAATTTCCCTCCCACAAATTTGCCTAATGGCTTTTTAAAATCCCTTTAAAATCAGCTGCGAATGGCCTGTGGCAACGAATTCCGCCGCTATCACACCGAGCACTCACCACAGGAACAGCCAAAGATTTCCCTGCTCCCAGGGAACAGCCAAAGATTTCCCTGCTCGGAGCACTCACCCCAGGGAACAGCCAGAGATTTCCCTGCTCCGAGCACTCAGCCCTGGAACAACCAGAGATTTCCCTGCTCGGAGCACTCACCCCAGGCACAGCCAAAGATTTCCCTGCTCCCTGTGCTCCACGGCTCCATCCGGCTCCCTGTGCCCTCCCCGTGTGGAGTGACACACCTGGGAGGAGCGGGCAGCGCAGGTGAGCTCTGCTCTGCGCTCCCCAGTGAGCGAGGAGGGGGCTGGGGAGGGGAGGAGAGGTGTGGGACACCGAGGAGCCTCTCCCCGTGCCCTCCCCGAGCTCCAGCCCTGCCCGGCCCCAGCCCAGGTGCTCTCCCAGCTGAGTAACTGGTTTCACCTGTGCACACCTCTGCCACCCCTCCCTGTGCCACCAGAGCCAGCACTGCAGCCCAACCACCCAGAAACTTCAGCGGCACCAGCAAACTCTGCCAAGTCATTGTTCAACCCTGTTTGGGGGGTGCTGGAGGTGATGAAAGGGAGTTCCACGAGTCAGCCACGGCCAGGAGGGGTCACAGGGGTGCCACCATCGAGAGCTGGAGCCAGCCATGGCCAGGAGGGGTCACAGAGGTGCCACTGAGAGCTGGAGCCAGCCACGGCCAGGAGGGGTCACAGGGGTGCCACCATCGAGAGCTGGAGCCAGCCACGGCCAGGAGGGGTCACAGGGGTGCCACTGAGAGCTGGAATCAGCCGAGGCTGGGAGGGGGTCACAGGGGTGCCACCATCGAGAGCTGGAGCCAGCCATGGCCAGGAGGGGTCACAGGGGTGCCACTGAGAGCTGGAGCCAGCCGAGGCTGGGAGGGGTCACAGGGTGCCACCATCGAGAGCTGGAGGCAGCCACATCCAGGAGGGGTCACAGGGGTGCCACTGAGAGCTGGAGTCAGCCATGGCCAGGAGGGGGTCACAGGGGTGCCACCATCGAGAGCTGGAGCCAGCCATGGCCAGGAGGGGGTCACAGGGGTGTCACCATCGAGAGCTGGAGCCAGCCACGGCCAGGAGGGGGTCACAGGGGTGCCACCATCGAGAGCTGGAGTCAGCCATGGCCAGGAGGGGTCACAGTGGTGCCACCATCGAGAGCTGGAGACAGCCACATCCAGGAGGGGTCACAGGGGTGCCACCATCGAGAGCTGGAGCCAGCCATGGCCAGGAGGGGGTCACAGGGGAGCCACCATCGAGAGCTGGAGCCAGCCACATCCAGGAGGGGTCACAGTGGTGCCACCATCGAGAGCTGGAGTCAGCCATGGCCAGGAGGGGGTCACAGGGGAGCCACCATCGAGAGCTGGAGCCAGCCATGGCCAGGAGGGGGTCACAGAGGTGCCACTGAGAGCTGGAGCCAGCCACATCCAGGAAGGGTCACAGGGGTGTCACCATCGAGAGCTGGAGCCAGCCGAGGCTGGGAGGGGGTCACAGGGGTGCCACTGAGAGCTGGAGCCAGCCACGGCCAGGAGGGGTCACAGGGGTGCCACTGAGAGCTGGAGCCAGCCACGGCCAGGAGGGGGTCACAGAGGTGCCACCATTGAGAGCTGAAGCCAGCCACATCCAGGAGGGGGTCACAGGGGTGCCACTTAGAGCTGGAGCCAGCCATGGTCAGGAGGGGGTCACAGGGGTGCCACCATCGAGAGCTGGAGGCAGCCACATCCAGGAGGGGTCACAGGGGTGTCACCATCGAGAGCCGGAGCCAGCCGAGGCCGGGAGGTGGCCCGGGGTGCTGCAGGGGCTCTGGAGATGGGGAAGGTGCCTGGGCGCGGTTTGTGTTTGGTGGCAACATTTTTATCCCTTGTCCTTGAACTCATTCCCAGACTCCGCCGTGATAAGCACCAGGGGCTGACTTCCCTTCCAGCCCCGTCTGGCACGCAGGGGACAAGGTGACCCACCCTGGGAGCTCCTGGCACCTGGCACCGAGCTGGAACGGGGGCTGGCCCGGGGGGGATCACGGGGAACCCTCGGGGTCACACTGGCAGCAGGGACTCACCCAGGTGTGCTCAGACACGGGCCAGAGCAGCCCAGGGGGTGGCCCAGCGGGACCCGGCGGTGGCCCAAGGGGACCCGGTGGTGGCTCAGGGGAACCTGGTGGTGGCCCAGTGGGATCTGGCGGTGACCCAGGAGGGGCCTGGTGATGGCCCAGCAGAACGTGGTGGTGACCCAGGGGGGACCTGGTGGCGGCCCCCACCAGGAATCAGCTCCTGCTCCCTTCTCCCGTGCCAGGCCGGGATGTTGTGGGCCATACCTGGTGTGCTCTTCCTGTGTCCCCCCGCCCTGCGGTGCCCTCGGTTACCCAGAGCAGCCGCAGCGCGGAGGGGGAGGACGAGCCCGAGCCCCGCCAGGCGCCAGGGCAGCACGGAAAAGGGGTGGGACAGGGAACGGTCGGGCTAAAAGTAACTGGAGACTGCCAGAAAAAGAAAAAAAAACCACCAAAAACCAACATCTAACGAGCCAGAGACTTCCCAGTGGAATGAAAACATCTGCTGGGCGCCGGGTGGGGGCTGGTCCGGACCTCTCGGGGGGCCCAGGGCCCGGCCAGGGGGTCCCGCAGAGCCCCCGGCAGGAGCAGGGACTGCTCGGCAAGGTGGCCCTGGCACGGGCAGGGACGGCCGCGGGGAGCGGGCAGGGTGGGACCCCCGAGATGGGGCTGGAGGGGGCAGCGCCGGGAGGAGGCCGGGCGAGGCAGCCCCACCGGCGTGGGACGGGCCCGGGAACGGGGCCCCGGAGAGGGCAACCGGCGGCTGCTGGGGGGGCGGGGGGCAGGACACGGACAGGCACCGGACGGCCCCGGAGCGGGTTGAGCCCGGCGGCGCAGCCCGGTGCGGGGGCTGCCGGCGGTGCGGGGGCTGCCGGCGGTGCGGGGGCTGCCGGCGGTGCGGGAGCCCCTCCCGGTGGGGCGGGGCGTGCGCGGCCGCACGTCCGGAGCGGGGCGGGACGAGACCAGGCCGGCCCCGCACGGCACCGGCGGAGCGCGGCGGGCTCGGGGCGGTGCGGAGCCGCTCGGCTTGGCTCGGCTCCGTTTCGTTTCGCCCCCTTCGGCTTGGTTCCGTTCGGTTCGGCGCGCATCAGCTCGGTTCGACGCGGTTCGGAACGGCTCGGGTCGGATCTAAGCGGATCGGGTCGGACTAGAGCTCGGCACAGCCCGCGGAGCCCGGATCGCGGCGGGGATGGCGGTGCCGGAGCCGGACGCGCGGCTGGCGCAGGAGAAGGAGGAGGAGAGCGAGGAGGAGAGCGAGGTGCTGGAGGAGAGTCCCTGCGGCCGCTGGCAGAAGCGCCGCGAGCAGGTGGGAGCCGTGGGACGCCGGGAGAGGGGATGCGGATGCCGGGGGATGGGGACGGGGACGGCGCCGCCGGGCCCTGCGGGGCCCCGGGCTGTGCGGGGCGCGGGCAGCGGGGCACAGCCAGAGCCGCGGCCGGAGGGCGATGCGGGGAGCGGCTCCGCGGGGAGCGAGTCCCCGGGGGCGGCCGGAGACGTGGGGAGCCGGGCTCGGTCATGCCCAGCCCGCCGTGTCTCGGCGCGGGGAGCCGAGCTCGCCGTGTCTCGGTGCGGGCTGTGCCGGCGCGGGGAGCCGGATCTCGCCGTGCCCAGGTGCGCGGGGAGCCGATCTCGCCGTGCCCAGGTGCTTGGGGAGCCGGTCTCGCCGTTCCCCGGTGAGGCTGCTGGTGCGGGGTGCAGGCTGCAAGGCGTCACGTTTCACCGTGCCCTCTCATGCGGTGTCTGGGGCAGGAGTCGGGCTCACCGTGTCCCGGTGCCGGGCACCGGAGGCCGCGCTCACTGTGTGAGGCCCCGCGACCTGGGCTCGCCGTGCCCCGGTGTGGGAAGGAGAGCCGGGCTGTGCCCCGGGGCAGCCCGGGCCCGTCCCGCGGTTCCGGTGGGACCGGCCGTGCTGGGCAGCCGGTACCGCCCCGCGGGGCCACTGGAGGCTCCCGGAGGGTTCTGCTGGTCTGGGTCCCGGAGCTGTGCCCGTGCCAGCCCCACAGGTGGCAGCGTGGTGACCCCGGAGCTCCTGCGGGAGGGGGACGTGCCGGGTCACCGCTGGGGCTGCCCTCAGAGCCCACCCCCAGGGCGGGAGAGCGCGGTTCCTCCTCTCCAGAGAAGGGGGTCAGCTCATCTTCCTACGCCAGGCTGCAGCACCAGGCGTGTCTCCCCAAAAATGGGGCTGGAGCCGCCCTGTCCCTGTCAGGGCCCCCGGGAGCAGGGAGCAGAGCCGGCGGGTGAATGCTGGCCCCAAGCCGGGCTGGGGGACGGACAGACCACGGACACTGCCGGTGCCCGGAGGGGAAAGGCCCGTGCAAGGCCAAACCCTTTATCTGCCCCTTATCTCCCCTGTCCCCGAGGCCAGACCCTTTATCTGCCCCTTATCTCCCCTGTCCCCGAGGCCAGACCCTTTATCTGCCCCTTATCTCCCCTGTCCCGGTAAAGGACCCGGCCCCAGCACTCAGCTTGGCCCAGGGCTGCATCTCCCGGCCTGAATTCCCAGCCTGGGCTTTGCTGAGATCCTGATCACCTGCTCCAGGATGATAACTCCTCCTGGCTGATAAGCTGCTCTGCCCCTCGGCGCTGCCAGGTGCTTCCACACCCCCACGGCCCCTTCCCCCTCCGTTCCTGCTCCCTCCCCCTCTCTGGAAAACACCTTCCCCCCACCGGAGGCCTGACCCTGACCCTCGTGAAATGGAGAATATCGAGGAGCTGGAGCGTGTTCAGGGGCAGGAGTGGAGCTGGGAAGGTCTGGGGGAGCTGGGCAGGGGCTCAGCCTGGAGCAAAGGGGGCTCAGGGGGCCCGTGTGGCTCTGCACAGCTCCTGGCAGGAGGGGACAGCCGGGGGGATTTGGGATCTGATCCCAGGGAACAGGGACAGGAGCAGAGGGAACGGCCCCAGGCTGGGCCAGGGGAGCTCAGGGTGGGATATTGGGGAAATTCCTTCCGCGTGTTCTGGCCAAACAGCGACATTTAATGGTGAGGATTTCACTGCCAGTGGTGTTTAATGGCGAGGGTTTCGGTGCCAGTGGTGTTCAATGGCGAGGATTTCGGTGCCAGTGGTGTTTAATAGTGAGGATTTCAGTGCCAGTGGTGTTTAATGGTGAGGGTTTCAGTGCCAGTGGTGTTTAATGGCGAGGATTTCAGTGCCAGTGGTGTTTAATGGTGAGGGGTTCGGTGCCAGTGGTGTTTAATGGCGAGGGTTTCGGTGCCAGTGGTGTTTAATGGTGAGGATTTCGGTGCCAGTGGTGTTTAATGGTGAGGATTTCGGTGCCAGTGGTGTTTAATGGTGAGGGTTTCACTGCCAGTGGTGTTTAATGGTGAGGGGTTCAGTGCCAGTGGTGTTTAATGGTGAGGGTTTCGGTGCCAGTGGTGTTTAATGGTGAGGGTTTCACTGCCAGTGGTGTTTAATGGTGAGGGTTTCAGTGCCAGAGGTGTTTAATGGTGAGGGTTTCGGTGCCAGTGGTGTTTAATGGTGAGGGTTTTGGTGCCAGTGGTGTTTAATGGTGAGGATTTCGGTGCCAGTGGCGTTTAATGGTGAGGATTTTGGTGCCAGTGGTGTTTAATGGCGAGGGTTTCAATGTTTCATGGTGACAATTTCAATGCCAAACAAACAGTTTGGCATTTATGGGTGAGGATTTCAGTGCCAGTGGTGTTTAATGGTGAGGGGTTCAGTGCCAGTGGTGTTTAATGGTGAGGATTTTGGTGCCAGTGGCGTTTAATGGTGAGGATTTCAGTGCCAGTGGTGTTTAATGGTGAGGATTTCAGTGCCAGTGGTGTTTAAAGGTGAGGATTTCAGTGCCAGTGGTGTTTAATGGCGAGGGTTTCAATGTTTCATGGTGAGAATTTCAATGCCAAACGAACAGTTTGGCATTTATGGGTGAGGATTTCAATGCCAGTGGTGTTTAATGGCGAGGATTTCGGTGCCAGTGGTGTTTAATGGTGAGGGGTTCACTGCCAGTGGTGTTTAATGGTGAGGGGTTCACTGCCAGTGGTGTTTAATGGTGAGGGGTTCAGTGCCAGTGACATTTAATGGTGAGGATTTCGGTGCCAGTGGTGTTTAATGGTGAGGGTTTCAATGTTTCATGGTGACAATTTCAATGCCAAACAAACACTTTGGCATTTATGGGTGAGGATTTCAGTGCCAGTGACATTTAATGGTGAGGATTTCGGTGCCAGTGGTGTTTAATGGTGAGGGTTTCAATGTTTCATGGTGACAATTTCAATGCCAAACAAACACTTTGGCATTTATGGGTGAGGATTTCAGTGCCAGTGGTGTTTAAAGGCGAGGATTTCAGTGCCAGGGATGTTTCATGGTGAGGATTTCAATGCCAAACAAACAGTGATGTTTAATGGTGGTGTTTAACGAGGATTTCAGTGCCAGCCAGTGATGTTTAATGAGGATTTCCATGCTGATTTATGCAGGACCTTTCTGGAGCGGTGCTGCCATGCCCAGACCTGGCCCAGGGGGGGTTCATCCTCCTGTGCAGGTGTGGGACAGGTGGGATCCCCCAGAGCCATCCCCACACGAGTGCTGTGGGTCCCGGGGCTCTCCATCCCCAGGGATTTTCCACTGGGGCAGGGAAGGGTGGGCTGGCCCTCCCGAGGGGTGGGAAGGGAAGGGAAGGGAAGGGAAGGGAAGGGAAGGGAAGGGAAGGGAAGGGAAGGGAAGGGAAGGGAAGGGAAGGGAAGGGAAGGGAAGGGAAGGGAAGGGAAGGGTGGGCTGGCCTTCCCTGGGCAGCGCAGCTGCTCCCGGAGAGCCGGAGCGGCAGGAAGGCTCCGTGATTGCCGGCTGGAGGAAGTTTGTGCCGGAGCTGTGCAGATTCACAGATGTTTGTGCAGATTCACAGATCTTTGTGCAGATCCACTGAAGTTTGTGCAGGAGCTGTGCAGATCCACGGATCTTGGTGCAGTTCACAGATCTTTGTGCCGGAGCTGTGCAAATTCACGGATCTTTGTGCAGATTCACGGATCTTTGTGCAGTTCACAGATCTTTGTGCAGATTCACTGAAGTTTGTGCAGATCCACTGAAGTTTGTGCAGGAGCTGTGCAAATTCACGGATCTTTGTGCAGATTCACGGATCTTTGTGCAGATTCACAGATCTTTGTGCAGATTCACTGAAGTTTGTGCAGATCCACTGAAGTTTGTGCAGGAGCTGTGCAGATCCACGGATCTTTGTGCAGATCCACGGATCTTTGTGCAGTTCACAGATCTTTGTTCAGATCCACTGAAGTTTGTGCAGGAGCTGTGCAGTTTCACGGATCTTCGTGCAGATCCACAGATGTTTGTGCAGATCCATGGATCTTTGTGACGTGCAGGAAGGAGCCGGGCGCTGCAGATCCACTGAAGTTTGTGCAGGAGCTGTGCAGATCCCCGCATCTTTGTGCAGATCCCCGGATCTTTGTGCAGATCCACAGATGTTTGTGCAGTTTCACAGATCTTTGTGCCGGAGCTGTGCAGTTTCACGGTTCTTTGCGCAGTTTCACAGATGTTTGTGCAGGAGCTGTGCAGTTTCACGGATCTTTGTGCAGTTTCACGGATCTTTGTGCAGTTTCACAGATCTTTGTGCAGATCCACAGATCTTTGTGCAGTTTCACGGATCTTTGTGCAGATCCACAGATGTTTGTGGAGTTTCACAGATCTTTGTGCAGATCCACAGATCTTTGTGCAGTTTCACGGATCTTTGTGCAGTTTCACAGATCTTTGTGCAGTTTCACAGATCTTTGTGCAGATCCACAGATCTTTGTGCAGTTTCACGGATCTTTGTGCAGTTTCACGGATCTTTGTGGAGTTTCACAGATCTTTGTGGAGTTTCACAGATCTTTGTGCAGATTCACAGATGTTTGTGCAGATCCACAGATGTTTGTGCAGATCCACAGATCTTTGTGACGTGCAGGAAGGAGCCGGGCGCTGCAGATCCACTCTGCTCTCCCTGCCCTCAGCTCTGCTGGGCTTTGTACCCGCAGGGAGCTCCTGCTGGAGATCCACTGGCTTTATTTATTTATTTCCCCAACCAGGTGGTCAGCCCTGTGTGGGACCCTCGGAGCTGAGGTTTGCAGGGCAGGGCCCTCGGGGTGCTGGTGGGCAGAGCTTGGGCTGGGAGCCTGGGGTCCTGCCTGCCCCGGGGGGCTCAGCCTGGGGAGAAGGAGGCTCGGGGGGGCCCTTGTGGCTCTGCTCAGCTCCTGACAGGAGGGGACAGGCTGTGCTGTCAGGAAACAGGGCACAGGGCGAGGGCAAACAGCCCCAGGTTGTGCCAGGGGAGCTCAGGGTGGGATATTGTGGAAATTCCTCCTGGAAAGGGCTGCCCAGGGCAGTGGGGTCCCCAGGCAGGGGCAGATCTCACCGCCCTGTGGGTGTGGTGCCTGGGACAGGATGGGCTCGGTGGGCTCAGGGGCTTTTCCAACGGAACCATTCCGTGGTTCTGTACCCTGGCAGCGATGTTATTGACATTATTGTACGGGAGTGGTGTGGGCACAAGGGCTGCACCACCTCGTTTTCACAGACGGGGCTGAGCTGGGCCTGCCCTGCCCCCGGGCAGAATCTCCCTTCCCAGCCGCCCTGGCCCCTTTGTGACCCTCTGCCCCTCGGGGACGTGGAGGCACAGGGTGCCAGGAGCCGCTCAGGGAGCAGAAACCCTCGGACCGGGGGTGAGGGGGAGCAGCCCCTGGCAGGGTCCCGGCCCTGCCCGCCCCTCTCCGAGCTCTGCTGCCGTTTGGGAACTGTGCTGGCACACAATTTCCCGCCGGGGAGCACCGGGGCTCTCTCAGCCTTGCCTCCATGACCTCATTTGCTTTTCCCGCCCACCCTGGGCAGTGCGAGCAGGAGGGAGAAGAAATTTGGTTTTCTGCTCTCGTGGGAGGTTTTGGCCTCTGTGGTGTGAGCAGGGCTGGGGGGAGCCTGGTTTGTCAGTCTGGGCTGTCCCTGCTGCTGTGGGATCCCACAGCCCCAGTCTGCCCGGGACGGGGGGGGCTGTGGCCAGCAGGAGTTTGCTGCTCAGCGCTGCTGCTCCCACCACGTCCGTCCGTCTGTCTGTCCCGTCTGCTGGGCTCCACACCCTCCCCTCCCCCACCTGTCAGTTCTGCCCCGTGGGAATGCCCTGGGGCAGCTCCGGGCTCCTGCAGCCCTTCCCTCGGGACGGGAGAGCTCCTGGAGGGAATTTGGAGCTGTTCCTGTAATTTATTCCTCTGAGCCACCCTGCAGCTGGCCCCTGCCCCGATTCTGCTGCTGCTTCCAGGGTGGGATTTGCTTTGGCTCTTTAGGGTTAATATCCAAGGATTCAGGGTGATATCCAAAAATTTGGGGTTACTATCCAAGAATTCAGGCTGATATCCAAAAATTTGGGGTTATTATCCAAGGATTCCGGGTGATATCTAAGAATTTAGGTTAATATCCAAGAATTCAGGATGATATCTAAGAATTTAGGTTAATATCCAAGAATTCAGGATGATATCCAAAAATTTGGGGTTAATATACAAGGTTTCAGGGTGATAGCCAAAAACTTAGGGTTGATATAGGGTTAATGGCCTTGGGGTTGAATGAGGGAAGGAATGGGGCACCCAGAGGGACCTGGAGGGGATGGGGCACCCAGAGGGACTGGGATGGGGTGGGATGGGATGGGATGGGATGGGATGGGGTAGGATGGGGCACCCAGAGGCACCTGGGCAGGCTGGGCAGGGGCCCTGAGCGATCCCTGTGCACCTGGGTGGGCCCAGCACAGACACGGGCTGGGGGCACTGGGGAATGGCTGGAGGCAATCTTGGGCTGCTGGGGAAGGCTGGACGTGCCCTGGGGTCCCCAAACCCCCCCTGTGCCCTGGGCTGATCCCCCAGCAGGAAAGGAGGGGGCCTCTGCCCCCTGCCCAGGTGAGAGCCCACCTGCAGAGCTGCCCCAGCCCTGGGGACACGGCAGCAGCACCTGGAGCTGCTGGGAGAGCTGGGGGGGCTCACCTGGGGAGGAGAGAGAGCCAGGGAGAGCTGGGGGGCTCACCTGGGGAGGAGAGAGACCAGGGAGAGCTGGGGGGGCTCACCTGGAGAGGAGAGAGAGCCAGGCTGGGAGAGCTGGGGGTGCTCACCTGGGGAGGAGAGAGAGCTGGGGGTGCTCACCTGGGGAGGAGAGAGAGCTGGGGGGGCTCACCTGGAGAGGAGAGAGACCAGGGAGAGCTGGGGGTGCTCACCTGGGGAGGAGAGAGACCAGGGAGAGCTGGGGGTGCTCACCTGGGGAGGAGAGAGAGCTGGGGGGGCTCACCTGGAGAGGAGAAGCTCCAGGGAGAGCTCAGAGCCCCTGGCAGGGCCTGAAGGGCTCAAGGAGAGCTGGGGAGGGACTGGGGAAAAGGGATGGAGGGACAGACACAGGGAATGGCTGCCAGTGCCAGAGGGCAGGGCTGGATGGGAGATTGGGAATTGGGAATTGTTCCCTGGCAGGGTGGGGAGGGCTGGCCTGGAATTCCCAGAGCAGCTGGGGCTGCCCCTGGATCCCGGCAGGTTTTCCAGGGCTTTGGAGGAACCCGGGGCAGTGGCAGTGTCCCTGCCCGTGGCACAGGGGGGGCCTGGGGGTGTTGGAGACCCCTCCCCACCCAACCCATCCCGGGGCTCTCCAGCCCCGAGCTCTGACTCATCCAGCCGAGTGAAAGGAGGCAAAGAGGGAAACATCAGCAGGGGAGAAACGCTGAGGCAGCACTTGAGGAAAATGGTGTTAAAAACCCAGCCGGGGTGGGAAAAGGAAAACAAAACATGGAGCAGGAGCGTCGGGAGGGCTGGAATCCCGGAGGTGCAGGGTTCCCATTTTTAGGCATGGATGAGGTCTGCGCTTGGCAGCAGCTCCCGGCTCCGCGCGGGGGGTTTGGGAAGGCTCCAGACGGGCCATTTCTGCCGCGGGGTTATTTTTAAAGGCTGCTCTGTTGCCAGCCATCCCCAGGGAGCTGGGCTGGGAGCTGCGAGGAGCCGTTCCAGCGCGGGGGGATCAGCTGCAGGGCTTGGCTCCTTCCTCTCCTCCGCCTCCTCCTCCTCCCCGGGCTTCTGTTTGCCCCGGGGGAACTGTGCAGGGGGAGTTTGGGGTGACCCTGCCCAGCCCCGCTGATCTCACAGGGGAGCTGCCAAGGCTTTTGGGTTAATAGCCAAGAATTCAGGGTGATATCCATGAATATTGAGGTAATATCCAAGAATTCAGGGTGATATCCATGAATATTGAGGTAATATCCAAGAATTCAGGGTGATATCCATGAATATTGAGGTAATATCCAAGAATTCAGGGTGATATCCATGAATATTGAGGTAATAGGCAAGAATTCAGGGTGATATCCATGAATATTGAGGTAATATCCAAGACTTTTGTGTTTATATTAAAGAATTTAGGGTGAGATCAATGAATATTGGGTTAATATCCAAGAATTCAGGCTGGTATCCAAAAATTAAGGGTTAATATCCAAGAATTCAGGGTATGTCCATGAATTTAGGGTTAATAGCCAAGAAGTCAGGGTGATGTCCATGAATTTAGGGTTAATATCCGAGAATTCAGGGTGGTATCCGAGAATTTAGGGTTAATATCCAAAACTTCAGGATGATATCCAAAAATTTAGGGTTGATAGCCAAGAATTCAGGGTGATATCAACGAATATTGCCTTAATATCCAAAAATTTTGGCTAATATCCGGGACTTTAGGGTTAATATCCAAGAATTCACAGTGGTATCCATTAATTTAGGGTTAATATCCAAGAATTTGGGCTAATATCCAGGACTTTAGGGTTAATCTCCAATAATTCACGGTGATATCCATTAATTTAGGGTTAATATCCAGGACTTTAGGGTTGATATCCAGCCCTTGAGGACAGTGGAGGCTTCACCCTGGCTGTGCTCTGAGCGGGGGTTCTGGGGCACCCCAGCCGAGGGTGAACCGAGAGGAAATGGAATTCCAGAGCTTTCCACTGGATAAATGCTGCTGGAAGCAGACGGTGCAGCTCCGTCCCCAGCACGGGTCTGGCACGGGTCGAGCCGGGGCTGTGCCGGGTTTGGAGCCCTCCCCTCACCCTCTGTGGGCGGAGCGGGGTTTGAGGCTGGATGGATGGACGGACGGACGGACGGATGGAGCCGCGGGCCGCCCTCGCCGTGCCGCGCTCTGCATTTCACCGAGCCTTTAATCCTCCGGGAGCTCGCCCGGCCACAACAATCCCCAGCCTTGTTCTGGCTGCTGGGGAGGGGCTGACGTCAGCCTGCCGAGAGGCTGCAGCGCAGGAACTTGTGGTTTTTCATGCAGGAACACGCTCCTCAGTCCCCATCCGTGTGCTGGAAGGAATTCCCGGCTGCAGCTCCTCAGTCCCCATCCGTGCGCTGAAAGGAATTCCCGGCTGCAGCTCCTTTATCCCATCCCTGTCCTGCTCAGGAATTCCAGGCTGCAGCTCCTTTATCCTATCCCTGCTCAGGAATTCCAGGCTGCAGCTCCTTTATCCCATCCCTGCTCAGGAATTCCAGGCTGCAGCTCCTTTATCCCTGTCCTGCTCAGGAATTCCAGGCTGCAGCTCCTTTATCCCATCCCTGTCCTGTTCAGGAATTCCCGGCTGCAGCTCCTTTATCCCATCCCTGTCCTGCTCAGGAATTCCCAGCTGCAGCTCCTTTATCCCATTCCTGTTCCCCATGGGAATTCCAGGCTGCAGCTCCTTTATCCCTGTCCTGTTCAGGAATTCCAGGCTGCAGCTCCTTTATCCCATCCTGTCCTGCTCAGGAATTCCAGGCTGCAGCTCCTTTATCCCATCCTGTCCTGCTCAGGAATTCCAGGCTGCAGCTCCTTTATCCCATCCCATCCTTGCTCAGGAATTCCCGGCTGCAGCTCCTTTATCCTCAGCTCCCAGCCCGTTCCGTCTGTGCTCCCCCCTCCCGCAGCGTTACAATTCCTGGCATTTTCCCTGTTTTCTTCCCTTTCCTGCCTTTATCCGCCTGGTTTTTGGCCCTTTCCCTCTCTTTCCCAGGGGGGCGGTTTTGTTTGAGCTGCAGCCGGCTCCAGCCCCCTCCGTGCCGTGCCCCTCGGCTCCTTCCTGCTTTTCCTGCGCTGTAACCGGAGCCCTCGGCAGTCCCGGAGGGTTTGGTTTGTGTGGGCTGGGGCTGTCCCGGGCCAGGTGAAGCTTCTGGAACGCTGCGGCTCGGCTCTGCCCTGGGGGCTTGTGTTGGTTTGGACAGACAGGTGTCTGCTGAGGAGGGCAGGAGCCCCCCTGAAATGGAAAATGAAACCCCCCCTCTGAATTCTATACATTTTAAATTAAGGGGCTCTCAGGCAAAAAAATATGGGAGCAGGGAATAACAGTTCTTTAATAGGGGGAAAAAAGAAAAAGATAAAATAAACAATGCAGTAAACTAAACCAACGCTGACAGAGTCAGAGCACAGCCTGACACCCTGTGGGTCAGGGTGCTGCAGCAGGGCCATTGGAATTGTGGCTGCAGCCCTCCTGCAGGGCCAGGGGTGGTTCTGCTGGAGCAGGGATCCTGTAGAAATCCAGTTGGAATTGTGGCTGCAGCCCTCCTGCAGCACCAGGGGTGGTTCTGCTGGAGCAGGGATCCTGGAGAAATCCAATTGGAATTGTGGCTCAGCCCTCCTGCAGGGCCAAGTATGGTTCTGTTGGACAGGGATCCTGGAGAAATCCAGTTGGAATTGTGGCTCAGCCCTCCTGCAGTGCCAGGGGTGGTTCTGTTGGAGCAGGGATCATGGAGAAATCCAGTTGGAATTGTGGCTCAGCCCTCCTGCAGGGCCAGGGTGGTTCTGTTGGAGCAGGGATCATGGAGAAATCCAGTTGGAATTGTGGCTCAGCCCTCCTGCAGTGCCAGGGGTGGTTCTGTTGGAGCTGGAATCCTGTAGAAATCCAATTGGAATTGTGGCTCAGCCCTCCTGCAGTGCCAGGGGTGGTTCTGCTGGAGCAGGGATCCTGGAGAAATCCAGTTGGAATTGTGGCTCAGCCCTCCTGCAGGACCAGGGGTGGTTCGGTTGGACAGGGATCCTGGAGAAATCCAATTGGAATTGTGGCTCAGCCCTCCTGCAGTGCCAGGGATGGTTCTGCTGGAGCTGGAATCCTGTAGAAATCCAATTGGAATTGTGGCTCAGCCCTCCTGCAGTGCCAGGGGTGGTTCTGCTGGGGAAGGGATCCTGGAGAAATCCAATTGGAATTGTGGCTGCAGCCCTCCTGCAGTGCCAGGGTGGTTCTGCTGGAGCAGGGATCCTGGAGAAATCCAGTTGGAATTGTGGCTCAGCCCTCCTGGAGTGCCAGGGTGGTTCTGCTGGAGCAGGGATCCTGGAGAAGGGGGCAGAATCCTCTGAAGCTCCAGGGCAGAGGCAGCTGCTGCTCCTCTGGGAATGCAGGGGAGAAGCCGTGCTGGTGTTCCAGAGTCTCCAGATTATATCGGGGTGGAATGCTTGGCTCTCCCCCGGGCTCACCTGTCCCACTGGGATGCTGTAGCTCTCATCAGCGGTGACATTCAATAGCCCCTTATCAGGTTATCAGCAGATGTCTCCCCGGTTGTGGAAGAGATAAGGAGAGCTGCCCACTTAGCAGGAGCCAGCTGCCACCCAGATGGTAAATAAAATACAATTCGCTTGGCAATCCAGGACAGCCTGCATGGCAAACCCGGGGCTGAGCTCCTGCAGGGCTCCCCGAGGGGTTCTGAGCTCCTGCAGGGCAGGCAGCACTCCCCGAGGGGTTCTGAGCTCCTGCAGGGCTGGCACCGCTCCCCGAGGGGTTCTGAGCTCCTGCAGGGCTCCCCGAGGGGTTCTGAGCTCCCTGCAGGGCTGGCACCGCTCCCCGAGGGGTTCTGAGCTCCCTGCAGGGCTGGCCCTGCTCCCCGAGGGGCTCTGAGCTCCTGCAGGGCTGGCCCTGCTCCCCGAGGGGTTCTGAGCTCCTGCAGGGCTGGCACTGCTCCCCGAGGGGTTCTGAGCTCCTGCAGGGCTCCCCGAGGGGTTCTGAGCTCCCTGCAGGGCTCCCCGAGGAGTTCTGAGCTCCCTGCAGGGCTCCCCGAGGGGTTCTGAGCTCCTGCAGGGCTGGCCCTGCTCCCTGAGGGGTTCTGAGCTCCCTGCAGGGCTGGCACCGCTCCCCGAGGGGTTCTGAGCTCCTGCAGGGCTGGCCCTGCTCCCCGAGGGGTTCTGAGCTCCTGCAGGGCTGGCCCTGCTCCTCGAGGGGTTCTGAGCTCCCTGCCAGGCTGGCCCTGCTCCCCGAGGGGTTCTGAGCTCCCAGCCGAGGCTGGCCCTGCTCCCCGAGGGGTTCTGAGCTCCTGCAGGGCTGGCCCTGCTCCCTGAGGGGTTCTGTGCCTCTCGTGCTCTGCTCTGCTCAGGGCTCAGCTGCTCAGCAGGGCACAAACACGGAAATCTGAGCGAGTTCCTCCCAGCTGGGCTGGTTCCTGCTGGCCCCTGCTCCTGCCCGGCCCTTGGAGCCTGCCAGGCTGGGATGCTCTTCCAGCAGGGATGTGTGTCCTGGAGCTCTGCAGGGGCTCCCTGGGATGCTCTTGCAGCAGGGATGTGCGTCCTGGAGCTCTGCAGGGCTCCCTGGGATGGGCTGGGATGCTTTTCCAGCAGGGATGTGTGTCCTGGAGCTCTGCAGGGCTCCCTGGGATGGGCTGGGATGCTTTGCCAGCAGGGATGTGCGTCCTGGAGCTCTGCAGGGCTCCCTGGGATGGGCTGGGATGCTTTGCCAGCAGGGATGTGCGTCCTGGAGCTCTGCAGGGCTCCCTGGGATGGGCTGGGATGCTCTTCCAGCAGGGATGTGTGTCCTGGAGCTCTGCAGGGCTCCCTGGGATGTTCTTCCAGCAGGGATGTGTGTCCTGGGGCTCTGCAGGGGCTCCCTGGGATGCTCTTCCAGCAGGGATGTGTGTCCTGGGGCTCTGCAGGGGCTCCCTGGGATGTTCTTCCAGCAGGGATGTGTGTCCTGGCTGAGCAAAGGGATGGGGCACAGCATTCCCATGGGAGGGGGACAGGATGCCCAGGGCTGGGGCGCAACATTCCCATGGGGCAGAGCATTCCCAGGCATGAGGCACAGGATGCCCAGGGGTGAGATACAGCATTCCCATGGGATGGGGCACAGCACTCCCAGGAATGGGGCACGGCATTCCCATGGGATGGGATTCCACCTGCTCATCCTCTCCCTGGATGCTTTATCCCATCCCTCCTCTGCTCAGGAATTCCAGGCTGCTGCTCCCCTTTCCCCCCAGCCCCTCTGGCTGCCCTGGCCCGGTGCAGGCTGGCACTGGGATCCTCTCCCTGCCCTCCCGGGTCCTGCAGAGCCCTGTGCCACTGCCAGCCCCGTGTCCCGGGAGAGGGGGCTGGGCTGGGGTGACCCCGGGCTTGTGTCCCCTCCCTGGGCTGGCCCCAGGCTGGCGTCACCTCTCCAGGCTATGCTGAGGTGATCCAGGTTTGTGTCACCTCCCGGGGCAGTGCTGGGGTGACTCCAGGTTTGTGTCACCTCCCAGGGTTGGGCAGTGCTGAGGTGACCCCAGGCTCGTAACCCCTCCTCAGGTTGGGCTGGGCTGGGGTGACCCCAGGCTGGTGTCCCCTCCCAGGGCTGGCTGAAGTGACCCCAGGCTGGTGTCCCCTCCTCAGGTTGGGCTGGCTGAGGTGACCCCAGGCTGGTGTCCCCTCGCAGGGCTGGCTGAGGTGACCCCAGGCTGGTGTCACCTCACAGGACTGGCTGTGGTGATCCTGGCCTTGTGTCCCCTCCCAGGGCTGGCTGAGGTGACCCCAGGCTGGTGTCCCCTCCCAGGGCTGGCTGAGGTGACCCCAGGCTGGTGTCCCCTCCCAGGGCTGGTGTCCCCTCCCAGGGCTGGCTGTGGTGATCCTGGCCTTGTGTCCCTTCCCAGGGCTGGCTGAAGTGACCCCAGGCTGGTGTCCCCTCCCAGGGCTGGTGTCCCCTCCGGGGCCATGCAGGGCCGGGGGGTAAAGCAAACATTGCTGCGGGCTTTGGCTGCAGGCGTGGGCAGGGAGCGGCTGCAGGCAGGAAACACCGACCCTGCTGCTGCTGCTGCCCTGCAGGAGCTGCCCTGGCAGAGACAGGGAACAGCTGCAGGCAGGAAACACCAACCCTGCTGCTGCTGCCCCTGCAGGAGCTGCCCTGGTGTGGGCAGGGAGCGGCTGCAGGCGGGAAACACCAACCCTGCTGCTGCAGGAGCTGCCCTGGCAGGGACAGGGAGCGGCTGCTCCCGGGAAACACCAACCCTGCTGCTGCTGCTGCCCTGCAGGAACTGCCCTGGTGGGGACAGGGAGCGGCTGCTCCCGGGAAACACCAACCCTGCTGCTGCAGGAGCTGCCCTGGTGTGGGCAGGGAGCGGCTGCAGGCAGGAAACACCAACCCTGCTGCTGCTGCTGCCCTGCAGGAGCTGCCCTGGCTCTGCTCGGGGCAGTGGAAAAGTACTCCAGTGTCTCCTTCCCGGAGAACAGGGCCGGCAGTGTTCGCTGGGCAGCGGGGAAGGGCGGCCGTGGGCACGGGGGGAAGCGGAGGCTGCCAGCCCTGCCACTGGGAGCAGTGCTGGGTACTGGGATGGACGGGATTTGGGAAGGAATTCCTCCAAGTGAGGGTGGTGGGGTGCTGCAATGGGAGCAGGATGGGATTTGGGAAGGAATTCCTCCATGTGAGGGTGGTGGGGTGCTGCAATGGGAGCAGGATGGGATTTGGGAAGGAATTCCAGACTGTGAGGGTGGTGGGGTGCTGCAATGGGAGCAGGATGGGATTTGGGATGGAATTCCTGCCTGTGAGGGTGGTGGGGTGCTGCAATGGGAGCAGGATGGGATTTGGGAAGGAATTTCTGGCTGTGAGACTGGTGGGGTGCTGCAATGGGAGCAGGATGGGATTTGGGAAGGAATTTCTGGCTGTGAGGGTGATGGGGTGCTGCAATGGGAGCAGGATGGGATTTGGGAAGGAATTTCTGGCTGTGAGACTGGTGGGGTGCTGCAATGGGAGCAGGATGGGATTTGGGAAGGAATTCCTGGCTGTGAGGGTGATGGGGTGCTGCAATGGGAGCAGGATGGGATTTGGGAAGGAATTTCTGGCTGTGAGACTGGTGGGGTGCTGCAATGGGAGCAGTGTTAAATATTGGGATGGGATTTTGGGAAGGAATTCCTGCCTGTGAGACTGGTGGGGTGCTGCAATGGGAGCAGGATGGGATTTGGGAAGGAATTCCAGACTGTGAGGGTGGTGGGCTGCTGCAATGGGAGCAGTGTGAGATACTGGGATGGGATTTGGGAAGGAATTCCTGCCTGTGAGACTGGTGGGGTGTTGGAATGGGAACAGGATGGGATTTTGGGAAGGAATTCCTGCCTGTGAGACTGATGGGGTGTTGGAATGGGAACAGGATGGGATTTTGGGAAGGAATTCCTCCCCATGGGGGTGGTGAGGTGTTGGAATGGGGGCAGTGCAGATACTGGGATGGGATTTCAGGATGGGATTTTGGGAAGAATTCCTGCCTATGAGGGTGGGGAGGTGTTGCAATGGGAACAGTTAGATTTGGGATGGGGTTTGGGAAGGAATTCTGCCTGTGAGGGTGGTGGGGTGTTGCAAAGAGAGCAAGATGGGATTTTTTGATGGAATTCCTGCCTGGGAGACTGGTGAGGTGTTGCAATGGGAGCAGTGTTAAATTTTGGGATGGGATGGGATTTTGGGAAGGGGTTCACCCCTCTGAGAGTGCTGGGGTGTTGCAGTGGGAGCAGCGTTTGATTTGGGATGGGATTTTGGGAAGGAATTCCTCCTCGTGGGACTGGCGAGGTGTTGGAATGGGAGCAGGATGGGATTTTGGGGAGGAATTCCTCCCTGTGAGGGTGCTGGGGTGTCGCAATGGAATTCCCAGAGCAGCTGTGGCTGTCCCTGCATCCCTGGACATGCCCAAGGCCAGGCTGGATGGGCTTGGAGTGACCTGGGCTGGCGGGAGATGTCCCTGCCGTGGCAGGGGTGAAACGGGGTGAGCTTTGAGGTCCCTTCCCACCCACAGCACCCCAGACTTTGTTGGTCTGCGACAGGGAGAGTTCCTGGAAAGGGGCTGGGTGCTGTGGGTGCCCCTCCTGCCCCGGGTGCGGCACTGCCCACCCCGCTGGGCTGTCCCTGACTCAGTTTCCCTGCCCGCTCTCCCAGGCCTGGGGCACAGCCACGCACTGGGGTGTGATTTGCGGAAGCAAACAAACTCTGTGACTTTTGGGAAAGTTGTAAAGCTGGTGTATTTATTGCAGCGCTGGAGACATGTGGGAATCAGTTTTTAAAAGTGACACGTGTACTTCTGAGAACTCCAGATTTTTTTTTATCTCTCTCTCAAATACATATGCATGCAATTTCACAAGAGATTCGTGCATATTTATTCTACTGATTTCCTGTGACATTTGCTGCTAATTCTTCTTTATTAGAAAGAACTCTTGAGTCTGGTTGCTTTGCTCTGTCTGCTTCTTTTTCCCCCATTATCTCTTGTCCTTCGGCTGAAGCAGTCTTTTCAAGCTCAAGCTTTTTGTAAGATCAGGCAGTTGGACTAAACAGCAAGTTACAGATTTAACCCAAAGATGTAGACTTCACTTAAATTAAAATAGATTTCTACTTTGCTTCAGCTGCTTCTCCTGGGTGACTGGGCAGCCCTGCTGCTCTCTGCCCCAGCTCTGCTCCTTCCCCTTGGCCCAGGCTGGCCCTGGCCAGCAGTGCCTGCGAGGGGCACACGGCTGTGCCCCCCTGTGCCCCCCGGGCTCCTCAGGGCACGGGGCTGAGCTCACGGCTTCGTGGCAGACAGGATCAAATGCTTCACTGGAATCAAAATATTTTCCATCTGCCGTGCTGCCCTCACCTGCTGGTTGTGTAACAGGATGGCAGGGACAGAACAGGTTTGTCTGGCGCCGCGGATTCCTTGGCACCGCCGCGGGGCTGAGCTGTCCCCAGCCCTGGGCACAGCCCTGCCGGTGAGGGACAGCGTCTGTCCTGGCCTGGGGCTGCTGCTGCTGCTGCCAGTCCCCTCGCGGGGCACAGAGGGGTGCAGGTGTCCCTGTGGGTTGGATGGGCCCCTGGAGCAGGAGCTGGGAGCCTGGAGCGTGCTCCCAGCCCGGGGCAGGACGTGTGACAGCCCCTTCCCTCGGGCACAGGGGGTCGGTGACCCCTCAGGGGCTCTGCCCGTGCTGCCACTCCCCGTCCCTGACCCTTGGGGACGTGCAGGACGCGGCTCAGGTGTCCCTGCCTGGGGCCTCAGCCCTCCCAGCTCGGCGTTTCTGCTTTCCCGTGTTTTCCGAAGCGGTTTCTGTGTTGCAACAGCCGCCCCTGCCCTGCCTGGGGCCACAGCCGGGGACAGCCTCCGTCAGGGCCAGGGGACGCGGGGCTTGGGGGGCACGGGTGGCCCAGGGCCAGGGGACACGGGGCTTGGGGGCACGGGTGGCCCAGGGCCAGGGGATACAGAGCTTGGGGGGCACGGGTGGCCCAGGGCCAGCGGACACGGGGCTTGGGGGGCATGGGTGGCCCAGGGGACATGGGGCTTGGGGGGCACGGGTGGCCCAGGGCCAGGGGACACGGGGCTTGGGGGGCATGGGTGGCCCAGGGGACACGGGGTTTGGGGGGCACGGGTGGCCCAGGGCCAGGGGACGCGGAGCTTGGGGGGCACGGGTGGCCCAGGGCCAGGGAACACGGGGCTTGGGGGGCACGGGTGGCCCAGGGCCAGGGGACACGGGGTTTGGGGGGCACGGGTGGGCTAGGGCCAGCAGCCCCCCCCATCCCGGCTGTCTGCGGGGTGTCCCTGTGTCCCACCAGGAGCGGGACACACTCCCGGGTGTCCCCGTGTCCCGGGACAGCAGCACGGACAGCCCGGGCTGGCATTTGCTCTGCAGAGCTTTCCCAGGCACGCCTCGTTCACCCCTCGGCCCCGGGGTCCCCCAAATCCCAAATGCCGTGGTGGCACAAAGGGCTGGAACAATCGCTGCACACCGTGAGGGGAGAACCATGGAATGGTCGGGTGGGAAGGGACCTCGCAGCCCCCCCGCCATGGGAGCTAACACCCCTCTCCCCGTTATTCCCGGCCCCATCCCCCGGCTGCTCCCCCAGCCCTGAGCCCGTTCCCGGGCCTGGCTCAGCCCCATCCCCCGCTGCTCCCCCAGCCCCCGGAGCTCCAGCCCTGAGCCCGTTCCTGGGCCTGGCTCAGCCCCATCCTCTGCCCTGAGCCCGTTCCTGGGCCTGGCTCAGCCCCATCCCCCGCTGCTCCCCCAGCCCCCGGAGCTCCAGCCCTGAGCCCGTTCCCGGGCCTGGCTCAGCGCTCGCTGACGAGAAAGGCTCAGGAGGGAGCGATTGCTTGGAAGCTGCAACCCGATCTTCGGTAAACCGGCCCTGCCCGTCCCCAGCGGCCGCTCCGGGCGCCGGCCGAGCGCTCCCGGGGCAGCACCGGTGCCGCACGGTGTGAAACGGGCAGCGCACGGAGCTGCCGGGAGAGGGATAAACCACGGGGGATCATAGGGATGAACCATGGGGAATAAGCCACAGGGATAAACCATGGTGGATAGACCACAGGGGATAAACCGCAGGGGATGAACCACAGGGATAAACCACGAGGATAAACTATGGGGGTGAACGAGGGGGATAAACCATAGGGATAAACCATGGGGGATGAACCATGAGTGATGAAACACAGGGATAAACCACCAGGAATAGATCACAGGGATGAACCACAGGGAATAAGCCACGGGGATAAACCATGGTGGATAGACCACGGGGAATAAACGACGGGGGATGAACCACGGGAGATAAACTATGGGGATAAACCACAGGGGAGGAACCACGGGGATAAACCATAGGGATAAACCATGGGGATGAATGAGGCGGATAAACTGTGGGGGATGAACCACGGGGAATAAACCACGGGGATAAACCATGGGGGATAGGCAAGGGGGGAATAAACCACGGGGGATGAACCACGGGGATAAACCATGGGGATAAACCACGGGGGATAAACCATGGGGGATGGCAACGGGGAATAAACCACGGGGGATGAACCACAGGGATAAACCACAGGGAATAAACCCGGGAGACCTGCACCGCCACCTTTCGTCCCAGTCAGGCTGTGCGGAAAATGCCGCGTTTATTTATTTATGGAGGCCGGCCCGAGCTCGGAGCGGGAGCAGCTGCTGGCGATCAGCTCTGTTCTCACTCACACAAGGGCGGAGCACGTTCGTGTCCGCACAGAGCGGGGAAGGGTCCGGCCCAACACGTTCCGGAGCCTCCCGGATCCCGGCAGGTCCTGGCATTGGTCCCACTGCTGGGATTGAGATCCTGGATCCCGGCAGGTCCTGGCACTGGTCCCGCTGCTGGGATTGAGATCCTGGATCCCGGCAGGTCCTGGCACTGGTCCCGCTGCCGGGATTGAGATCCTGGATCCCGGCAGGTCCTGGCACTGGTCCCACTGCTGGGATTGAGATCCTGGATCCCGGCAGGTCCTGGCACTGGTCCCGCTGCTGGGATTGAGATCCTGGATCCTGGCAGGTCCTGGCACTGGTCCCGCTGCTGGGATTGAGATCCTGGATCCCGGCAGGTCCTGGCACTGGTCCCACTGCTGGGGTTCACCCCACTGCTGAGGCTCATCCCACTCCTGGGCTGAGATCCCGGATCCCAACAGATCCCACTGGTCCCACTGCTGGAGTTCATCCTGCTCCTGGGGTTCATCCCACTGCTGGGTCTGAGATCCCAGATTCTGGCCGATCCCGGCCCTGGTCCCACCCTGGGCCTGAGATCCCGGATCCCAGCAGATCCCAGCACTGGTCCCACCATGGGGCTGAGATCCTGGATCCCGGCAGATCCCAGCACTGGTCCCACCATGGGGCTGAGATCCCGGATCCCAGCAGATCCCAGCACTGGTCCCACCATGGGGCTGAGATCCCGGATCCTGGCAGATCCCCTTCCTCAGCCCTGAGCGCTGGGATGCCCCTCGGGCTTGGAAAGAGCTTGTTTGGAGCTGGGACCAGGACGAGATGGGCTTTAAGGTCCCTCCAACCCAGAGCTGTGATTCCAAGACGATTCTGCGATTCCCACTCTGGCTGTGCACTGGGAGCACTGGGAGCACTGGGAAGGCTGTGGCCGCGTCACTTGCTGTCCATGCCGGGCTCTGAGCAGAGCCTGTGCCGGGCAGGAGGAGGAACAGAAGTGCTTTGTGCAGCTGCAGCATGAACTGTGAACTGCCGGGGCGTGCCCTGCAACGAGCTGGGAGCGCTGAGCCACGGCTGCCCCGAGCCCCACGGAGACCAGGCCTGAACACGGGCAGTGGATGAACCCCAGGAGTGGGATGAACCCCAAATCCAGACAGTGGGATGAACCCAGGCAGTGGATGAACCTGGGCAGTGGGATGAACCCCAGACCCGGGCAGTGGATGAACCCAGGCAGTGGATGAACCCGGGCAGTGGATGAACCCCAAATCCAGACAGTGGGATGAACCCCAGACCCGGGCAGTGGATGAACCCCAGGAGTGGGATGAACCCCAAATCCAGACAGTGGGATGAACCCGGGCAGTGGATGAACCCCAAATCCAGACAGTGGGATGAACCCGGGCAGTGGATGAACCCCAAATCCAGACAGTGGGATGAACCCCAGACCCGGGCAGTGGGATGAACCCCAGACCCGGGCAGTGGGATGTATCCCAGGAATGGGATGAGCCTCAGAGGTGTCACCAGCAGAGGTGACGCCTGCAGAGGTGACACCTGTGTAGATGACACCTGTAGAGGTCACACTTGCAGAGTTGACGCCTGAGGAGGTCACGTCTGCAGAGGTCACACCTGTGGAGGTGACACCTGAGGAGGTCACACCTCCAGAGGTCACACCTGCAGAGGTCACACCTGTGGACGTGACACCTGCAGAGGTCACACATGCAGAGGACACACCTGCAGAGGTGACACCTGCAGAGGTCACACCTGTGGAGGTCACACCTGCAGAGGTGACACCTGCAGCGGTCACACCTGCAGAGGTCACACCTGGGGAGGTGCCACCTGCAGAGGTCACACGTGCAGAGGACACACCTGCAGAGGTGACACCTGAGGAGATGACACCTGAGGAGGTGACACCTGCACAGCTTCCCCCAGGGGGTCCTGGGGTGGGGATCTGTGGCCCCTGGGATGGGAAGGGCTGGGACAGGTGCTGGGGCTCCTCAGGACACTCACAAGTGACATGGTGGCTGGGACAGGTGCTGGGGCTCCTCAGGACGCCCACAGGTGACATGGTGGCTGGGACAGGTGCTGGGGCTCCTCAGGACACTCACAGGTGACATGGTGGCTGGGACAGGTGCTGGGGCTCCTCAGGACGCTCACAGGTGACATGGTGGCTGGGACAGGTGCTGGGGCTCCTCAGGACGCTCACAGGTGACATGGTGGCTGGGACAGGTGCTGGGGCTCCTCAGGACGCTCACAGGTGACATGGTGGCTGGGACAGGTGCTGGGGCTCCTCAGGACGCTCACAGGTGACATGGTGGCTGTGGTTTGCCCACACCTGATTTTCTTTGCTTTGCCCAGCCCTGATGTTCCCTGGGCAGTGCAGGTGTGGGTAGCGGTGGGACAGGTGTGCAGGGCTGGGGACAGGACTGTCACAGGGACTGCCACACCTGTGAGGAGCCGCAGGGCCAGCTCAGGACCAGCTCCAAGTTGTTTATTTGCTCCTGTTTAATACATTGTTTTTCTTTGACCTGCTGAGATTTGTTCAGCACAGCAGTTCATGGCACACTGACCGTCCTCAGGGCACTGTTTTGTTTATTTTTTTTTAATTATTATTTTACTAAAGACTACTTGTACTTTATTCACAATAATTTTCCAATACCTATCACCTATGTTAGACAGTCTGTCTCTACTCTAAACCAATCCAGAAGTGCCACCATCCCAGCAGGAGATGGAGGACAAGAAGAAGGAGAAAGACGGAACACGCTTAGATCCTTTTATTTTGTTGTTTGAACTTTATTCTAAAAACTTTTAAAATTCTACTTTTTCACCCTGTGATAAATTCACTAACGTTCTACTCAAACTCTTGTGGCTGTAACTCCTCGCACAGAGTTGGGAATTGTTTCCTTGGGATAAAATCGAAGGCACAGGCGGTTCTGACTCCGTGCCCAGGTCTCCGAGCCCCTGCCGGGGTCTGGAGTCCTCCAGGGCAGCCAGAGGAATGTGCTGGGTTCCAACACTTCAGAGGAATTTCCTGGGCACTTCTGCTGCTGCCTCCTGGCCCAGAGCACCGCCTGGGCATTGGCTCCAGCTCCAGTTCCCAGCCAGAGCCTCTCCAGGGACCCTCACCCCAAAAAAGCTTCATTTCTAAATCAGTGCCCTGTGGCTGTGGCAGGGAGTGCTGTAAGAGCACGGAGACCCTGCTGTTCCTGGGCAGGAATCGGGTTCAGAATGGTCCATTTGTCACTTTTTGTGTATTTATTTGTGCATTTGCTGAGCACAGAGGTGTCTCTGCAGTGAACTCTGCTCACAGTGCGCCTCCCAAACCAGGGGGTTCCTGTTCCTGCTGTTCATTTATCATTTTTTGTGTATTTATTTGTGCATTTGCTGAGCACAGAGGTGTCTCTGCAGTGAGCTCTGCTCACAGTGCGCCTCCCAAACCAGGGGGTTCCTGTTCCTGCTGTTCATTTATAACTTTTTGTGTATTTATTTGTGCATTTGCTGAGCACAGAGGTGTCTCTGCAGTGAGCCCTGCTCACAGTGCACCTCCCAGAGCAGGGGTTCCTGTTCCTGCTGTTCATTTATCATTTTTTGTGTATTTTTAATGTATTTATTTGTGCATTTGCTGAGCACAGAGGTGTCTCTGCAGTGAGCCCTGCTCACAGTCCCCCTCCCAGAGCAGGGGTTCCTGTTCCTGCTGTTCATTTATAACTTTTTGTGTATTTATTTATGTATTTATTTGTGCATTTGCTGTGCACAGAGGTGTCTGTGCAGTGAGCTCTGCTCACAGTGCCCCTCCCAGAGCAGGGGGCTCCTGTTCCTACTGTTCATTTATCATTTTTTGTGTATTTATTTGTGCATTTGCTGTGCACAGAGGTGTCTCTGCAGTGAGCCCTGCTCACAGTCCCCCTCCCAGAGCAGGGGTTCCTGTTCCTGCTGTTCATTTATCATTTTTTGTGTATTTATTTGTGCATTTATTTGTGCATTTGCTGTGGGAGGTGTTGGTGTCAGTGATTCTGGGAGCACTCAGTGCTCTCTTGGTGACACAGAGGTGATTGCAGGGGGTTCCTGATGGTCCATTTATTTTTTTTGTGTGTATTTATTTGTGTATTTATTTGTGCATTTGCTGAGCACAGAGGTGTCTCTGCAGTGAGCCCCGCTCACAGTGCCCCTCCCAGAGCAGGGGTTCCTGTTCCTGCTGTTCATTTATCATTTTTTGTGTATTTATTTCTGCATTTGCTGAGCACAGAGGTGTCTCTGCAGTGAGCCCCGCTCACAGTGCCCCTCCCAGAGCAGGGGTTCCTGTGCTCAGAACCCCTCTGGATGCCCAGAAACACCTGGATGGAGGTGGGGCTGTGCACAAACCACTCAGGTCTGGCTGGTCAGGCCAGGATGGCCCAAAGAGAAAAGAAATTTGGCATTTTTGGGGGGTGCCAGTGCCAGCCTGCCCTGACCCAACGCCCCTGTGCCCAGGTGAACCAGGGGAACATGCCTGGCATCCAGAGCACCTTCCTGGCCATGGACACCGAGGAGGGCGTGGAGGTGGTGTGGAACGAGCTGCTCTTCACCGACAGGAAAGCCTTCAAAGCACACGAGGTGAGAGCCAGCCCTGCCCGGGGGCACGGCCCGGCACGGCATGGCACAGCATGGCACAGCATGGCACGGCCTGGCATGGCCTGGCATGGCCTGGCATGGCATGGCATGGCCTGGCACGGCATGGCACGGCTGGCACGGCATGGCACAGCCTGGCATGGCCTGGCAGGACAGGCTCCTGTCCCCTGGCACAGCCTGGCACAGCCTGGCTCTCCCCCTGGCATGGCATGGCACGGCATGGCACAGCTTGGCACGGCCTGGCACGGCATGGCATGGCCTGGCACAGCCTGGCTCTCCCCCTGGCACGGCCTGGCACGGCCTGGCACGGCATTGGCACAGCCTGGCACGGCCTGGCTCTCCCCCTGGCATGGGTTCCTCCTCAGCCGCTCCCTCCCAGGGATCCCCCCAAGGGCAGTCCTTGGGGCATCCCTTGAGCTTGGGCTGCCCTGCCCGTGCCAGGGGCTCCCACCTCACCTGTCCTGTGCCATCCTGGCCCCTCACCTGTCCTGCCCGTGCCAGGAGCTTCTGGGTGCCAGGAGCTGCCTCCTCACCTGGCCTGCCCCATCCTGGGACCTTCCACCTCACCTCTCCTACCCTGTGCCAGCCCCTCACCTGTTCCCTGTGCCCCCAGCCCCTCACCTGTCCTGCCATCCCAGGAGCTCACCTGTGCTTCCCATGCCAGCCCCCCACCTGTGCCCCCCCCACCTGTGCCCCCCCCCACCTGTGCCCCCTCACCTGTGCCCCTCACCTGTGCCCTGTGCCCCCCTTCATCTGTGCCCCCTCACCTGTGCCCCCCTCACCTGTGCCCTGTGCCCCCCTCACCTGTGCCCCCCTCACCTGTGCCCCCTCACCTGTGCCCCCCTCACCTGTGCCCCCCTCACCTGTGCTCCCCTCACCTGTGCCCTGTGCCCCTCACCTGTGCCCCTCACCTGTGCCCTGTGCCCCTCACCTGTGCCCCCTTACCTGTGCCCTGTGCCCCTCACCTGTGCCCCCTTACCTGTGCCCTGTGCCCCTCACCTGTGCCCCTCACCTGTGCCCTGTGCCCCTCACCTGTGCCCCCTTACCTGTGCCCTGTGCCCCTCACCTGGGCCCCCTCACCTGTGCCCTGTGCCCCTCACCTGTGCCCCCTTACCTGTGCCCTGTGCCCCTCACCTGGGCCCCCTCACCTGTGCCCTGTGCCCCTCACCTGTGCCCCCTTACCTGTGCCCTGTGCCCCTCACCTGGGCCCCCTCACCTGTGCCCTGTGCCCTTCACCTGTGCCCATCACCTATGTCCATCACCTGTGCCCTGTGCCCCTCACCTGTGCCCCCTCACCTGTGCCCTGTGCCCCTCACCTGTGCCCTGTGCCCCTCACCTGTGCCCCCTCACCTGTGCCCTGTGCCCCTCACCTGTGCCCCCCTCACCTGTGCCCCTCACCTGTGCCCTGTGCCCCTCACCTGTGCCCTGTGCCCCTGACCTGTGCCGCCGCCCCAGGAGAAGATCCAGACCATGTTCGAGCAGCTGGTGCTGGTGGATCACCCCAACATCGTCAAGCTGCACAAGTACTGGCTGGACGTCAGGGACTGCAAGGCCCGGGTAGGGCTGGGGCTGGGGGCACTGGGGGGGCTGGGACCCCTCGGGGGGCTCTGGGGGCGGCTGAGCCCCCCGTGCCCACCTGTGCCAGGTGATCTTCATCACGGAGTACGTGTCCTCGGGGAGCCTCAAGCAGTTCCTGAAGAAGACCAAGAAGAACCACAAGGCCATGAACGCCCGGGTGAGCCCCGGGGCCCTCGGCGGGTGTCCCTGTCCCTGGGAGGGGGTGGCAGGGCACAGGGGGTGTCCCTGTCCCTGTCCCTGGGAAGGGGTGGCAGGGCACAGGGGGTGTCCCTGTCCCTGTCCCTGGGAAGGGGTGGCAGGGCACAGGGGGTGTCCCTGTCCCTGGGAAGGGGTGGCAGGGCACAGGGGGGTGTCCCTGTCCCTGGGAAGGGGTGGCAGGGCACAGGGAGGTGTCCCCATCCCTGTCCCTGTTCCCCTGTCCCTGTCCCCTTGTCCATGTCCCTGTCCCCCTGTCCCTGGGAAGGGGTGGCAGGGCACAAGGGGGTGTCCCCCTGTCCCCTTGTCCCTTTCCCTGTCCCCCTGTCCCTGTCCCTGGGAAGGGGTGGCAGGGCACAGGGGGGTGTCCCCATCCCTGTCCCTGTTCCCCTGTCCCTGTCCCTTTGTCCATGTCCCTGTCCCCCTGTCCCTAGGAAGGGGTGGCAGGGCACAGGGGGGTGTCCCTGCCCTGGGAAGGGGTGGCAGGGCACAGTTGAATGTATCCCTGTCCCCTTGTCCCTGTCCCCCTGTCCGTGTCTCTGTCCCCCTGTCCCTGGGAAGGGGTGGCAGGGCACAGGGGGATGTCCCTGTCCCTGTCCCAGCTCACAGAGCTGTGTCCCTGCTCTGTCCCTGCCCCTGTCCCCATTCCCTGTCCCCTTGTCCCCATTCCCTGTCCCTTTCCCTGTCCCCCTGTCCCCACTGACGGAGCTCTGTCCCCGCTCTGTCCCCGCTGTGTCCCCAGGCCTGGAAGCGCTGGTGCACCCAAATCCTCTCGGCTCTCAGGTGAGGCTCCCGTGGCTCCGCCCCTGCCCCGAGGGCTGCGGGGCTGCGGGCAGAGCTCGGCACACGCTGTGCCCCCCCCGTGTCCCCCCATGTGTCCCCTGTGTGCCCCCTGTGCCCCCCGTACCTCCCCTGTACCCCCTGTGCCCCCCTGTGCCCCCCTGTACCCCCAACTCCTGCCATGCCCCCCTGTGCCCCCCAGTTTCCTGCACTCCTGCCAGCCCCCCATCATCCACGGGAACCTGACCAGCGACACCGTGTTCATCCAGCACAACGGGCTCGTCAAGATCGGCTCCGGTGGGGCGGGGGGCACGGGGGGCACGGGGGGCACGGGGGGCTGGGGGACACAGAGGGCACGGGGGGCATGGGGGGCACGGGGGGGCTGGGGGCATGGGGGGCACGGGGGGCACGGGGGGTACGGGGGGAACAGGGGGCTGGAGGGGTACGGGGGGCTGGGGGGCACAGGGGGGGGCTGGGAGGTACGGGGGGCACGGGGGGAACAGGGGGCTGGAGGGGTACGGGGGCCACGGGGGGGCTGGGGGGTACAGGGGGCACAGGGGGGGCTGGGGGCATGGGGGGCACAGGGGGAACGGGGGGAACAGGGGGCTGGAGGGGTACGGGGGGCTGGGGGGCACAGGGGGGGGCTGGGAGGTACGGGGGGCACGGGGGGAACAGGGGGCTGGAGGGGTACGGGGGCCACGGGGGGGCTGGGGGGTACAGGGGGCACAGGGGGGGCTGGGGGCATGGGGGGCACAGGGGGAACGGGGGGAACGGGGGGACAGGGGGCACGAGGGGGCACAGGGGGCTGGGGGCACAGGGGGCACGGGGGGCACGGGGGGTACAGGGGAGGCTGGGAGGTACGGGGGGCACAGGGGGGCATGGGGGGTACGGGGGGCACGGGGGGGCTGGGGGGCACAGAGGGCACGGGGGGGGCTGGGGGCATGGGGGGCACGGGGGGCATGGGGGGCACGGGGGGAACGGGGGGGCTGGGGGGCACAGAGGGCACGGGGGGCACGGGGGGTACAGGGGGCATGGGGGGCACAGGGGGGGCATGGTGGGCACAGGGGGCACGGGGGGGGCATGGGGGGCACAGGGGGTTACAGGGGCACGGAGGGGTACAGGGGGCTGGGGGTACAGGGGGCACAGTGGGGGCTGGAGGGTCTGTGGGGGGCTGGGGGTTCACAGGGGTCTGGGGGGTCTGAGGGGGGCACAGGGGGCTGGGGGGGGGGGTGATGAGGGGGTCCCATGGTGTGCAAGGGGTCAGAGGGTTCCGAGGGGGTCTGAGGGGGTTGGCAGAGGGAAGGGGGTGGGGGGTCCCATGGGATCTGGGGGGGTCCTGGGCAGGCAGGAGCCCCGAGAATTGCGGGGTCCCTTTTTGGGGTGCCAACCTCGGTGTCCCCTTTCCTTCCCCCCCACCCTGGCAGTTTGGCACCGGGTGTTTGCCAACGGTGAGTGACCCCCGGCCACCCCCTGCCCTGGGGACACCCCCGCAGCCCCCAGACCCACGGGGGGCACCGGGCACGGGCTCCATGGGGAGGGGGCACCTCCATCCCACCGGGAACGGCTGCTGTGGGTGGGAGCAGAGGGGGCTCCCGGGCAGGGGGTGGGCAGGGGCACAAAACCCCCCTGAGACCCCACGGGTGGGCACACACAGAGACCCCCAGGGGTGGGCACTCTTAGACCCCGCAGGGGGGCACAGTCTTGGGTGGGCACTCTCATGGGTGGGCACTCACAGGGTGGGCTCTGTCAGGGTGGACACTGTCAGGGTGGGCACTCCTGGGGGGGGGCTCTATCAGGGTGGGCACTGTCCCAGGCGGGCACTCCTGGGGGCGGCTCTGTCAGGGTGGGCACTCCTGGGGGGGGCTCTGTCAGGGTGGGCACTGTCCCAGGCGGGCACTCTCAGGGTGGGCACTCCCAGGGTGGGCACTCTCAGGGTGGGCTTGCAGCCCCCTCAGAGCCCCCCCTGTCCCCAGCGCTCCCGGACGATCTGCGCAGCCCCATGAGGATCGAGCGCGAGGAGCTGCGGAACCTGCACTTCTTCCCGCCGGAATACGGCCGTGAGTGGGGACGGGACACGGGAACGGGGACGGGGATGGGAATGGGAACGGGAACGGGAGTGGGGACGGGGAACGGGACACGGGAACGGGACACGGGGACGGGACACGGGGACGGGGATGGGGACAGGGACGAGAATGGGAACAGGAACGGGGGTGGGGACGGGGAACAGGACACGGGGACGGGACACGGGGACAGGGACGGGGACAGGGACGAGAATGGGAACGGGAACGGGAGTGGGGACGGGGAACGGGACACGGGAACGGGACACGGGGAAAGGGACGGGAATGGGGACGGGGAACGGGACATGGGAACGGGAGTGGGGACGGGGAACGGGACACGGGAACGGGACACGGGGAAAGGGACGGGAATGGGGACGGGGAACGGGACATGGGAACGGGACACGGGGACGGGAATGGGGACGGGGAACGGGACACGGGGACGGGACACAGGGACGGGAATGGGAACGGGAATGGGAACGGGACACAGGACAGGGGACGGGAACGGGGACGGGAATGGGGACGGGGAACAGGACACGGGAACGGGACACGGGAACGGGACACGGGAATGGGACATGGGGATGGGAATGGGGACAGGAATGGGGATGGGGAACGGGGACGGGGAATGGGACATGGGAACGGGACATGGGAACGGGGATGGGAATGGGGACAGGAATGGGGATGGGGATGGGGAATGGGGACGGGCAATGGGAACAGCTATGGGAATGGGGACGGGAACAGGGACGGGGAATGGGAACAGGCACAGGAATGGGAACAGGATACGGGAATGGGGATGGGAATGGGGAATGGGAATGGGGACAGGGAACAGGACATGGGAACGAGGACAGGAATGGGGACAGGGAATGAGAACAGGAACGGGAATGGGTATGGGAATGGGGAATGGGCATGGGAATGGGAATGGGCATGGGAATGGGAATGGGAGTGGGAGTGGGAATGGGAATGAGGAACGGGAACAAGGATGGGAATGGTAACGGGCACAGGAACAGGCTCGGGGGCTGCATGGCGTGGGAGGGGAGGGGAGGGGAGGGGAGGGGAGGGGACACAGGTGGGAACAGGTGAGGGCAAGGGTCGGTATCCACGGGAATGCCGTGGGGTGTCCCGGGGCTGTGCAGGTGGGGCTGTCCAGGTGGGGGTGCCCAGGTGGGGCTGTGCAGGTGGGGCTGTCCAGGTGGGGGTGCCCAGGTGGGCTGTCCAGGTGCGCTCCAGCCCTGAGGCTCTGCCCCGTGTCCCTCTCCTGCCCCAGAGAAGGCAGACGGGACGGCCGTGGACATCTTCTCCTTCGGGATGTGCGCGCTGGAGGTGCGGGAAGGGCGGAGCCTGGGAACCCGGGGACCCTGTCGGGAGCTGTCACCGGCTGGGGCTGTCCCCTTCCTGGGGCTGTCCCCTGTCCCTGCCCTGTCCCAGGCTGTCCCCTTCCTTGGGCTGTCCCCTGTCCCTGCCCAGTCCCGGGCTGTCCCCTGTCGAGAGGTGTCACCATCTGGGAATGTCCCTTTTCTGTGGCTGTCCCCTGTCCCGGGCTGTTCCCTTCCCTGCCCTACCTGGGGGTGTCCCTTGTCCCTGCCCTATGTGGGGCTGTCCCCTGTCCCCTGTCCCTGGCCTGTCCCAGGCTGTCCCCTGTCCAGGGGTGTCCCTTGTCTGGAGGTGTCCCCTGTCCAGGGCTGTCCCCTGTCCCTGTGCTGTCCCTGGAAGCCTCCCCAGACTGGCCCTGTCCCTGTCCCTGCCCAGCCCTGGCCGTGTCCCCTGTCCCTGCAGCCCCCCCAGACTGTCCCTGTCCCTGGACCCCCCCAGACTGTCCCTGGACCCCCCCAGATTGTCCCTGGAACACCCCAGACTATCCCTGTCCCTGAACCCCCCCAGACTGTCCCTGTCCCTGGACCCCCGCAGACTGTCCCTGTCCCTGGAGCCCCCCCAAACTGTCCCTGTCCCCTGGACCCCCCCAGAACCCCCCCAGACTGTCCCTGTCCCTGGAGCCCCCCCAAACTGTCCCTGTCCCTAGAACCCCCCCAGACTGTCCCTGTCCCTGGAGCCCCCCCAAACTGTCCCTGTCCCTGGAACCCCCCCAGACTGTCCCTGTCCCCTGGACCCCCCCAGACTGTCCCTGTCCCTGGACCCCCCCAGACTGTCCCTGTCCCTGGAACCCCCCCAGACTGTCCCTGTCCCCTGGAACCCCCCCAGACTGTCCCTGTCCCTAGAACCCCCCCAGACTGTCCCTGTCCCCTGGACCCCCCCAGACTGTCCCTGTCCCTGGAACCCCCCCAGACTGTCCCTGTCCCCTGGACCCCCCCAGACTGTCCCTGTCCCCTGGAACCCCCCCAGACTGTCCCTGTCCCCTGGACCCCCCCAGACTGTCCCTGTCCCCTGGAACCCCCCCAGACTGTCCCTGTCCCTGGAACCCCCCCAGACTGTCCCTGTCCCCTGGCAGATGGCCGTGCTGGAGATCCAGACCAACGGGGACACGCGGGTGTCGGAGGAGGCGATCGCGCGGGCCCGGCACTCCCTGGATGACCCCAACATGAGGGTGAGGGCACCTGAGGGGGACCTGAGGGGACAGGCCCTGTCCTGGGTCATCTCTGGGGGTGAATCCCTGTCCTGGGTCACCCCTGGGAACAATCCCAGTCCTGGGTCACCTCTGGGGGTGAATCCCTGTCCTGTGTCAGTCCTGGGGGTGAATGCCTGTCCTGTGTCACCCCTCGGGACAGTCCCTGTCCTGGGTCAGTCCTGGGGGTGAATCTCTGTCCTGTGTCACTGCTGGGGACAGTCCCTGTCCTGGGTTCACCTCTGGGGGTGAATCCCTGTCCTGTGTCACCCCTGGGGACAGTCCCTGTCCTGGGTCAGTCCTGGGGACAGTCCCTGTCCTGTGTCACCCCTGGGGACAGTCCCAGTCCTGTGTCACCCTGGGGTGAATCTGTGTCCTGCATTCCTTCTGGGTGTAAATCCCATCCTGCCAGCTCCCAGTGGGTGCAGGTGGGCTATGTCCCTGAGTGTCCCCACCCTGTCCCTGCTGTCCCACCCTGTCCCTGCCATCCTACCCTGTCCCTGCCATCCCACCCTGTCCCTGCTGTCCCACCCTGTCCCTGCTGTCCCCCCCTGTGTCCCCTCCCCAGCTGCTCTGGCTCCGTGCTGGCCGAGCCCCACGTGGATCCAGGGCCATCTCCAGCTGCCCATGAACATTTGGGATCAGGGTTTGATGAGGAGCCAGCACAGTTTGGGGACAGCTGGGCTTTGGGCTCAGCCATGGAGCCTTTGGTCCCCCCTCCCTGTACTGGGGCAGTCCCAGAACATCCCATAATGAGTTTGTGCACTCCCCAGGTCCTCCTGTTTGGTCCCAGAGTTCTTCCAGGGTAAATCCTGCCCTGAGATCCCACAGCTCCCAGTTCCAGGAGAGCCAGGGAGGCCCCAGGAGTGGTGGGGTCACACCCCAGGGTCCCTGGGGCAGGGGGCTCTGAGGGGTCTGGTCTGGGGGTGCCCACCTGGCGCCCTTGGGATCACTTTGGGATCCATCCCGGATATCCTGGCCCATGCCCTGGCAGGAGCAGAGCAGGCTGGGCTGTGCCCCCAGTGAGCAGGAGCAGGCAATCCCCTGGGCTCTCTGCCCATCCTGCCCTGCTCCCACTCCCACCACCCCATTCCTGCTCCCAGGGCTGATCCTGGTGCTGTCCCTGCTCCCAGTGAGCAGGAGCAGGCAATCCCCTGGGCTCTCTGCCCCTCCTGCCCTGCTCCCACTCCCACCATCCCATTCCTGCTGCCAGGGCTGCCCCTGCCCCTGCAGCCTTTGCTGGGCTCACGGCTGGGGTGGGGGCAGTGGGGACCCCCTTCCCACTCTGCCCACCTGGCATTCTGCTGCAGCTCCCTGGCCTGGGGCTCCTGCTCCCTTTGGGTCCATTTCCTGGGAAATGGGATCAAAGCCAGGCCTAGGGCAGTGCCCCCTGTGCTGGCACTGCTGCTGGCAGGTCCTGGGGCAGGTCTGGGGTCCCCAGGCGAGGACACTGATGGTCTGGAATGTGTCCAGGGAGGGGAGGAGAGCTGGGAAAGGGTCTGGAGGGGCTGGGGGAGCTGGGCAGGGGCTCAGCCTGGAGCAAAGGAGGCTCAGGGGGCCCTTGTGGCTCTGCACAGCTCCTGCCAGGAGGGGACAGCCGGGGGGATTTGGGATCTGATCCCAGGGAACAGGGACAGGAGGAGCCTCAGGCTGGGCCAGGGGAGCTCAGGGAGACACAGCAGGAATGTCCCCATGGAAAGGGGGATCAGGGGTTGGAGCTGCCCAGGGAGGGTTGGAGAGCCCATCCCTGGAGTGTCCGAGGGGCGACTTGGGGCACTCAGAGCTCTGGGCCGGGACCAGGGCGGGGATGGGGCACGGGGGGAGCTCCACGGGCTGGGATTCCTGTGAGGGAGCAGGGGGTGGCCCTGCCCTGCTGCAGCTCGTGGCCCTGCTCTGCCCCAGGAGTTCATCCTGTCCTGCCTGACCCTGAACCCCGACAGGCGCCCCAGCGCCAACAGCCTCCTGTTCCACCGCGTGCTCTTCGAGGTGCACTCGCTGAAGCTGCTGGCAGCCCACTGCTTCATCAACCACCAGTGTGAGTGCTGGGGGCTGCCCGAGCCCTGGGAGCCGGGGGAGAGCTGGGAGTGCTCAGGATGGAGGGGAGAGACAGGCTGGGAGAGCTGGGAGTGCTCAGGATGGAGGGGGGAGACAGGCTGGGAGAGCTGGGAATGGTCAGGATGGAGAACAGAGCCAGGCTGGGAGAGCTGGGAATGGTCAGGATGGAGGGGAGAGCCAGGCTGGAGAGCTGGGAATGGTCAGGATGGAGAACAGAGCCAGGCTGGAGAGCTGGGAATGGTCAGGATGGAGGGGAGAGCCAGACTGGAGAGCTGGGAATGCTTCCCTGGAGAACAGAGCCAGGCTGGAGAGCTGGGAATGGTCAGGATGGAGAACAGCCAGGCTGGGAGAACTGGGAATGGTCAGGATGGAGAACAGAGCCAGGCTGGGAGAGCTGGGAATGGTCAGGATGGAGAACAGAGCCAGGCTGGGAGAGCTGGGAATGGTCAGGATGGAGGGGAGAGCCAGGCTGGAGAGCTGGGAATGGTCAGGATGGAGAACAGAGCCAGGCTGGAGAGCTGGGAATGGACAGGATGGAGGGGAGAGCCAGACTGGAGAGCTGGGAATGCTTCCCTGGAGAACAGAGCCAGGCTGGAGAGCTGGGAATGGTCAGGATGGAGAACAGCCAGGCTGGAGAGCTGGGAATGCTCAGGATGGAGAACAGAGCCAGGCTGGAGAGCTGGGAATGGTCAGGATGGAGAACAGAGCCAGGCTGGAGAACTGGGAATGGTCAGGATGGAGAACAGCCAGGCTGGAGAGCTGGGAATGCTCAGGATGGAGAACAGAGCCAGGCTGGAGAGCTGGGAATGGTCAGGATGGAGAACAGCCAGGCTGGGAGAGCTGGGAATGGTCAGGATGGAGGGGAGAGCCAGGCTGGAGAGCTGGGAATGGTCAGGATGGAAGGGGGAGACAGGCTGGGAGAGGTGGGAATGTGAACAGAGCCAGGCTGGAGAACTGGGAAGGGTCAGGATGGAGGGGAGAGACAGGCTGGGAGAGCTGGGAATGGTCAGGATGGAGGGGGGAGACAGGCTGGAGAGCTGGGAATGGTCAGGATGGAGAACAGAGCCAGGCTGGAGAGCTGGGAATGGTCAGGATGGAGGGGAGAGACAGGCTGGGAGAGCTGGGAATGGTCAGGATGGAGAACAGCCAGGCTGGAGAACTGGGAATGGTCAGGATGGAGGGGAGAGACAGGCTGGGAGAGCTGGGAATGGTCAGGATGGAGAACAGAGCCAGGCTGGGAGAGCTGGGAATGGTCAGGATGGAGGGGAGAGACAGGCTGGGAGAGCTGGGAATGGTCAGGATGGAGGGGAGAGACAGGCTGGGAGAGGTGGGAATGGTCAGGATGGAGGGGAGAGCCAGGCTGGAGAGCTGGGAATGGTCAGGATGGAGAACAGCCAGGCTGGGAGAGCTGGGAATGCGAACAGAGCCAGGCTGGAGAGCTGGGAATGCTCCCCTGGAGAACAGAAGGCTCCAAGGAGAGCTCAGAGCCCCTCACGGGGCCTGAAGGGGCTTCAGGAGAGCTGGGGAGGGACTTGGACACGGGATGGAGGGACAGGAAAGGGGGAATGGTTTCCCACTGCCGGAGGGCAGGGTTAGGTGGGATTTTGGGAAGGAATTCCTGGCTGGGAGGGGGCTGAGATCCTGGCACAGGGTGCCCAGAGTGGCTGTGGCTGCCCCTGGATCCCTGGCAGTGCCCCAGGCCAGGCTGGAGGCCGGACAGGGCTGGGAGCAGCCTGGGATGGGGAAGGTGTCCTTCCCGTGGCAGGGGTGGCACTGGGTGGGATTTAAGGTCCCTCCTACCCAAACCCCCCGTGATTCCATGTGCAGAGCCTGGGGAGGGGGCTCCCAGCCCTTCCCTGAGCAGGGGCTGCAGGACCCATCCCCCCTCCATGCCTCTGCCCCAGATCTGATGCCAGAGAACGTGGTGGAAGAGAAGATCAAGGAGCTGGACCTGAACATGGTGATGGCCGAGATCCGCAGGGAGGGCCGGCCCGGGGTGCAGTGGAGGTGAGGAGCGGGAGCCCCCCAGCCTGGAGCCCCCCCCCCCTGCCGTGGGCAGCAGCCCCCTGGACCCCCCCAGACCCCCCTGTCCTGTTCCCTGCCCAGGTACTCCGAGGTTTCCTTCCTGGAGCTCGACAAGTTCTTGGAGGACGTCAGGTGGGTTGGAGCTCCCACCCTGCCTGGGCTCCCCGGGGGATGTGGGGCTGGGAGGGGACATGGGGGTGTCCCTGCTGTCCCCTGCTGTCCCCGGGGGATGTGGGGCTGGGAGGGGACACGGGAGGGTCCCTGCTGTCCCCAGCTGTGCACACAGGAGTGTCCCTGCTGTCCCTGCTGTCCCCACGGGAGTGTCCCTGGTGTCCCTGCAGTCCCCATGGGAGTGTCCCTGCTGTCCCAGCTGTGCACACAGGAGTGTCCCTGCTGTCCCCTGCTGTGCACACAGTACTGTCCCTGCTGTCCCCAGGGGAGTGTCCCTGCTGTCCCCACGGGAGTGTCCCTGCTGTCACCATGGGAGTGTCCCTAGTGTCCTCTGCTGCCCCCACCTGTGCACACAGGAGTGTCCCTGCTGTCCCTGCTGTCCCCACCGGAGTGTCCCTGCTGTCCCTGCTGTCCCCACAGGAGTGTCCCTGCTGTCCCCACGGGAGTGTCCCTGCTGTCCCCAGCTGTGCACACAGGAGTGTCCCTGCTGTCCCTGCTGTCCCCACACGAGTGTCCCTGCTGTCCCCACGGGAGTGTCCCTGCTGTCCCTGCTGTCCTCTGCTGTCCCCAGCTGTGTACACAGAAGGGTCCCTGCTGTCCCCACACGAGTGTCCCTGCAGTCCCCACGGGAGTGTCCCTGCTGTCCCCACGGGAGTGTCCCTGCTGTCCCTGCAGTCCCCATGGGAGTGTCCCTGCTATCCCTGCTGTCCCCACACGAGTGTCCCTGCTGTCCCCACGGGAGTGTCCCTGCTGTCCCTGCAGTCCCCATGGGAGTGTCCCTGCTATCCCTGCTGTCCCCACACGAGTGTCCCAGCTGTCCCCATGGGAGTGTCCCCGCTGTCCCTGCTGTCCCTGCAGTCCCCATGGGAGGTGTCCCTGCTGTCCCTGCTGTCCCCAGCCCTGCTCCTGCAGAGCCCCCTCTGGCAGGGCTGCAGGGGATGGGATCAGCCCCGTGCCCCCCGTGTCTCTCCAGGAACGGGATTTACCCCCTGATGAACTTCGCAGCCTCCAGGCCCCACGCCCTGCCCCGCGCCCTGTCCCAGCCCCAGGAGGACCCCCAGAAAGCCAAGACCCCCACGCCAGAGCCCTTTGACGTGGAGACCAGGAAGGTGAGGGAGCTCGGGGCAGCTGCAGGTGGGGACGGTCCTGCTCTGCTGCCCCCTGCCCCAGGGACACCTCTCCTGTCAGCCATGGCCAGGGAGAGCCGGGAGGGGCATTTGGGGTTCCTGGAGGAATTCCAGAGGGCACCGGGGCCGTGCCCAGGCTGATCCCCACTGGGCTCTTCCAGGTGGTGCAGATGCAGTGCAACATGGAGCTGAACGAGGACAAGAGCCAGTGGCACGTGAGTGCCTGGGTCCTGCCCGTCCTGCTGGGAATGGGAAATGGGATTGGGAAATAGGAAATAGGACTGGGAATGAGGCTGGGAATGGGAAATGGGGCTGGGAATGGGAAATGGGATTGGGAAATGGGGCTGGGAATGGGACTGGGAAATCTGCCAGTGGCACGTGAGTGCCTGGGTCCTGCCCGCCCATCCCGCCGGGAATGGGAAATGGGATTGGGAAATGGGATTGGGAAATGGGGTTGGGAAATAGGAAATGGGATTGGGAATGGGACTGGGAAATAGGGAATGGGACTGGGAAATCTGCCAGTGGCACGTGAGTGCCTGGGTCCTGCCCGTCCTGCTGGGAATGGGAAATGGGATTGGGAAATGGGATTGGGAAATGGGGAATGGGATTGGGAATGAGACTGGGAATGGGAAATGGGGCTGGGAATGGGAAATGGGATTGGGAAATAGGGAATGGGATTGAGGAATGGGAAATGGGATTGGGAAATGGGATTGGGAAATAGGAAATAAGACTGGGAATGAGGCTGGGAATGGGAAATGGGGCTGGGAATGGGAAATGGGATTGGGAATAGGGCTGGGATTGGGAATGGGGCTAGGATTGGGAATGGGGCTGGGAATGGGAAATGGGATTGGGAAATGGGATTGGGAAATAGGAAATGGGGCTGGGAATGGGAAATGGGATTGGGAAATGGGATTGGGAAATAGGAAATGGGATTGGGAATGGGGCTGGGAATGGGAAATGGGATTGGGAAATGGGATTGGACAATAGGAAATGGGACTGGGAATGGGGCTGGGATTGGGAAATGGGGCTGGGAATGGGAAATGGGACTGGGAAATGCAGCTGAGAAGTCTGGCTGGGAAATGCCTCAGCCAGTTTCCGTGGCACCCAAAGAACTCACTGCTGTCCTGTACAATGAAGGAATTCCCAAAGAAGTCACAAATTCTCCCCGAGCTCCCAGTTCCCCACTTCCCCCAGTTCACCCCGAGCTCCCCCATTCCAGCAGTGCCCGGAGCTCCCAGTTTCCCCAGAACACCCAGCCCCCCCAGTCCTGCCCACCCTCCCAGTTCCTCCCAGTTCCCCCAGTCCTGCCCACCCTCCCAGTCCCCCCAGTTCCCCCCAGTTCCCCCAGTCCCTGCCCACCCTCCCAGCCCCCCAGTCCTGCTCACCCTCCCAGTGCTGCCAGCCCCCCCAGTCCTGCCCACCCCCCCAGTGCCCCCAGTCCTGCCCACCCTCCCAGTGCCCCCAGCCCCCCCAGTCCTGCTCACCCTCCCAGTGCCGCCAGCCCCCCCAGTCCTGCCCACCCCCCCAGTGCCCCCAGTCCTGCCCACCCTCCCAGTGCCCCCAGCCCCCCCAGTCCTGCTCACCCTCCCAGTGCCGCCAGCCCCCCCAGTCCTGCCCACCCCCCCAGTGCCCCCAGCCCCCCCAGTCCCTGCCCACCCTCCCAGTTCCCCCACTCCCTGCCCACCCTCCCAGTTCCCCCCAGCCCCCCCAGTCCCTGCTCACCCTCCCAGTCCCCCCAGTCCTGCCCACCCCCCCAGTGCCCCCAGCCCCCCCAGTCCTGCCCACCCCCCCAGTGCCCCCAGCCCCCCGTGCCAGTCCCTGCCCACCCCCCCAGTGCCCCCAGCCCCCCGTGCCCGGCAGGGCTGCCCCGAGCACTCTCTGCTGTCCCTGCAGCTCACGCTCCTGCTCATCCTGGAGGACAAGCTGCACCGCCAGCTCAGCTACGACCTGCTGCCCAGTACGTGCTGCAGGGAGGGTGGGCTCCTCTGGGGGGGCTGGGGGTCCCCTGTTGGAATGTGCCAGCTTCCCAGGCAGCTTCCCTGCCTTGCCTTCCCATCCTTTCCTCTCAGTCTCCTCTTCTTCCTTCTCCCATTTCTTTCCTCTCTTCCTCCTCTTCCTTTTCCCATTCTTTCCTTTCTTCCTCCTCTTCCTTTTTCCTTTCCTTTCCTTTCCTTTCCTTGAAATTTCCTTTCCTTTCCTTTCCTTTCCTTTCCTTGAAATTTCCTTTCCTTTCCTTTCCTTTCCTTTCCTTTCCTTTCCTTTCCTTTCCTTTCCTTTCCTTTCCTTTCCTTTCCTTTCCTTTCCTTTCCTTTCCTTTCCTTTCCTTTCCTTTCCTTTCCTTTCCTTTCCTTTCCTTTCCTTTCCTTTCCTTTCCTTTCCTTTCCTTTCCTTTCCTTGAAATTTCCTTGAAATTTCCTTGAAATTTCCTTGAAATTTCCTTTCCTTGAAATTTCCTTTCCTTGAAATTTCCTTTCCTTGAAATTTCCTTGAAATTTCCTTTCCTTGAAATTTCCTTTCCTTGAAATTTCCTTTCCTTGAAATTTCCTTGAGATTTCCTTGAAATTTCCTTTCCTTTCCTTGAAATTTCCTTTCCTTGAGATTTCCTTTCCTTTCCTTGAAATTTCCTTTCCTTGAAATTTCCATTCCTTTCCTTTTCTTGAAATTTCCTTTCCAACTTTCCTTTCCTTAACTTTCCTGGAACTTTCCTTTCTGGAACTTTCCTCAGAAAGCTGAGCAATGGAGCCTGGGAGCTGCTGAGCCCACCAAGCCTTTCCTCTGGCACCTTGTCCAGAGCTGTGTTTTGGGGGCTCAGGAACCCCACTCCCCATTTCCATGTGTCCAGAGCTGTGTTTTGGGGGCTCTCAGGAACCCCACTCCCCATTTCCATGTGCACCTTGTCCAGGGCTGTGTTTTGGGGGCTCTCAGGAACCCCACTCCCCATATCCATGTGTCCAGAGCTGTGTTTTGGGGGCTCTCAGGAACCTTGTTCCCCATTTCCATGTGCACCTTGTCCAGAGCTGTGTTTTGGGGGCTCAGGAACGCTGTTCCCCATTTCCATGTGTCCAGAGCTGTGTTTTGGGGGCTCAGGAACCCCACTCCCCATTTCCATGTGTGCCTTGTCCAGAGCTGTGTTTTGGGGGCTCAGGAACCCCACTCCCCATTTCCATGTGTCCAGAGCTGTGTTGTGGGGACTCAGGAACGCTGCTCCCCCTTTCCATGTGTCCAGAGCTGTGTTTTGGGGGCTCAGGAATGCTGCTCCCCATTTCCATGTGCACCTTGTCCAGAGCTGTGTTTTGGGGGCTCAGGAACCTCGCTCCCCATTTCCATGTGTCCAGAGCTGTGTTTTGGGGACTCTCAGGAACCCCACTCCCCATTTCCATGTGTGCCTTGTCCAGAGCTGTGTTTTGAGGCTCAGGAATGCTGCTCCCCATTTCCATGTGTGCCTTGTCCAGGGCTGTGTTTTGGGGGCTCAGGAACCTCGCTCCCCATTTCCATGTGTCCAGGGCTGTGTTTTGGGGGCTCAGGAACCCCGCTCCCCCTCCCTGCCCCTTTCCCAGCTCTCCCAGGTTCGGGAGCTCCCCGAGCTGAGTCCATGCTCGTGTTCTCCTGTTCATCCTTGTCTCTGCAGCTGACAACTCCAAGGATTTGGCCACGGAGCTGGTGCATTATGGATTCATCCACGAGGTGAGTCCCTGCCGTCCCCAGGTCTGGAGCTCCTGCAGCCCCCAGGGGCAGGGCTGGGATCTCTGCTCCCTCCAGACTCTGCTCCAGGAGCTGTTCCAAGGAGAGCTGCCCGCTGTGGCACGTGCTAATTAGCTTTAATTAGCTGGAGCTTAAATAATTCTGAGTGGGAGGCCCAGGGGAGCACCCAGGGGAGGAGGCTGATTCCTCACTTAAGGAATCCCAGAGCCATTCCTTTTGGAGAATACCTCCAAGATAATGAGTCCAAACACTCGAGGTCACCCTGATGGCATCCCCAGGTGCCACATCCAGGTGTTAATGGGACCCTTCAGGAGGTGGGGACTCCACCCCTGCCCTGGGGAGCTGCGCCAGGGCTGCACAGCCCTTTCCAGGAGGAATTTCCCCAATATCCCACCTTGAGCTCCCCTGGCCCAGCCTGGGGTCGTTCCCTCTGCTCCTGTCCCTGTTCCCTGGGATCAGATCCCAAATCCCCCCGGCTGTCCCCTCCTGCCAGGAGCTGTGCAGAGCCACAAGGGCCCCCTGAGCCTCCTTTGCTCCAGGCTGAGCCCCTTCCCAGCTCCTCAGGGATTCTCCAGCCCCTTCCCAGCTCCTCAGGGATTCTCCAGCCCCTTCCCAGCTCCCTCAGGGATTCTGCAGCCCCTTCCCAGCTCCTCAGGGATTCTCCAGCCCCTTCCCAGCTCCTCAGGGATTCTCCAGCCCCTCCCCAGCTCCCTCAGGGATTCTGCAGCCCCTTCCCAGCTCCTCAGGGATTCTCCAGCCCCTGCCCAGCTCCCTCAGGGATTCTGCAGCCCCTGCCCAGCTCCCTCAGCCCCTCCTGGGTCTCCAGCCCCTCCGTGTGCTCACCTGGGCATCCCAAAGCTGCTCCAGGAGCGGAGCCAGCGCAGGAGGGGCTCGGGATGGGCACTGAGGGGGCTGGGGGTGGCTGGGAGGGCTGGGGGTGTCTGGAGAGCCCAGCACAGGGAGCTGCTGCCCTCTCTTGTGGAATTTGCAGGCAACCCCCAGAGAGAAGAGACGAGAATATTGATTCCATGTTTCAGAAGGCTGATTTATTATTTCATGATATATATAATGTTAAAAGGAAATGATATATTAAATCTATGCTAAAGAAAGAGAAAGGAGACATCAGAAGGCTAGCAAGGAATGAGTAACAAAATCTTATGACTGCTCACAGCCTTGACACAGCTGGCTGTGATTGGCCATTTGTAGTTATGAAATTTTATGAAAAATCCCTTTGCCAGGATTTTTCTCCTGAGAAGCTGAGAGGCCTCAGAAATGGAATGTAAACAATAATTATCTGCTGCTGTGGAATGCAACAGGTGCATCTTTGGTGGGTCTCATGTGGTTGTTTTTAATTAATGGCCAGTCACAGTCCAGCTGTCTCGGACTCTCGGATTTTATCATCATTCCTTTCCTATTCCTTGCTAGCCTTCTGATTAAATCCTTTCTTCTATTCTTTTAGTCTAGTTTTAATATAATATATATCATAAAATAATACATCAGCCTTCTGAAACATGGAGTGCAGATTGTCACTCCTCCCTCGCCCTGGGACCCCTGCGAACGCCAGCACAGCCATTGATTAAGAACAATTCATGTGCTGGGTGAACAGTTCTCCAAACCACATTCCAGAGTGGCAAAACACGGGGAAGCTGAAGCTTCCCAGCCTCTCAGAAGAGGAGATCCTGGCAAAGGGGTTTTTCAGGACAGGTGTCAGTGACCCTCTCTGGTTGCAGGACGACTGTGAGAAGCTGGCCGCGTTCCTGGAGAGCGCCTTCCACAAGCACCGCTCCCAAGCCCTGTGAGCCCAGCCCCGGGACTGAGGCGCCCAGGGAGGATCCCACGGGGCCCCCCCGCCCCACCCAGCCCAGCAGGACCCACCTGGGCCCACGGGACTCGCCCAATCCGTGCTCTGGGCAGGCGGCAGCCGGCAGAGGACTCGGCCGAGCCCAGGAACTCCGTCCCAGGACGTGCCCTGGTCCTGCTCCCAGGGGAGGGGGCAGCACCCCCTTCCCAGGGGGTTTGGGAGCTGCTGCAGGAGCCCCCAGCCGGATCCATTTCCCTCTGGGAAGGGTCAGCCCCTCTCCTGCAGGTCCCACAGCTGATTCCTCCCTCTGTGCCATCTGGAGTGCTCCTTGCTGAGGGGAGGGGAGGAGCAGGCTTGGAGAGCCCCTGGAGCTTCCCATCTGCCACATTCCGCTCTCAATCCCAAAATTCTCCAGGTTTGAGGTCTCCAGTGTGCTGCCTGTGCTCAGAGCCCTCCCCATGAGCTGGGGCTGTGTGAGCTGGACGTGGCTCGAGAAGGAATTCCTGACCCACCACCGGGAGTCATTGATGCTCCACAGAATCCTTGTCATGCCCCAGTTCCCCATCGAGCCTTCCAAAATCTCTCAGCATCCTCAGGAGAGAGCCCTGGTGCCTGTTCCTGCCTGGCCTGGAGATGGGGCACTGCCACTGGCACCACCCCAGGGCTGTCCTTTGCCAGGGACACACGGGGAGAGAACTGCAAACAGGAATTGTCCCTGTGCAAGAGCCGTGTGGGGCTGCTCCAGCTGTGCCAGGGAGAGCTGGCTCTGAAATCCTGCTCCTGCTCCAGCTGTGCCAGGGAGAGCTGGCTCTGAAATCCTGCTCCAGCTGTGCCAGGGAGAGCTGCTCTGGAATCCTGCTCCTGCTGCTCCAGCTGTGCCAGGGAGAGCTGGCTCTGAAATCCTGCTCCTGCTCCAGCTGTGCCAGGGAGAGCTGGCTCTGAAATCCTGCTCCAGCTGTGCCAGGGAGAGCTGCTCTGGAATCCTGCTCCTTCTGCTCCAGCTGTGCCAGGGAGAGCTGGCTCTGAAATCCTGCTCCTGCTCCAGCTGTGCCAGGGAGAGCTGGCTCTGAAATCCTGCTCCAGCTGTGCCAGGGAAAGCTGCTCTGGAATCCTGCTCCTTCTGCTCCAGCTGTGCCAGGGAAAGCTGCTCTGGAATCCTGCTCCTGCTCCAGCTGTGCCAGGGAAAGCTGCTCTGGAATCCTGCTCCTTCTGCTCCAGCTGTGCCAGGGAGAGCTGGCTCTGGAATCCTGCTCCTGCTGCTCCAGGGAAAGCTGATCTGAAATCCTGCTCCTGCTCCTGCTGCTCCAGGGAAAGCTGCTCTGGAATCCTGCTCTGTGCTGGTGCTGCTCGTGCTGTGCCATTGGAAACAGGCTCTGGAATCCTGCTCTGTGCTGTGCTGGTGCTGCTCCTGCTGTGCCACAGAAAGCTGCTCTGGAATCCTGCTCCTGCTCCTGCTGTGCCACAGAAAGCTGCTCTGGAATCCTGCTCCTGCTGTGCCATAGGACGCTGGCTCTGGCACCCTGCTCCATGCTGCTCTGTGCCAGGGTTTGTGCCAGGGCTGCTCCTGCTGCTCCTACCAGGGAAATCTGCCCCTGGCACCCTGCTCTGTGCTGTGCTGGTGCTGTTCCCTCTGTGGCAAGGAAAACTGGCTCTGAAATCCTGCTCTGTGCTGGTGCTGCTCCTGCTGGACTGGGGATATCCAGCGATGGCACTGCCCTGGTGATCTGCACCACGCTGGTGTTCCATGCCAGTGCTCTGTGCTGGTGCTGCTCCTGCTGTGCCAGGGAATTCTGTCCCTGGCACCCTGCTCTGTGCTGGTGCTGCTCCTGCTGTGCCAGGGAATTCTGTCCCTGGCACCCTGCTCTGTGCTGGTGCTGCTCCTGCTGGGCCAGGGAATTCTGCCCCTGGCACCCTGCTCTGCTCTGTGCTGGTGCTGCTCCTGCTGTGCCAGGGAAAACTGTCCCTGGCACCCTGCTCTGTGCTGCTGCTGCTGCTCCCTCTGTGCTGGGGGAGTCAGCTCTGGTGCTGTCCTGGTGATCTGCACCACGCTGGTGTTCCATCCACTGCTCTGTGCCAGTGCTGCTCCTGCTGTGCAGGGGAAACTGGCTCTGGCACCCTGCTCCTGCTGCTCCTGCTGTGCAGGGGAAATCTGCCTCAGGCACCCTGGTCTGCTCTGTGCTGTGCCAGTGCTGCTGCTGCTGCTGTGCCAGGGAAAACTGGCTCTGAAATCCTGCTCTGTGCTGGTGCTGCTCCTGCTGTGCTGTGGGAATGCAGCTCTAAATCCTGCTCTGTGCTGGTGCTGCTCCTGCTGTGCCAGAGAAATCTGCCCCGGCACCCTGCTCTGTGCTGTGCTGAGCCAGTGCTGCTGCTGCTGCTGCTGCTCCCCTGTGCCCTGGGAAGCTGCCTCTGGCCTCCTGCTCCCTGCTGGTGCTCCACTCCCTGCAGGAGCTCCGTGTGCCACCACCTGCCCTGCGCTGCTCCTGCTCCAGCTGCATCCCACCGGGATTCCATCCACGCTCAGCCAGCTCGGGCTGCACTCCTGGCTCGGGCTGCATCCCCAGCAGTGCTGCATCCCCAGCAGTGCTGCATCTCCAGCAGTGCTCCATCCCCAGCCCTGCTCCATCCCCAGCAGTGCTGCATCCCCAGCCCTGCTCCATCCCCAGCAGTGCTGCATCCCCAGCCCTGCTCCATCCCCAGCAGTGCTCCATCCCCAGCCCTGCTCCATCCCCAGCAGTGCTGCATTCCCAGCCCTGCTCCATCCCCAGCCCTGCTCCATCCCCAGCAGTGCTGCATTCCCAGCCCTGCTCCATCCCCAGCCCTGCTCCATCCCCAGCCCTGCTGCATCCCCAGCAGTGCTGCATCCCCATCCCTGCTCCATTCCCAGCCCTGCTCCATTCCCAGCCCTGCTCCATCCCCAGCCCTGCTCCATCCCCAGCCCTGCTCCATCTCCAGCAGTGCTGCATCCCCAGCCCTGCTCCATCCCCAGCCCTGCTCCATCCCCAGCAGTACTGCATCCCCAGCCCTGCTCCATCCCCAGCCCTGCTCCATCCCCAGCAGTGCTGCATCCCCAGCAGTGCTCCATCCCCAGCCCTGCTCCATCCCCAGCCCTGCTCCATCCCCAGCAGCGCTGCATCCCCAGCAGTGCTCCATCCCCAGCCCTGCTCCATCCCCAGCCCTGCTCCATCCCCAGCAGTGCTGCATCCCCAGCAGTGCTCCATCCCCAGCCCTGCTCCATCCCCAGCCCTGCTCCATCCCCAGCCCTGCTCCATCCCCAGCAGTGCTCCATCCCCAGCCCTGCTCCATCCCCAGCAGTGCTCCATCCCCAGCCCTGCTCCATCCCCAGCCCTGCTCCATCCCCAGCAGTGCTCCATCCCCAGCCCTGCTCCATCCCCAGCCCTGCTCCATCCCCAGCCCTGCTCCATCCCCAGCCCTGCTCCATCCCCAGCCCTGCTCCATCCCCAGCAGTGCTCCATCCCCAGCCCTGCTCCATCCCCAGCAGTGCTCCATCCCCAGCCCTGCTCCATCCCCAGCCCTGCTCCATCCCCAGCAGTGCTCCATCCCCAGCCCTGCTCCATCCCCAGCCCTGCTCCATCCCCAGCCCTGCTCCATCCCCAGCCCTGCTCCATCCCCAGCCCTGCTCCATCCCCAGCAGTGCTCCATCCCCAGCAGTGCTGCATCCCCAGCAGTGCTCCATCCCCAGCAGTGCTGCATCCCCAGCAGTGCTCCATCCCCAGCAGTGCTGCATCCCCAGCCCTGCTCCATCCCCAGCCCTGCTCCATCCCCAGCCCTGCTCCATTCCCAGCAGTGCTCCATTCCCAGCCCAGCTCCATCCCCAGCCCAGCTCCATCCCCAGCAGTGCTCCATCCCCAGCCCTGCTCCATCTCCAGCAGTGCCAATATTCCACCTGACAAATCAATAAAGTCCATTCCCACTGGAGGGCTCTGCTCGTGATTCCTGACTCCCGGGAAGCCAAGGGGAGGGATTCAGGGACACCTCCAGCTGCCCATTCCCCCTGGGGCTGTGCAGGATCAGCTCCTTCCTGCTCGTGATTCCCGACTCCCAAGGGGGAGAGGTTCAGGGACACCTCACAGCTGCCCATTCCCATTCACCCTGGAGGGCTCTGCTCCATCCTGCTCATGATTCCCAACTCCCAAGGGGGAGAGGTTCAGGGACACCTCACAGCTGCCCATTCCCTGTCCCCCTGGGGGCTCTGCTCCAGCCTGCTCGTGATTCCCAACTCCCAGAAAGCCAAGGGGAGGGATTCAGGGAACAACTCCAGCTGCCTATTCCCACTAAGTGCTCTGCTCCAGCCTGCCCCTGATTCCTAACTCCTGGGAAGCCAAAGAGAGGTTCAGGGACACCTCACAGCTGCCCATTCCCAGTCCCTCCAGAGCAGCCTCCCCAGGCCCCAGCCATTCCAGCAGATCCCAGCCCCTCCTTGGCCCCTCCTGGCACATCCCTCCCCTAAATCCATGGATTTAATGGGGTCCCACACAAACCCTGAATCCAGGGATTTCAGGGGTCCCACACAGCCCTGAATCCAGGGATTTCAGGGGTCCCACACAGTCCTGAATCCAGGGATTTAATGGGGTCCCACACAGCCCTGAATCCATGGATTTCAGGGGTCCCACACAGCCCTGAATCCAGGGATTTAACGGGGTCCCACACAGCCCTGAATCCAGGGATTTAACGGGGTCCCACACAGCCCTGAATCCAGGGATTTAACGGGGTCCCACACAGCCCTGAATCCATGGATTTCAGGGGTCCCACACAGCCCTGAATCCAGGGATTTAACGGGGTCCCACACAGCCCTGAATCCAGGGATTTAACGGGGTCCCACACAGCCCTGAATCCAGGGATTTAACAGGGTCCCACACAGCCCTGAATCCAGGGATTTCAGGGGTCCCACACAGCCCTGAATCCAGGGATTTCAGGGGTCCCACACAGCCCTGAATCCAGGGATTTCAGAGGTCCCACACAGCCCGGAATCCAGGGATTTAATGGGGTCCCACACAGCCCTAAATCCAGGGATTTAACGGGGTCCCACACAGCCCTGAATCCAGGGATTTAACGGGGTCCCACACAGCCCTGAATCCAGGGATTTCAGGGGTCCCACACAGCCCTGAATCCAGGGATTTAACGGGGTCCCACACAGCCCTGAATCCAGGGGTTTCAGGGGTCCCACACAGCCCTGAATCCAGGGATTTCAGGGGTCCCACACAGCCCGGAATCCAGGGATTTCAGGGGTCCCAGGCTGCTCCCAGCCCGCTCTGGACATTCCCAGGGACCCAGGGCCGCCCTCCCAGGGAACAATTCCCAATTCCCAAAATCCCATTTATCCCAGGGTCCTGTCCCCCCCATCCCCTGTCCCCAGCCCCTCTCCAGCTCTCCTGGAGCCCCTGGCAGGGGCTCTGAGGTGTCTCTGGAATGTTCTGGAATGTTCTCCTCCCCAGATGAACATTCCCAGCCCAGCTCCATTCCCTGTCCTTGGCCCTGCACTGGAATTTGGGCCCTGGGACAGAGCCAAGGTGTGAAAAACGTTACTGACTTTTTGTTAAAATTTTAGAAGTTTAATAGTAATGAAAATAGTGATAAAAATATAATAATAAGAGATAAAAATATTATAAAGAAATAAAAATAATTATAATAATATAAATAAAAATAATATATAAGTATAAATAAAAATCTAAAACTTTAAAACTTATAAATAAAAATAAATAAAATTAATAAACAAAAAATAAATAATAAATAAAATAAATTAAAAATAAAAATAAATAAAATAAATAAAATAAAATAAATAAAAGTAAATAAAATAAATAATAAATAAAATAATAAATAAGATAAAAATGAATAAAAATAAAAATAAATAAAAATAATTAAATAAAATTAATAAAATAAAATAAATTAAAAATAAAAATAAATACAATAAAAGTAAATAAATAAAATATATAAAATAAACAAAAATATAAAAAATTAATAAATAAAAATAAATATAAATAAAATTAATAAATAAACATAAGATTAAAAATTAAAAATAAAAAATAAATACAATAAAAGTAAATAAACAAAAATAAATAAAATAAAGTAAAAATTAAGTAACATAAAAATAAATTTTAAAAATAAATAAAAAGTGAAGAATTGTGGAGTTTGGGTGCCTGGCTCTCTGCACGCCTTGCCCACAAAGGATTAACCCTTAGGAGCAGGAGCCTGTTGCATATTCATAGATCTCATACATGATTCATGAGATGTTTCTGCTTAGTTTTAGCTCCCTCCTCATCTTGTAAATCAATTCCCTCGGTCCCTCCAAGTCTGGGTTTTCCCAATAAGGAGGCAATAACTCTCCTCTGGGGACCTTGGTGTCTGTTATTTCTATATTTCTGTTCCTGGGCTGTTATTTCTACCCAGATAAGAAAATGAGAAGAATTTCTTGGTTATCTTTTCCTTTCCTTGAGCTAGTTACAAATGCATCTTACACCACATAGTTTCTATTTCAATATTGTGCTACGGCCTAAAAACTGTATTTACCACAGTACTTAAAAGAGATCAATAGAGCACTAATTAAGAGATTAATAGAGCACTAATTGAGATTAACACAGCATAATTCCCAACACAACACATATAGCACTCATTTCAATATCTGTGTGAAAAACGCCAGTGGCTTGCTTTTTAAAATTTGAAAAGTTCATTAATAATAAAATGGTTATAACACTAGAAATGTTATTGGAGTAATAATAATTTGGGCAATTAGGATTAGGACAATACTGTCTGGCTGCTATCTCAGGGTGAGTCCTCTCTTTAAAAAAGGATCTTACACAGCATAGTTTTAATTTATAACATAACGTTAAAATGGAAACTGTGTTTAAGACACTGCTTAAGGAAATTGACACAGCATCACTTTCTAACACAACACATATAACATTCCTTTTAATATTTGCAAAAAGCCTGTGAAAAACGCCAATCACTTGTTTTTTAAAATTTGAAAAGTTTAATTGCAATAAAATGGTTATAAAAATAGCAATATTATTAGAGTAAGAATAATTTGGACAATCTGAATTAGGACAACACAAGACAATAAAAACAAAGAGTTAGGGATGTCCGGGTGCCTCTTTCTGGGCAAAACAAGCTCCAAAAAGGACCCACCTGAACAGAGGATTAACCCTTCAAAGCAGCAGCCTGTTGCATATTCACACACCTCATCCCTGGTGCATCAATTCCATTCACACACAGGATTCTGTCTGGGCAGTGTCAGCTCCTTCCTCTGAATCCTGACGGCGCCTGCAGGGCTGAGCGAGGCAGGAAGAAGTTCGTTTGTTCTGAAAATGGGGCAATAAATTCTCTTTCTCTGAAAGATTGAGGTGTCCCGTGCCTGCTATCTCAGCGCGAGCACCTCATTCCTCGCTTTAAAAAAACATCCCACGCAAGTCGTTTCTATTTTAACATTTTGTTATAACCTAGAGCTGTGTTTAACACTACTTCAGGAAATTAACACAGCATCGCTTTCTAACATAACACATACAATATTGATTTTAATATTTGTGAAAAGCCAATTATAAAATACTCATTTTTCACACCTGCAATTTATGATTCATTGATCCGGTCCAACCCCGCGACCCATCCGGCACCTCCCGGTACCCACGGCCGGTTCCGCGGCTCCGTCCCCCGGCTGCGACCAAGGGCCACCCGATGCTAGTCGCATTTAGCACGTTTTATCCCGTTTTAGCTGAGTTTACCCGGGTTTAATGCATTTAGCTGGTCTGAGCCCGTTTTATTCGGGGCCCGCCCAGTTACAGCCCTGCCCGTGGCACCGGCAGCTTTGGACCTTCCCGAGGCACCGGGCACTGGCGGCCCAGCACGGATCCAGCGGTGCTAAGGCCGCAGCAGCCGCGCTGGAACCCCGTTCCCCCGGGATTACACCATATTTTATTTTATTTTATTTCGTCTTGCCTCGCCTCGTTTCCCCTCTCCAGCGGCGCCTGGGCGGCGCCATCTTGGCATCCGCCAGGGTCACATGACACCCTCCCGAGCTCTCGCGAGACTTCTTCCCGTAAGAGCCTCCCCCGTTTCCCGCGCGCGCGCCCAGCGGAGATCTCGCGAGAGTCGCGTGCTGCAGACGGGAAGGACAAGATGGCGGCGACAACGACGATGGCGCTGGTGAGGGGGCGGCGGGACTGGGCCGGGCCGGGCCGGCTCCTCGGGGCGGGACACAGCGCGGCCGCCGAGCGGATCCGCCCGGGCCGGGCCCTCTCCGGGCCCTCTCCGGGCCCTCGGGGTGGGCTGGCGGCTCTGAGGGGACGGCGCCGCTTCCCGCCGGGTCTCTAGTGGGCTCCCGTGGCGGCCTTCTCCGTGTGGGGAAGGTGTCGGGTTCCCCCGCGCCGTCCTGGGCTCCCGCCCCGCCGTGGCCGTCCGGGCCCTGCGGGGAGCGGGCTCGGCCGTCCCGTGCGGGGCGCGGCGCGGGCAGGCCGCTGTTCCGGGCTGCTGCTGGTGCTCCCAAATGCATCGCTCTAATGGCTTCCTTTTGGGGTTTAAATGCTCGGTGTTGGGCTAGGTTTCCCAAATGCATTGCTTTGGGAATGCACGCTGCTCCTTGGGCTCCCTAATCCATCGCTTTAAACGCCTCTATTTGGGCTCTTCCCAAATGCATCGCTTTAGACGCTGCTGTTTGGGCTCCCGTTCCCAAATCCGCCTGTTTTAATGCTCCGTGTTGGGCTAGGTTTGCTTCCCCTAATTCGCCTGTTTAAATGCTGGTTTTGGGCCCCCTTTCGCTAATCTGCCTGTTTAAATGCTCGGTGTTGGGCTAGTTTTCCCAAATCTGTTGCTTTGAACGCTTCTCTTTGCCCTCGCGTTCCCAAATTCGTCTGTTGAGGTGCTCAGTGTTGGGCTAGGTTTCCTAAATCCAGTTTTTAAATGCTGGTTTTGGGCTCCCGTTCCCAAATCCGCCCGGATAAAACCTGAACTCCCTGGTTTTATGGAAGCTCTTTGTTGGGTGGCTGCGGGTGTGAGAGAGCAGGAGTCTCGGGAGGGGGCTATTGGCTTTTGTGAAAAACGCCAATCACTTGGTTTTAAAATTTTAAAAGTTTAATAGTAATAAAATGGTTATAAAAATAGTAATATAATTATAGTAATAAAAATTTGGACAGTTGGGATTAGGACAATACGAGACAATAAAAACAAAGAGTTACAGATGGTCTGTGTGTCTTGGTGTGCTGTGGGACAGAGCAGGGCCAGGGGATGTGTGTGGGATTTTCAGGGATTCCAGGATCCTGCACCTTGGTGTGCTGTGAGGGATTCTCAGGGATTCCTGGATGGCCCCTTGGTGTGCTGTGAGGGATTCTCAGGGATTCCAGGATCCTGCACCTTGATGTGCTGTGTGGGATTCTCAGGGATTCCTGGATGGCCCCTTGGTGTGCTGTGAGGGATTCTCAGGGATTCCTGGATGGCCCCTTGGTGTGCTGCTCCTTGGTGTGCTGTGTGGGATTCTCAGGGATTCCAGAATCCTGCTCCTTGGTGTGCTGTGTGGGATTCTCAGGGATTCCTGGATGGCCCCTTGGTGTGCTGAGGGATTCTCAGGGATTCCTGGATGGCCCCTTGGTGTGCTGTGTGGGATTCTCAGGGATTCCTGGATGGCTCCTTGGTGTGCTGTGTGGGATTCTCGGGGATTCCAGAATCGTGCCCTTTGGTGTGCTGTGTGGGATTCTCGGGGATTCCTGGATGGCTCCTTGGTGTCAGTGCTGGCCCTGGGATCGCCTGCTGGGGCTGGTTCAGCTGATTCCTTGCTGAAGGAATCTGGGCAGTCTGGGATGTTGTGTGGCACCATGTCAGTGCTGTGGTTGTGCTCCCAGTTCAGTGTTCCCCTCATTTCTGGGCTGGGACCTTCCCACATCCCCTGGGTGTTCCCCTGTGCTCTCTCCTGATTCCTGGCAGTCTTTGGGCTCTCTGCACCCCTGGGAATGGGCACGATGTTCCAGGGAGCTCACCACTGACGTTTGGGACAGTAAAGCCTCTGTGGTGGGGGCGTTTTGGAGCGCTCCCTGTCACCATCAGCTCCTCTGGCAGTGCCTGGCTTCCTTCTGCATTCCTGACTCCCAGCTGGGGGGTCCTGCCCTGCAGAAGGTGGGGTCTCCAGTGGGGTCTCAGTGACAGCAGCTCTGTCAGCCACTGTTCCCTTGGCTGAGCCATGCAGTTTGGCAAAAGCCATGTGGCAGCCTGGAAGGGTCAGTCATGGAATCATGAGACCAAAGCCTGCTTTGGAATGGGAGCAGCCTGAAACCCCATCCAGTTCCACCCCTGGGAGCACTCAAGGCCAGGTTGGATGGAGGGAAGGTGTCCCTGCCATGGAGGAGCTCTCAGCTCCCTCCCACCCAAACCATTCCATGGTTCTGGATGGAACAGAGCCACGGTCACTGTGGCTGCAGCTGTGGGAGCCGTTTGCTCACAAAGTGCTGCAGAAGGGCCCATTTTGGGAGGTTTGTGTTCCTGCCAGTCTCTGGGAACACATCTGGGAAGTACTGGAGAAGCTTTGGAGTGCCCCACGGTCTGGACTCTGCACGTGCCAGCAGTGGCTGCCAGCACTGCTGCTCCCAGCTGGGAAGGAGCATTCCGCTCCTGGGGTGTGGGAAAGGAGATGCTAAAGGCACTGAGGAGTGCCAAAGGTTACCGTGCCCACCAGGGCCTCCAGAGCTCCAGTGGGATCCCCAAGGGCTTCGATGGAAAACAGGGACTGAACTGGAGTGTGGTTGTACCCCGCAGGAGGGGCCTTCCCTGGGCACTCACCTGTAGCTGAGGAATTTCTTTCTGGAAGGGGTGGTGAGGCCATTGGAAGGGCTGCTGCTCGAGGTCTGAAGTGTCCGGGGAATGACTGGGCATGGCACCGAGTACCCTGATGTGGTGAGAGGTGGGGATCACCCACAGGCTGGGCTCCATGATCCTGGAATCTTGTCCAGCCCCCGTGATCCTGGCATTCTGTGCTGCCCAGGCTGTGTTCCAGCCTCTGCTGGGGGCACTGTAAAGGGATTCCCTGAATTCCTGTTCACCCTGTTGAGGAGGGGGAGCAGGGATGGAGTCAGTGCCCTGGCCCTGTGCTTCATCCTCCTTTCTGTCTCCTTGGATCTCCTGTGATTTGCTGCATTTTGCTCCCAAATAAACGGGATTCTGTCCTTTCTGTGTGTTCATACTCCGGAGAAGTTCTCAGCCCTGTAACAGATTTCCAGGAATGTTTCTGAACTCTTGGAGTTCAGACCCCCTGAAAGGGCCCTGCCATGCTCAGATGTCAGAATACCAGCAGGAATCCAGTTCCCATTTATTTCTTTCCAAAGAAGCTCCTGTTCTCTTGCTTCCTCTACCTGCTTTTCTCAAGTTTTTCTGCCACTTTCCTGGGTTCCTCCTGGCTGTTACGGAATGTGGGAATAAGGTTTCAGGGGATGTGGTTTGTGGTGTGTGGGGGAATTGTAATTGTTGTGCAGTGTGCAAGGTGGAGAACGAAGAGCAGTCCTAGTGGAGAGAGAAGGCCTTGAGATGATTGTAGCTGCTGGGGCTATGTCTTGTTTAGTTAGTCCTTGGATGATAAGTCATTTGGGGAGGGAGTCCTGAAAGTGACAGTAGGGTTGAAAGTAGTATTGCATCTAGTGAGGGGACTTTAGTTCACGTGGTTATTAGGGTGGATAGTTTTTGGTGGAGTTTAGGGTGAGGAAGACAGTTGTGGTTATTAGGGTGTACAGGTAGAAGTTGAGGAGGTTGAGTTTAGGATCATAAGTGATAATGACTGCTATTCAGCTTAGGTGAGAGATGGAAGAGAAAGCCAGGATTTTTTGAATTTGTGTCTGGTTAAGCCCTATTCATCCTCCTAGGACTGCTGAGAGGATAGGAGTGTGGAGTTTAATGAAGAAGTTATGAATAGTAGTATAATTGGCAGGAGTTTTATGGCAGTGGATAAGAGGAGGCCAGTGGTGAGAGGGGAGCCTTGGAGCACTTCTGGAAATCAGAAGTGGAATGGCACTAGTCCTAGCTTTGTTGCAATTGCTGAGGTTGAGATTAAGCCTGATGTTGGGTAAGTTGGGTGATATCTCATTGTCCAGTGTACCATGTGTTGGTTATGCTGGAGAACAGGACTAGGGCTGAAGTAGCTGCTTGGACTAGGAAATATTTAGTGGCAGCTTCAATGGCTCGTGGCTGGTGGGATTTTGAGATTAGTAGTAGGATGGCAAGTGTATTAATTTTGAGGCTGTTTCAGGCTATAATTCAATGATTACTTGAGATTGTAATGGTTGTTTCTAGGAGTAAATTGGTGATGAAGATTAGTTTTGCCTGGGCACAAAGCCCCATGTGCTGTTGTCTGGTCCCAGAGAATGTTCCTGGGAGCAGGGTTATCCCTGGGAGCAGGGTTATCCCAAGGTGCCTGGAGAGAGGAGAGCAGCACTCCGGGCTCTCTGAGGATGAGAGTGGGTTTGCACTGTGTGCTGCTTTCCGGGGAGCCCAGAGTGGCAGGGTGGTGATGTTCCTTGGGGAATGCTCCATGGTGAGGGATATAAGGTCAGGAATTCCTGTTGGAGCCATGCCCATGGTCAGCAGAGATCACCCCTGGATCTATGGGCTCCTCCTAGAGGGATGTGTGGGGGCAGAGAGCTGGGGCCAGCAGTGCCTGACTGCTCCTGGGCCTTTCCAGTCTCAGCTTTGCTCTCTGTGCTGCAGCTGGGGTGTTCCAGAGCAGTTTTTGGAAGCTGTGCCTGTTAATGAGCCCAGATATGCAAATTATATTAGACTCAGCTGTGTGATGGGCTGGGTTTGGAACAATCACAACAGATTGGGCTCCTGACTTTTTTATTTTGAATAGTTACAGTTGACAGCCTTTTGCTCTGTTCTTCTCCTTCCACATCTCCTAAATTGGAATAATTGAGTTTTTAAAGCTGGAGGAGATGGGAGCACCAGTGGGAGAAGGGTTTGTGGACTTTGAAATTGGCTGGGGAGAGCTCTGGGTGTCCAGTGGCAGAGACGTGGGAGGGGACAGGGTTAGGGGACAGCTGGTGGCAAACAGGGCTTCAGCCAGCTGGGAAAGGACAAAAAGGATTTTAAAAATTAATTCCACAATCAAAATGAATCTTGGAGATGAGGGAGCCTTCTTTTATAAACAGATCAGCATTTCTGGGTTGTGTTTGTGGCCAGGTGGATATGGCATTTGGGGACATGGTTACTGCTTGCTTGGGCAGTGCTGGGGACAGTTGGACTCAGTGGGCTGTGAGAGCTTTTCCAATCTCACCGATTCCATGATTCCACATCACTTTGCTGGTCTGGTTTTCAGCTTGGCTGTGGCTTTGTGCACTGGAGTTTGCAGCTCCAGCCACCTCTGTTCTTGTGTCTCTCTTGGTGTCCTGGTGTTCCCATCATCCTTGTGTTCCCTGTGTCCCAGTCCAGCCATGGGGAACACCTGCAGCTCTGGGTGCTGTCCAGACACCTGGAGAACAGGATTTTGTCTTGGGAGGGTTTGTTTTCTGTCTGCTCCATGTTCACAACCCCCACAGGGAACTGGAGGCTGCACATAGCCAGGAGTCTCATTCTTGCTGTAAAATAAGAGTCAGAATATTGAGGATATATCCTGGAATGACTGGGCTGGGAAGGGAAGCTGTGGCTGCCCCATCCCTGGAAGTGTTCAAGCCCAGGCTGGAGCGTCCTGGTCTAGTGGAAGGTGTCCCTGCCATGGCAGGGGGCAGAATGGGATGAGCTTTGAAGTCCCTTCAACCCAAACCATGATTCAAGACAATCCAGGAGAAGCTTTGCTTTTGGTCATGGCTCCTGCTCTGAACAGAGGTTTTTCCATGTTGCTTTTACTCAGAGCAAAGACTTCCCACAGGAACATGTCCAGGACCACAGGCTGGGGTTTGTCTGCGCTGGTTTTTGGGTGGTTGGTGGGAAGTGTGGAGTTGAGAGAAGGAACCAGCTCTGTTTTGGTGGATGGTGCCACCAGAACCCATATGAGCACCAAAGGCAGGGCCAGGTCGTGCTGCTGGGGCTGAGCTGGGGGTCCCAGCACTGGATCAGGCTGGAGTTGGGGTCCCAGGAGTGCCAGCACCGGGCTGCTAAATTGCTGGAGTCAGTCATGGTCCCAGCAGTGGGATCACCGTGCTGGAGTCAGTCATGGTTCCAGCAGTGGGATCCATGGTCCCAGCAGTGGGATCATCATCCTGGAGTCAGTCATGGTTCCAGCAGTGGGATCTCCATGCTGGAGTCAGTCTTGGTCCCAGCAGTGGGATCACCATGCTGGAGTCCCAGTCCCAGCAGTGGGATTGCTGTGCTGGAGTCAGTTGTGGTTCCAGCAGTGGGATCCTTAGTTCCAGCAGTGGGATCCTTGGTTCCAGCAGTGGGGTTTCTGGGCTGCAGTCATAGTTCCAGAGAGCTGGAGGAGTTTAGCTAAGGGCTTGGACTGACAGCACCAAGAGGAATGGCTTCCTACTCCCAGAGGGCAGGGTCACATAGGGTATTAGGAAGAAATCCTTCCCTGTGAGGGTGGGCAGGCCCTGGCAGTGGTTGCCCAGAGAAGCTGTGGCTGCCCCATCCTGGAAGTGTTCCAGGCCAGCTTGGACAGGGCTGGGAGCAGCCTGGGACAGTGGAAGCTGTCGCTGCCATGGCAGGGTGTGGGACTGTGTGAGCTTTAGGGTCCCTCCAGAGCATTCCATGATTCTGTGATTTGGGAAAGTTTTGGAGAAGGTTTTAAACAGAGAACTTGAGAAAGCTGGGTTAGCAGGGAGGGAGAAGGGAGGAGAACATTGATGGGGACATTAGACAGGGTCTGTTGAGGGGATGGAGATGATGTGAGCAAGGACTGGGGATTATCTGATTGTCTGCTCACAGAAAACGTGGCTGGAGAATTCTGTAAGTGTCCAACAATCTCTTGGCTTGTACAGTTGCTGGGATGGCTCTTCCCACAGGGAATGGTGGGAATATGAACTGGTTTTCCTGACATACAGCTGGGTTTAGGAAGCGTTTTTAGCCAGCTCTCATGTTCTGACATGAAGTGCTTTGATTTTCTGGGAAGGATGACAGATCACTCCTGTGAGAACAGTTTTCCCTGAGTATCTTCTGTTTCCTTAGGGCACGGAGTCCATTAAGATGGAGAATGGGCAAAGCACAGCAGCCAAGCTGGGGCTGCCCCCTCTCACCCCAGAGCAGCAGGAAGCTCTCCAGAAAGTGAGTAAAACTGGTGGGAATTTGCTTTTTGGGGGGTGGTGGTGTGTTTTAACGAGCCTCTGGCACTGGTGGGGCCAAAGGGAACTCACCACCAGATCTCTGGGATCGTGGCCATGCTGGAGGGTCCCAAAGTGCTTGGTTTGGTTTGGAGTTCATGGACACTTCTGGGAGCATGGTGGGGAATTGCTGTTGGGGTGGGTGAGAGTGGGTTTAATTTAAAAAGTCAATCAGTTCAGAAAAATGGCATCCTGAGTCAGATGGGAATTCTGAGCTAGGGTGTGGATGCCACAAAGTCACTGAGGAGCTCCAGGAGGACTGAATTGGGATCTGCTCCAGCTGGCCTGTCACTGTCCACACCCAGAATGGGACACATCCCAGAATATCCCTGTCCTCAGGGTGGCAGGGACACAGAGCTCTGTCCTCCGGAGGTTCTGTGTGGCTGTGCCTGTGCTGTCCCAGCTGTCCCTCTGTGTGAGGTGGCTGGCTCCCAGCCTCATTCCCTCTGGCTTCTCTGGAGCTGATGGATGCACACTCCCGTGTCCATTTCCAGTTTCAAATCCCTGGGTTAGATCCTCGTGTTCCCTGGCAGCTCCCAAATACAGCCAGGGAGACCGGGTGCCAAGGGGTGGCTGAGTGTGTGTCCTGGGGGACAGGCACAGCTGTGGGGATGAGGTCTGCCCTGGCACTGAGCTCTGTGCTGGCACCCCAGAATCTCTGGCCTTGCCTATTTGGGGAGGACTGAGAGAAGTCCCAGGGGAGCCTTCCTTGTGAGGGCAGGCAGAGCCAGAGGTGAGCTGGGGCGTTTAGGGAGCAGAGAGAAGAAGCTGGTGTGTTTTGGGAGCAGAGCCGGAGGTGAGCTGGGGTGGGGCAGTGTTTGGGGGTCCCCAGGACAAGGGAAGAGATGAGAATCATGATTCCATGTTTCAGAAGGCTGATTTATTATATGATATATCTTATATTAAAAGAAAATTATATATTAGAACCACACTAAAGAAATAGAAAGGAGACATCAGATGGCTAGAAAGAAATTAATAATAAAATCTTGTGACAGAGTCCGACACAGCTGGCTGTGATTGGCCATTAATTAAAACCAATTCACATGCTGGATAAACAGTTCTCCAAATCACATTCCAAAGTTGCAAAACATGGAGAAGCTGAAGTTTCCCAGCTTCTCAGGAGAAAAATCCTGGCAAAGGTATTTTTCAGAAAATATGTCAGTGACACTGGGGCATTTAGGGAGCAGAGGGAAGAGCTGACGTGTTGAGGGAGCAGATCCAGAGCAGGCCAGGTGTGCTGAGGGAGCAGAGCCCAGCCCAGGGGTGGCCATGGGGAGGAGGAGGGAGGTGGAGCCCCTTCCCTCCTGTAGCAGCTGTCTGTGCAGAGACTCTCTGAGAGGACAGGACAGGACTGGAGGAGGCCGTGCCCGCCCCGGCCCTGCAGGTAAGGGGCTGCGCTGGGCTGCGGGGGTGGAAGAGGGGAAGGCTGAGCTCCCGGTGCATGCTGCTTCCCTGGGCTGCCCCTCACCACATCCTCTGTGTCCCAGGGCCTTGGGGAGCTGGGGGCAGTGCCCTGGTGCTTAGGTATGGAGACCAGAAGGTTCTGGGAGCTGTGGAGGCCTCCTTCCCTCCCCACTGTGCTGCCCCTACAGCCCCTGTTTTCCTTCCAGGCCAAGAAGTACGCGATGGAGCAGAGCATCAAGAGCGTGCTGGTGAAACAAACCATCGCCCACCAGCAGCAGCAGCTCACCAACCTCCAGGTGAGAGCCCCCTGCGAGCCGCTCCCTCTGCCTCGTGCTCCCCCCGACACGGTGGAGTTCTCAGGGCCCTCGGAACCAGAGCACAGCCCTGAGCCTGCAGCTCACCCAGGCACCCTGACTAACCTCACAAATTGCCCGCAGATCTCTCTTGTTCCAAGATGAAATGGTTAAAAGTTCCTGTCCTGTTGGACGTCCCTTCTTGAGATACAAGAAGCCAAAGACTTTGCCGTGGGCTTTGCTTCTGAGCCATGTTTGCGGTGGCGAAGGCAGAAGGGATCCTGGGAGCGGTGTCCTGTCACCATCTCCTCTGCCTGAGGGAGGGTCCCTGTGTCCCCCTGTCCCAGTGCTGCCCCATTTCCCTCCCCTCCACCCAGGTGCTCTCAGTTTTGGAGAAGGTCTGTTGGCTGTTCCTGCTTGCACTGGAATGCCCATACCGGGAGAGCCCTTAACTGGGGTTTGACCTCCCCTCCTTCAGATGTTTCTGGAACACATCTCAGCGCCTTTCTTCAAAGTCAGGAAGCCCAAAACGAGGGCTTTGCCTGAGGAATCCCTGCGGATGTGCTCTCCCTGCCCGGCAGCCGAGGCCGTTTGGGGCTGTGCCTGGTTCTGAGGGTCTGCTCTAGTTGAGGGGCTCCTTTTAAATGCTGGGGGTGAACCAACGACAGTGGTTGCAGAGGTTACTATTGCCTTGAGTCCCCCCTGGGATCCCACCCTGCTTCCCGAGGAAGTGGCAGCAGCACAACCCCACCCTGGCCTGGTGGGACCGGACTCGGCAGGGTCCTGGCGCCGGACACTCCTGGGGACCAGGCAGTGAGGGCCAAGGAAGGAGAGGCCTCCGCAGGTGCCCCTGCGCCGCCGCTCTGCTTGAGTTTGTACAAACAGCCGTAGTATGCTCAGCTCCAACAGACTGAACTCTGTCTTTACTGTCTTTCAGATGGCAGCAGTGACAATGGGCTTTGGAGATCCTCTCTCACCTTTACAATCGGTCAATAGACATATTCACTTCTTCTGGGGCACTTGTCTTAGTCAGGGCCTAGCGTGGGGACGTTCGTAGTGGTGCCAATGCTCTTGTCCGCGCCCAGCGCAGCCCTCCCACATCCCCACCTGTACTGGACACGCCCAGGAGCAGAGCGAGGTGTCACTGCCCCGAGAAGACCCCAGGCTGTGCAGTCTGCGGGGACACTGCCACTCGGGGGCACAGACAGCTTTAGATTTCCACCAGTTCTGAACACACCCGTGAAATTGTGGGAGCTGCATTTCTAGGGATGCTACAGTTCTGAGGTCCCGACCTAAAACTAACGGCCAAGGTAACTCACCAAGGGGCGACTTCTTGTGGAACGACCTCCCAGCAGCCAGAGCCGGCCGGTGCTGGGGAGGGCCGGGGTGCCGGAGGTTGGCAGAGCATGGTGCAGCCCAGGCTCAGACTCTCTTTACTGTGCACGCTCCAGACCAGGGCAGTATGGCACGTTGTGAGTGCAGCAAAAGCAGGATGGAAGGGACAGAACTGCAGGACTGATCAGAGAACTTGTGTGAGCCTTTGTGCCCCTTCTAATCAGAGGCCACAAAGAGCTGAATGACTTGGCACAAGCCATCCCCTCCTTTTTCCAAGACGTGCTGGACAGAGTGTCCTGTGACTCCTCTCTGCACCCAAAGGTTCATTTGTAAATTCATTTGCACTTTTGTAAATACCTCTCCGGCTTGCTGGAATATGAGATTTGTGCCTGGTGTAAAACACGGGTGGAGGTTGAACTCCAAGAAAAAGGGCACTGAGGTGAAATCCCCAGTCTCCCTCCTTTGGCAGTGGGTGATGTGTCAGTGGGGAGCCAGAATGGCTGTTCTGGGGCAGGGGTAAGTTTGGAGTGGAGCAGAGCAGCCTTCTTGGTGTGGATTTGGCAGAGATGGTATCGGAGCCCTCATGCCCAGGAACTCCCCCCATCCCTGGAGCTGCTGCCTGACAGTGGAGCCCCAGCAGTTTGGCCTAGATTGTTTCTGGCTCATTCTCCCCAGCTGGGCACAGCTGAGTTGGTGGCACAGGAAAGTCATAAGCCCCCCAGGGCACGGGGCTGTAACCCCTTTTCTTCAGCCATTCCTCCCGGGGCAGTCACAAGTGGACACAGCCTAGGAGCAGGAGCCTGGTGCAGTTCAGAGCAGTCAGGATATCCCATTCTTGGCAGGTGCTTCATCCCAGAGCCCACTCAAAATGCACAAAGTGCAAACAGCTTGCTGTCCAGCACTTTTCCTGTTGCCAAGGTTCCCCAGTTTCTTTCTGGGGGCAGCACAGCCTGAACTCCTGGAGCCCTGGGTCTCAGGGCCTGAGTTACAGCTTTCCATGGGCTCAGTCCTCAGTGTCACAGTGTGAGATTCCCACATCCCTTCACCACCCCCTGTGTCATGACTGATGCTCGTGCTGTGGGTTGTGCATCACCTGCTTTGATGACAAGAGCACCCCAAGGTGGGGTTTTGGCCTGTCCTTAAAATAACCTCCCAGTCCCTTTAGAGCAGCACTGCACAGCTTCAGGTGGGGGCTGCTGCTTGGCTGAGGCTTCAGGTGCTTTTCCATGTTACAGGAGGAGAAAGAGGCACAGGGAGCAGTGAGATGTCCAGGCAGGAGGCCCTGACACTGACCTGTGCTGAGCTTAAGGGTCCAGGGCACATCCCCCACCCAGATGCTCCTGTTGGTGACCCACAGACACCTGGAGTCAGCACAGCCCATCTCAGCTCTGCCTTCTGGAAGCCCAAAATCCCACAGTCATTAGGGCTGGAAAAGACCTCCAAGGTGATCGAGTCCAATCTGTGCCTGATCCCCACCCTGTCACCAGCCCAGGTGTTCGCTGGACACCTCCAGGGATGGGGACTCCACACCTCCCTGGGCAGCCTCTTCCAATGCCTGACCACCCTTTGCAGGCAGGAATTCTGCTGCTGTCTGAAAATCCTGAGTCCTCCTCGCTCCCCCAGCTCTCCTTTAGAGTCCTGTGGCAGGGCAAGGTGGGGATTTCCTCCTGCAGAGGCTCCTCCAGAGAGGCACCTCCCTGGGACATCCAGGGTGACACTGATGGTGCACCTCAACAGATGAGCTGCAAACTGAGGGGCTTTCCTGCACCAAAGCTGGGAATGTGCTGGAGCACCTGGGAGAGCACCCAGCCTCTGTGCTGCATGTGAACGTGCCATAGTCCTGCTGGTCACAGCCTGCAGAGTAAAGAGAGCCGTGGCCCAGCCGTGCTGGGAAATCCTTAGCCAGGCAGGGGGCAAGCTGGATGTCACCCCAGGAGCAGCAGCTGGGGCTAGATGTCACCTCAGGAGCAGCAAATGGGGTTTAATGGCACCTCAGGAGCAACAGTTGGGGCTGGATGTCACCTCAGGAGCAGCAGTTGGGGCTTGATGTCACCTCAGGGGCAGAGTCTGGGGCTCAATGTCACTTCAGGAGCAGAGTCTGGGGCTTGATGTCACCTCTGAAGCAGCAGTTGGGGCTCAATATCAGCTCAGGGGCAGAGTCTGGGGCTCGATGTCACTTCAGGGGCAGAGTCTGGGGCTTGATGTCACCTCAGGAGCAGCAGCTGGGGTCTGATGTTGCCTCAGGGACAGTCTGGGGTGAGAGCTGTCCCTGTTCGCAGTGTCCTGTATGGAATGCAGGAGTCAAACCCTCCCAGGTTGTTTCCTCTCGTGGCCAGTGGCAGTCCTGGACAGGAGCAGTAGAGAGCAGGAGTCCCTTGGGTACAGGCTGTGTCCCTGCTGCTGTGCCTGTCACAGATGAGCTCTCCCTCCTTTTGGGCTGCAGCATCCCCAGGCAGAGGTCCTGTGCTCATTGGGGCACCCCAAAAATCAGCCTTGAGGAGGCCCTGAGTGCTTTCCCTCTGCCCCAGGTGTCCCCAGGCATGGCAGAGCTCCTGTGCTCATTAGGGCACCCCAGAAATGGTCTCCTGAAGGCCCTGGATGCAGCCCCTCTGCCCTGGGGGTGCTCAGAGCTCCCTGCTGTGCTGCTGGGCAGGGCCAGAGGCATCACCTGCCGCTGCTGCACGTGCCCTGCACCAGCCTCTTCGTGCCCCAGGTGTGTCCCACCTGCCCCAGAGCTGTCCCCTCACATGCAGGCAGTGACTCCTCCAGAGCCCTGAGGTGTGGCCACATCTCTAGGGCCAGGTTCCTGAGCAGCTCTAGAGCTGCTCTGGGGGTGTCAGACACAAAGGACACACTGTGCTCTGCTTTTGGGATCCCTTCTGTGAGGAGTGGCTGGATTTGTCTCGAGAACAGGTTTCCAGGCAGATGTAGGGCACCGTAGCAGGAACCCTCTGTGCAGCACCCGCATGGTGGGGCTGCCCCAGCACAGCCAGTGCCACCAGGCAGGGATGAGTACTGGCACCACACGCTTCCCAGGAGTCCCACTGGGCCACGGAAGTGTTTGGCTTTGCTGTTGAGCTGTGGAAGTGGTGCCCAGTACTGGATCTCGGACTGCCGGGGGTGGGGGGAGGCTCTGGTGCCAGAGGGAGGGGGGGAGGTTCCCAGTTCCAGGCCCTTTGCTGCCGGGGAGGCCGGGCGGGGGCGGGAGTGTGATGGATCTCTGCTGCTGGGGGGAGCGGGAGGGGTTCTCCCAGTGCCCAGAGCTGAGCCCTTTGCTGCCTGGAGGGGGAAGCTGCCCAAGAGCGAAGGGATTCCCTCCTCCTGCAGGCGTGGCTGGAGATGAGATCAGGCCGGGGAGACCCGGCCGGAGGGGCCGAGCCTTGCGTGCCCCGGGACGAGCCGGACTTTATCCGGGACCGAGGCAGGCGGATCCGCTCCAGCGGCCTGTGCAGCGAGCAGGGAAATCCTTCTGGTCCAGGCTGTGCCAGAGCTGCCGCCAGGGCTGGCTCCGGGAGGGAAGCAGCAGGGGAGGAGGCCCCGCTGGCCGCGGCCAGCCGGGCACTGACCGGCCAGTCCTTGTCTCGCTACAGATGGCGGCCCAGAGGCAGCGCGCGCTCGCCATCATGTGCCGGGTCTACGTGGGCTCCATCTACTACGAGCTGGGGGAGGACACCATCCGCCAGGCCTTCGCCCCCTTCGGGCCCATCAAGAGCATCGACATGTCCTGGGACTCCGTCACCATGAAGCACAAGGTGGGACGGGGCTGCTGGGAGGTTCCCTGCCTGCGGCTCGGGGTGGAACCGGAGGAGCTTTAAGGTCCTGTCCCACCCAAACCCTTGTGGGATTGCCTGGATCTGGCAAGGAGGAGGTGAACTCTCCTGGGAAGGGGTGGAATTCCTTGGGGACAGCGAGAGCTGGTGCTGATGTCCCAGTGATGAGGCGTTTTGGGGTCTTCTGCAAGGACATTTCTTTCAGCCATGTGTCCTAAACACAAAGTATGCAGATTTGCAGAATTCTGGATGAGAAACTGGGAAGGAATTCTTCCCTGTGAGGGTGGAGAGGCTGTGGCACAAGTTGCCCAGAGAATCTGTGGCAGCCCCATCCCTGGAAGTGTGCAAGGTCAGGCTGGATGGGGTTTGGAGCTGCCTGCTCTAGTGGAAGGTGTGGAACTGCATGGCCTCTAAGGTCCCTACAACCCTTCCATGATTTCATGATTCCCAGCCCTCAAGGAACATCCTCCTCTCTTCAAGACTTTCCAGATGCAGCCAGGAGAGGAAAGGGCCTCTATCCCTGTGAAGAACAGGCTCCTTTTAGCACTGGGGATGAATGTTTGCAGCTCCCTGATCTGCTTAGGGCAGGATTCTGTGGTGGGAGCTGGGGGGTGTGTAGGGTGAAGTGCATGGAATCAGAATTGTTGAGGCTGGAAAAGAGCACCCAGAGCACTGAGTGCCACATTCAGTCATTCCTCAGACATCTGCGGGGATGGGGACTCCAGACCTCCTTGGACAGCCCCTTCCAGTGCCTGACCACCCTTCCAGTGAAGGAATTCCTCCTGCTGTCCAATGTGAAGCTCTGGAAGTGCTGACAAGGCAGCAGCCCTCAGTTAGGCAGGGTTTTGCTGCAGGGCCTCAGAGTCCAAGAGGCTCCAGAATCAGTTGCCCTGGGGGGAACCTCTGCAGGCCATTTTCTGCCATAATAAAATGCTTCTCTAAGGAATCTTGTTGGGCCACGAGCAGGAATCACTGTGGTGGGAGTCAATCCCACCTGTAGGTCCATGGGCAAGCGTGGCACAGCTGGAGTGACTGACAGGTGTCTCCTCCCATCCCAGGGCTTTGCCTTTGTGGAATACGAGGTTCCTGAGGCCGCCCAGCTGGCCCTGGAGCAGATGAACTCTGTCATGCTGGGGGGAAGGAACATCAAGGTGAGTAACACACCTGCTCTGAAAATTCCTGCTTCTCTTATCCCGGTTTCATGCCTGGAAATGCTCCTCAGAGCTCTGTGGTGGGGGGAGGAACCTAAAGACTGTTCCCTGATGGACCTTGATGTCCAGCATGGGGCACACAGTGGCTCTGGGTCCCTCCTCTCCGAGGAGAAAACTGCAAGTCTCACCTGAGATTGGCTCCAGGGACTGCACTCAGGTTTTCCCACCCCCACATGGAATTCTTTTGAAGACAAAACAATGATTCTTTATATCTTTCATGGTGTCTGTGACACGCCCTGAGTGTGAGCAGAGTGCCGTGGCCCAGGAGGTTTAGCAGAGAGGGAGGGATGCTGTGGTTTGCTGGCAGAATGCTTCTCAGTCCCTGGAAGTTTGGCAGGTCAGGGAAGGTGAATGGGTACAGGGAGGAGGAGCAGAGCCCAGGCCCCCGTCAGTGGAGGCTGTTCCTGGGCCTGCTCCCTCTGAGGTGTGCTGTGCTTCGCACAGCAGGGAGGGGCCAAGTGCTGCCCTGCTCCATGGGCTGTCCCTACCACAGAATAATGGAACTGTTCACATGGCAAAATCCCTCCCAGCCCATCCAGTCCAGTCTGTCACCCATGCCCACCTCGTCACCCAGCCCAGAGCACTGAGTGCCAGGCATTCCTTTGGTGTCTCCTGGGATGGGAACTCCAGCACCTCCTGGGCAACCCCTTCCAAGGCCTGAATGCCTTTCCTTGAAGAGATTCCTGCTGATATCCAGCCTGCCCCTCCCCTGGCCCAGCCTGAGGCCGTTCCCTCTCCTCCTGTCCCTGTTCCCTGGAGCACAGCCCAACCCCCCGGCTGTCCCCTCCTGCCAGGAGCTGTGCAGAGCCACAAGGGCCCCCCTGAGCCTCCTTTGCTGCAGGCTGAGCCCCTTCCCAGCTCCCTCAGGTACTCCAGGCCCTTCCCAGCTGCACTGCCACCCTGTCCCTGCAGGTGGGGAGGCCCAGCAACATCGGGCAGGCTCAGCCCATCATTGACCAGCTGGCAGAGGAGGCGCGGGCCTTCAACCGCATCTACGTGGCCTCCGTGCACCAGGACCTGTCCGACGACGACATCAAGAGCGTGTTCGAGGCCTTTGGCAAGATCAAATCCTGCACCTTGGCCAGGGACCCCACGACAGGGAAGCACAAAGGCTACGGCTTCATTGGTACAGCTGGCTGGAGCTGGGGCAGGGCAGGGCAGGGGGAGTGTCCTCTGCTCCTGGGGCTGCCCTCGGGGCTGGGATTTCCACCCTAGGGAGGGAATTGCGTTAGGGGGTGGGAATAAATCAGGAGCAGGTCAGGGCTGGATTTAGAAATATAATTGATGGTGGCTGTGAGAGGGTGAGGTGCTGGCACAGGGTGCCCAGAGCAGCTGTGGCTGCCCCAGCCCTGGCAGTGTCCAAGGGCCGGTTGAACAGGCTTGGAGCAGCCTGGGACAGTGGAAGATGGCCCTGCCCATGGTAGGGGGCAGGGAGTGGGACTGGAAGTCTTTGGGGTCCCTTCGCACCCAAGCCATTCCATAATTCTGTGATTGACGAACAGAAGGCTCATTAGTGAATGATCTCCCCCTGCAGAGTACGAGAAGGCCCAGTCCTCCCAGGATGCCGTGTCCTCCATGAACCTCTTTGACCTGGGGGGTCAGTACCTGCGGGTGGGCAAGGCTGTGACACCCCCAATGCCACTCCTGACACCTGCCACACCTGGAGGGCTCCCCCCTGCAGCTGCTGTCGCTGCTGCTGCTGCCACCGCCAAGATCACAGCACAGGTGAGACATGGGGAGGCACAGGGGTGGGACAGGGGGTGGAACAGGAGAGGCAGAGGGACAGTTCAGATGAGACACAGGAATAGCTCAAGGGAGGCACAGGAACAGCTCAGGTGAGGCACAGGTGAGACATGAGGATGGAACAGGAACAGCACAGAGCACTGCATAGGGTGCCCAGAGAAGCTGTCCCATCCCTGGAAGTGTCCAAGGCCAGGTTGGACAGGGCTTGGAGCAACCTGGGCTAGTGAAAGGTGTCCCTGCTCATGGCAGGGGGTTATAACTGGATGAGCTTTAAGGTCCCTTCCAGCACAAGCCATTCCAGGATGCCATGATTCCAGATCATGCTCTGTCCCAGGCTTTCACACGTGGAGGCTTGTCCCTGGCAGTGGGGAGTCTGGGACACCAGATTTTGGAATGACCTGGTGATGAGAGCCTTATTCCAAGAACTGGTGGGGAAGGGTGGAGGGAATTCCTGGTCTGGAAATCAAACCAGCAGTGAGGGAAAAATGTTTGCAGGAGAGGCTGAAAGCAAGCAGGGGAGGACATGGAAGGGGTGAGGGCTGGGGGCAGGAGCAGCTGTGTGAGCAGCACTCTGGCTGAAGGTCACACCTGTAGCAGGGTGGAACAAGTCTGGAATGGCTTTAGGCTGCTAAAAACAGGGAAAGGCAGAGATGGGGTGGGTTGGATATTGATACAGAACTTGAGTTCTCTGATTTGGTTTTCCTGAAGTAGCAGGAGCGCCTGGGTGGGACCACTGGGCACAGATGTCACTGGCTGTGCCCCCCTCCCTGCCTTGGGCAGCAGGATGCCCCCATGGCACTGCAGCCCATGGAGCAAGACAATTCCAGCACTGCTGGGGTGTTGTGGGGTTTTCTTGGGCAGGAATTGCTGGTCAGTGCAGCCCCTGGTGCTGCTGCAGCAGAGCTGGGGCTCCAGAAATCTTTTTGGGGAATGTTTCCCTGAATCAAAGGTGGAGGCAGGATGGGGAGGAGCTGCGCCTCACAGGACACTCACAGGTCCCCATCAGAGATTCCAGAGGTCTGGAAAGCTCTGCAGTCAGGGCAGGGAGGAAGGTGAGACATGGCTGGAATTACTTGGATCAGAATCACTTTGGGAGGGGAGTATGGACTCTGGTGAAGTGAAATGGTGGGGATGTGGTACAGACATGGGTAAATCCTGCTGTTCTGTCAGGAAACTGCAGGATCTGCTCCTGTCAGGAGAGTGGCACTAAAGAGAGAGGAGCAGGGGTCACCCCTGTCTACCAGAGGGAGGAGAAGTCAGACTTGCTGGGAAGTGAAGGAATCAGAAGTATTGGGAGAAGTTTTTTAACCATTTCCAGTTGAGCCAGAAATTCTAATGGTTTTGTTCCAGCACTTTCCCATTCCTGTCATCAGGAGCTTCATCTCCTGTAGAAATAGGAGTGGCCTAGTGGACACTAAGAGCAGAGCCCTGGTGGGATGGATTGGATCCCAGAGCTTGGGCGTTTATGCAGAAGAGAGTTGGAATATCACAGCAGTCACAGATCCACTAACATCTGGGATGGAGGGACAAAACCTTGGCAACTTCTGCTCTGCCACATCAGGGGTTACAGGAGCCCCGAGAATACAAGGGGAAGAAGGATGTGAGCAAATAAAGCAGGACTGCAATGGCCTGAAAAGCAACAACAGCCAAAAACCACTGGGATCCTGGGGTGTGTTTTAGGCACATAATTTCAATACTTCCATGGAAGTGCTTACTGTTCAGCTGGATGTTCCTCCTGGATGTTGTTGGAGTTCTGGGTGTCTGAAATCAGGGTGTTCCTTGGGATTGGAGCTCCAGGAGGAGGTTTTTCTTCCCTGGGATTGGAGCTCCAGGAGGAAGTCTATCTTCCTTGGGATTGGAGCTCCAGGAGGAAGTTTTTCTCCCAGGGTGCTTCAGAGTTTCTGTTTCCCTGCTGTGCTGGGTGACACCTTTGCCTTCCCTCACGGCACAGGGAGCTCCTGGGGATGGGAGTGTTGGGAATTTCCCAACACTGAGCTGAGCCTGGCTGGCTGCTCTGCAGGGACAGTCCCTGGGGCAGGGCTAAGCCCAGGTTTTCGTGTGTCCCACAGGAAGCCGTGGCAGGAGCTGCAGTGCTGGGCACACTGGCCACCCCTGGGCTTGTGTCCCCTGCCCTGACCCTGGCCCAGCCCCTGGGGGCCCTGCCCCAGGCTGTGATGGCTGCACAGGCCCCTGGTGTCATCACAGGTGGGTCCCCTCTTCCTGGTACCTGTGTGTGCCCCCTTCCTCCTGGCACCTCTGTCCCCTGTCTGTAGGCACCTGTGTGTGTCCTCTTCTGGTACCTGGGTGTGTCCCCTTCCTCCTGGCACCTCTGTCCTCTGTCTGCAGGCACCTCTGTGCATCCCCTTCTGTCACCTGTGTGTGTCCCCTCTTCCTGGCCCCTGTGCCCTCTTCCTCCTGGCATTTGTGTGTCCTCTTCCTTCTGTCATGTGCATGTGCTCTTGTCACCTGTGTGCTTCTTCTGTCACCTGCACATGTCTGTCCCCTCCTCCTGTCACCTGTGTGTGCTCTGTCCTTGTCACCTCTGTGTGTCCCCTTGCTCCTGTCACCTGTGTGTGCTCTGCCTCTTGTCACCTCTGTGTGTCCCCTTGCTCCTGTCACCTGTGTGTGCTCTGCCTCTTGTCACCTCTGTGTGTCCCCTTGCTCCTGTCACCTGTGTGTGCTCTGCCTCTTGTCACCTCTGTGTCTCCCCTCCTCCTGTCACCAGTGTGTTCTGTGTGCATCATGTGCTCTGCCTCATGTCCCTTGTCATCCGTGTCCCTTTTCCACAGATGGCCCTGCCTGGGCAGGAGCTTGGATGTTCTGTGGATTCATTTTGGTGTCCAATAGATGGGACAGGCCGTGGGTTCCAGCAGGAACACCTGGCATGGGGGGAAAAGCTGGATCATTGGCACTGGCTGTCACTGACCATTGTCCAGGTGTCCAGGACCACTGACCACTGACCATGGCCTGGGTACCACTGCATGTTTCCCAGCTGTCACTGACCATTGTCCAGGTGTCCAGGACCACTGACCACTGACCATGGCCTGGGTACCACTGCATGTTTCCCAGCTGTCACTGCCCATTGCCCAGCTGTCACTGCCCATCACCCAGCTGTCACTGCCCAGGTGTCACTGCCCGTCACCCAGGTGTCACTGACCATCACCCAGCTGTCACTGCCCAGGTGTCACTGCCCATTGCCCAGCTGTCGCTGACCATCCTCCTGTCCCCGTGCTCTCTCAGGTGTGACCCCTGCCCGGCCGCCCATCCCGGTGACCATCCCGCAGGTGGGGGTTGTGAATCCCATCCTGGCCAGCCCCCCTGCCCTGGGGCTGGTGGAGGTGAAGAAGGAGAAGGAGGAGGAGGAGGTGTTCCAGGAGTCGGAGCGGCCGGAGATGCTGAGCGAGCAGGAGCACATGAGCATCTCGGGCAGCAGCGCCCGTCACATGGTCATGCAGAAACTGCTGCGCAAGCAGGAGGTGAGTGCGGCAGGGGACAGCTGCCACCTGTGTGCCAGGCTGGGCTCTGCAGGGTGGGGGGCTTGGGGGCACCCACAGCACCTCTGAGGGGCACCCACAGCACCTCTGAGCTCAGGGGCACCCACAACACCTCTGAGCTCACCCACAGCACCTCTGAGCTCAGGGGCACCTACAGCACCTCTGAGGGGCACCCACAGCATCTCTGAGCTCACCCACAGCACCTCTGAGCTCAGGGGCACCCACAGCACCTCTGAGCTCAGGGGCACCCACAGCACCTCTGAGGGGCACCCACAGCACCTCTGAGCTCATCCACAGCACCTCTGAGCTCAGGGGCACCCACAGCACCTCTGAGCTCAGAAACAGCAGTGCAGGGCACCCACAGCACCTCTGAGCTCTCCCACAGCACCTCTGAGTTTGGGGGCACCCACAGCACCTCCGAACTCATCCACAGCACTTCTGAGATCGGGGGCACCCAGAGCACCTCGAAGCTCATGGGCATGTGCAGGTTCCTCTGGGGCACTCCGGGAACACCTGGGAGGACTCAGAGAACACCTGGCCTTGCTGTTCAGGATTGATTTACATGGGCCTGGAGTGCCAGGACAAGGGAATGGTTTCCCACTGCCAGGGGACAGGGTTGGGTGGGATTTTGGGAGGAAATCCTTCACAGTACTCCATATAATCATATCATATTATATCCCAATAATGAGAGGAGTTAGGTTGTGGCACAGGGTGCCCAGGGTAGCTCTGGCTGCCCCATCCCAAGGCTGGCAGGGCTTGGAGCCCCTGGGATGGTGGAAGGTGTCCCTGCCCATGGCAGGGGTGGGACAGGATGGGCTCTCAGTCCCTCCATCCCAACCCATCCTGGCATTCCATGATCTTCCCCAAGTCCCTCAGAGCAGGCCCTGCTGAGGTGTCTGTGACTGAACTCTGGTGTCACTGGATCAAACCCTGGTGGCCTTTGGGCTGGAAGGGTGGGACCGGCACAGGCCAGGCCAGTCTGTCCCAAGAACCAAGTTTACCTTTGCCCTACAACATTCCATAGTGGGGTGAGTCCTGTCCAGAATCCCAGAGGAGCCCCCAGTCAGGGTGCCAAGGTGGGCCTTGGGTTGGACTCAGTGGTCTTGGAGGTCTTTTCCCACCTGAATTGATTCTGTGAATTCCTGAGGTGTTGATCAAACAGGAGTTCATGGGAATTGCAGTGAGGAGGAGGACAAGAATAAGGGGTAGAAACATTGAGCAGGTAGAACATTGAGTAGAACAACGGATTCATGGATTTTTGTGGGGTCTGTTGGAGGGGACCTGAGGATCTTGCCTGGGCATGTCCAGTTTGTTCCCTTGCTGGAGTCTCCTGAGAGATTTCCTGAGCTTTGACAGGGAACCTACTGTATTTCTTCCCCATTTGCTAATTGGGACAATGCTGGCAGCATTCCCCAAGGAATGAGGGTTGCCCCTTCTTCCCAAGGGTGCCTGAAGTTAAACACACCTTGGGGCTCCTGTCCCAGCAGACACAGCCACCTCAGTCCATGGGACAGCCTGGCTTGGCAAAAGCTGAGCAGAGCTAAACAGTCTCATTTAGGGTTTAAAAAAATTTAAAGCCCTCAAAAACCAAACCTTGTAAGTCTTTTTAAATATAATGCTCCATCCCAACTGTTTGGAATTCTGAGCCTACAAGTGCCCTTGGTTTGGGCTGTGAGGAGCAGACACAGGAAATGTGTTCACGTGGAGCCTGGAGTGGGATGGGGCAGAGCCTGGAGTGCCCCAGGTGTGCCAGGGCCAGGTGCACAGAGCAGCCTGCCCAGGGGTGGTGGAATTTCTGTCCTTGAAGGTGCCCAGAGGCTCCCTGGATGTGGCCCTGGAGCTCAGGCCAGGTGATCTGAGTCCTGGAAGGGCTGGGTGCAGGTGTGTCACCTACCTGTGTGTCCTGTTGGGAGCACCCAGAGCACCTGGGGAATCCTTTACTGGGAGGGGAGGAAAGGAACACAAAGAGAATTGTGACAGAATTGAGGAATTTTTGAGGAAAAGCCAAAAATACCTGTGTGGTATTTTCAGGATCCCCTGTTGAAAGGGAGGAAAATGATGAATCTGACTCCATGTTCTTAGAAGGCTAATTCATTATTTTATGATATTATATTATTAAAGAATACTAAACCGTACTGATGAACACAGAAAGGATACAGACAGAAAACTAGAAAGACACTAATGAAGTCTCATGACTCTCACCAGAGTCTTGGCACAGTTTGACCATGTTTAGTCATTAAGTAAAAACAATTCACATGAAACTAATGAAGCAATCACCTACCACATTCCAAAGCAGCAAAACACAGGAGAAGCAAATCAGATAATTATTGTTTACATTTTTCTGTGAGGCTTCTCAGCTTCCCAGGAGAGAAATCCTGGTGAAGGGATTTTTCCAGACAATACAACAGTGACATTCCTGGATGGCAGCAGCACAGGGAAAATGAGAGTGGTGCCCAAGGCTCCTTGTGCTTCCAGGGTGTATCCCAGGAAATGGCACACAGCATTCCCAGCCAGGGGAATTCTGAGCCAGGGGCCAGCAGCACACAGACCTGGATACTTGCCACATTTCTCTTCACAGAGAAGATCAAGACACAATTCTTCCCAAGAATATTTCTGAGTTTCACATTCTCTGAACATCAGAGAAAAAAAGAACAATTCTTATCATTTGCTGTGCCTGTGTTGTGCCAATGGAGAATGCAGCATGGAGATTGTTTACCCAGAGTGAGGGTGTTTTGTTTCCTTGGCCTGTCAGGGCCAGGTGTGTGTGGGGGGGTGACTGTCAGGACAGTCACGAGAGAGGATCAGGAGATGAGTGCAGAGAGTGCAGTTGTGTGCAGAGTGGGTGCTTGGCAGATTCAGTTTAGGTGGAATGTAATACAGTATAATAAAGTAATTAATTAGCCTTCTAATAAGATGAAGTGCTCCTCATCATTCCTCCTTATTCGGGTTGCCAGGCAGCAATAAATTCAGTGATTATCGCCGAGAGCCTGAGCCTGCAGCCCCGTGGAGCGTGCCTGCAGTGGGGTTTGGGGTTTGGGTGCTGGGCTGTGCCCCGTGCGTGTCTCCAGGCCTTCATCCCCCCTCTCCTCCCTCCCTGCAGTCCACGGTGATGGTGCTGAGGAACATGGTGGATCCCAAGGACATCGACGACGACCTGGAGGGAGAGGTGACGGAGGAGTGCGGCAAGTTTGGGGCCGTGAACAGGGTCATCATCTACCAGGAGAAGCAGGGCGAGGAGGAGGACGCCGAGATCATCGTCAAGATCTTTGTGGAGTTCTCCATGGCCTCAGAGACTCACAAGGCCATCCAGGCGCTCAATGGGCGCTGGTTTGCGGGCAGGAAGGTGGTGGCCGAGGTCTACGACCAGGAGAGGTTCGACAACAGCGACCTCTCGGCATGAACTGCACCCCGGGGCTGGGGCTGGGCCTGGGCCTGATACCGGGGCTGGGGATGGGCCCAGCTCTGATCCTGGGATGGGCCTGGGACTGGGACTGGGCCTGGATCTGATCCTGGGGCTGGGACTGGGCCTGATACCGGGGCTGGGGATGGGCCTGGATCTGATCCTGGGGCTGGGACTGGGCCTGGGACTGGGCCTGGATCTGATCCTGGGATGGGCCTGGGCCTGGATCTGATCCTGGGGCTGGGCCTGGGACTGGGACTGGGCCTGGGCCTGGACCTGATACCGGGGCTGGGGATGGGCCTGGATCTGATCCTGGGATGGGCCTGGGCCTGGGACTGGGCCTGGATCTGATCCTGGGGCTGGGACTGGGCCTGGATCTGATCCTGGGATGGGCCTGGGCCTGGGACTGGGCCTGGATCTGATCCTGGGATGGGCCTGGGACTGGGACTGGGCCTGGGCCTGGATCTGATCCTGGCACTGGGACTGGGCCTGGATCTGATCCTGGCACTGGGACTGGGCCTGGATCTGATCCTGGCACTGGGACTCGGGATGGGCCCAGCTCTGATCCTGGGTCTGGGATGGGCCTGGACCTGATCCTGGCTCTGGGACTAGGCCTGGATCTGATCCTGGGGCTGGGACTGGGCCCTGCTGTGATCCCAGGACTGGGCTGGGCTTGTATCTGGGGATGGGCCCAGCTCTGATCCTGGGTCTGGGATGGGCCTGGATCTGATCCCAGGCGTTGGATCTGGGGAATGGGCCCAGCTCTGATCCCAGGGCCTGGTTGAGCTCAGATCCAGGGAAATGGTCTCCAGCTCTAATCCCAGGGCTTGGCCAAACTCCGATCTGGGGAATCAGCCCAGTTCTATCCAAGGAATTAGCCAAGCTCTGCTCTGGGCCCAACCCTGCCCCCTCTACCTCCCAGGGTTTTTGTAGCTGTGTGTAAAGGACATTCCAGAACATTCCAGGATGGGCACAGGGATCTGGTGTCTGGGAAGTTGAGATAAAACCTTAAAGAAAGCCAGTGTCATCTGTGTGTGTATGTGTGACAGGGCTGGCACCACCTCAGTCTGGGCTGGCACTGCACTGGCCAACTGGCACCTCCTTGGCCTGGGCTGGCACAGGGCTGGCACTGCACTGGCACCCCGGGGAGCAGGGCTGGCAGAGCACTGTCCCGGGACTGGCACAGGGCTGGCACTGCACTGGCACAGGGCTGGCACTGCACTGGCACCCCGGGGAGCAGGGCTGTCCTCAAGAGGTGCTGGGGGTGCCCCTGCCCAGCCCCAGCTCCCTCCAGGCACACTGGGGTCAGTTCCCTGGGGAGCAGGAGCGGCCCTTCCCTCCCTTCCCTTCGACCCCAGGGGTTGGGATGGAGCCACGGGGGAACCTGGGGAGAGGGAGTCACCCCTGGGGGCTCCTGTCCTGGCACTGGGGGGAACTGGGGGGGCTGGGGGGGAGCCCTGATCCAGAGAACTGAGCTGAGCCTGTGCTCAGGAATTCCGGAGGACTGGGACCCAGCTGGAGGAAATGATCCTGTTACTTAAGAAATGCAAATCTGAGCAGGGTGACCTCCAGGGAACTGCAGCCGGGAATTCTGAGCCCAGCCTTCATCTGGGGTTGCTGCCAGGGCCGGGGATATCCTGCAGCTGAGCCTGAGACACTCACCCAGGGCTGGAATGGCTCAGCCTGGAGCACAGCCAGGAGGCTGAGTTTACACAGCTGGGATGGTGGGATGCTGGCATGCCATGACTAAAACAGCTGGGATTTTGGGATATAGGGATTTGGGGTTGCTGTGTCTACAGCAGCTGGGATGTTGGGATGCAGGGATTTGGGGGTGCTGGGATTTTGGGATGCTGTGCCTAGAGCAGCTGGGATTTGTGGATGCTCGGATGTTGGGATGCAGGGATTTTGGGATGCTGTGCCTACAGCAGCTGGGATTTTGGGATGCTGGGATTTGGGGATGCAAGATTTGGGGATGCTGGGATTTTGGGGTGCCATTTCTACAGCAGCTGGGATTTTGGGATGCTGGGATTTTGGGATGCAGGGATTTGGTGATGTTGGGATTTGGGGATGCTGTGCCTACAGCAGCTTTGCTGCTGTCTTTGGCAGCCCCAAGCTTTCAGGGGTAGCTGCACAAATCACTGAGTAGCTCTGTTTGGGCTGTGTCCAAAGAGGCTCTGGTATTTAGGGAAAACATCCCAAAAATGCAGGGGTTAAGCACGGTGAACCACTGCGCCCAGCGGGCAGCGCTGCTCACAGCAGCACGGGCCAGCCTGCCCTGCTCACCCATCAGGGTGGGCCACTGACCCCAAACCGCCTGTCCGGGACCTGCAGGAACCAAACAGGGAAGCGACCACATCCTTGTGGCAGTGGGAGCACTGAGGGCTTGGAGCTCTTGTAACAAGGATCTATCAAATACATTTAGGGACCAGATCCACACCGATGTTCTCCTGTCCAGGGAGAAGGTGGCTGCTCTATCCCTGCCCATGTCCAAGGCCAGATTGGGCAGGGCCTGGAGCAGCCTGGCCCAGGGGAAGATGTCCCTGCCCATGGCCGGGCTGGCACTGGACGGGCTTTAAGGTCGCTCCATCCCAAACCATTGCAGAGCCCCCAGGGCTGGGGTGGGGCGGGGCGGGTGCTCAGCAGCGCCAGCAGCTCGTGCTGCCGCCTGCTGTTGGCACCCGGAACTGCAGCCGGGAGCGGTGCATGTGCAGTGCCGCTGATTTCCCACGCTCGCTGCTGCCCTCTGGTGGACAATTCCTGAACCACAACACCAGGAGATGAGCGGGTAAAGAGGGAAAATCCGTGATTTGAAAGAAAATTAGTTAACGGAGAGAAACATCAGGGTTTTTCATTAATAAATGATAGTGCTGCCTCTTTCCCCATGTCTCTATTTTATTTTTCATCCTTCTTCATTCTGTTTGTCTTTTTTAATCCCAATGATTCTTCTGAAGTGTTACCTCAAATCAGGAACTTTGGAACTGGCCCCAAACTGATCGTTCATCCTTTTTAAATTGCACTGAACAGCCCCTGCCAGCTCCCTCAGCCCTTCCTCGTGCTCCAGACCCTCCCCCAGCTCCATCACTTCCCTGGACATGCTCCAGCCCTTCTAGGTCCTTTCTGAGGGGCTGCAATGAATGAGGAAAAAGGGAGGAACATTTCTCCAGCACCTCTTTGAAGAGCAAGCTTTGAAAAATAAAGCTTGAATTTGCCTCTGAGGAAAACTCCAGGAACTTCTTTATTTTAGGAAATGAGGCACCCTGCAGGAAAGGCAGTAAAAGAGCTGTAGTGGATACATCAGGCGAGCCAGCAGCAAATTTTGGTAAACTTTTGATACACCAGGCAAGCAAAGATCAATTTTCTGATAAACATTTGATGCACCAGGCAAGCAAGGATCAAGTTTTTGATACATTTCTTATACGGCAGGTGAGCAAGCGTGAGCAATCGGCAATTTATTGCTACATCAGGCGAGGCAGCCAAGGATCATTAGCAGGTGGCCGTGACATTGCCACTCCCAAACCCCTCTATTGGGAAGTGCCCAAGCGGTCCCAGGCACTGCCCAATCTCTGCTGTCCGTGCTGTCCTGCGCTGTCCTGGCTGCTCCAGCCCCCTCGTGCTGGTCCTGCTGCCCTGGCATGGCTCCTTTGCTGGGCAGCTCTGGGAGGGGCTTCCCCTGGATGGACGCCTTGTTACAGTGACCATGGTGGCCACAGTGGCAATAATGACCACTGCAGCCACAGTGACCACAGTGGTAACAGTGGCCACATGCTCACAGTGGGCTAAGGGACCACAGAGGTCACAATGACCTTGGTAGCCTGGGTGGCCTCATTCCTCTGGGTGTCCTGGTGGCCTTCATGATCATGGTGACCACAGTGGCAACCAAGACCACAGTGACTTTGGGGGCCTCGTGGCTTAGAGGGTTCCAATGGCCACTGCCATGGCCACGGTAGCCAAGAGAAGCCCCCCAAGGTGGGGGGAGTTCCGTGGGAGGCTCCCACCTGTGGGGACAAAGAGAGGGGTCAGGGGGATCATGGGGTGAGAGGGACAGGGGTAATGAGGGGGTCCTGAGGGTGTGGGATATCAGAGGGGGCCATAACGAGGTCCCTTTCCCCTGTGCCCAACCATGGCTGGCCTTGTCCTCCCCACCCCTGTGGGTGTCCCCAACACTGGATGTCCCTGTCCCACTCACCTGGCACTGGGTGTCCCCATCCCCTGTGCCCAAGCAATGCTGTCCCTGTCCTTCTTCCCAGCTCTGGGTGTCCCACCTCCCACCCACAGTGGGTGTCCCTGTCCCCTCTGGGCCATGGGTGTCACCAGCACCTTGTGCCCTTGTCCCCAACCCTCACTGAGTGTCCCCAACACCCCAGGTTGTTCCCATGATGTCACCTCGCAGCCACTCGCAGTTGTAGTTGCTGGAGTTCCCAGTGGAGCGAAGTTCAATCTGCACCTTCTTCCCTTCCCTGGTGACTTTGGTGACCTCAAAGGTCTCAAAGGGTGGGATCAGCACCTCCTTCTCACTTTGATTGAAGGAGAATTTCTGGATGTCTGCTCCGTGGCACGTGTGCACCTCAAACATTGTGGCATTCCCATAACCCTGGGCCACACTTTTGTCCAGCGACGACGAAGCGAATTGACCAAAGCGGATTTTCTCTCCAGCTGTCACATTGAACTGGACCGTCCTCACCCCACGGAACACATCTGGACACTCATTAGGGCGTCTCAGCTTCTGGAGGGCCTGGGTCAGCAGGAAATGCAGTGTTTTGAAGTGGAAGTTGTCCCGGTATTCCTGGCGGGAGCGTCCAGCCTCGCGCACGGCTGCGTTGAGCTGCTTGTGCACGTCCGGCATCGTGTAGGCCATGAGGGCGATGGCCTGGGCTGGGGACAGAGGGGATGAAAAGGAGCCCCGCTTCTGCCACTCGGCCGTGGCCTTCACCCAGGCCTGGGAAAACTCCTTGTTCTCCTGGAACTCGGATCTGTTGAGGGTCGGCAAGGCCTCAGTCATGGCAGGGCCACAGTTGAGGTACTGATCATCAAAGGAGTTCTGGGCCATGTCCAGGGGCACCACCTTGATGGCCGCAGTGGCCACGGTCATTGCCAGCAGTGCCAGGGTCTGAGCCAAGGGGGCCATGGAGAAGAGAGTCCACAGTGGCCAGTGTGGGACACTGTGGGACACAGAGGGGACACAGAGGGCACACTGTTTGACACAGTGAGGACACGAGGGGATGCTGAGGGGACACTGATGGGACAGAGGGGACGCTGAGGGACAGGGGGGGACATGGGGAGGCTTCCTTGGTGAGAGGCTGAGGAGGGACAGTGGTGGCAGCCCTGGTCAGAGACCCCTGGATATGTCCTGGGACCCTGATCCCAAATATTGGGATCACTCTTGGAGGCCTCAGTGTCCTCCAGTCCCCCCAGGGACCCCAATCCCACTCCCACTGTTTTGTGTCATTCCCCTGGGGTCCCCTCAGCTGCCCCAAGAATGCAACCCAAATCTGGGGTCACTCCCTGACCCCCTATGTGTCCCTCTCAGCCCACCCCCAGACCCCACTCCCATTCCCAGTCTGGTGTCCATTTTGGGGTTGTTGGAAATGACTCACCCCAGGATCCCAACCCAAATGCAGTGATCACCCCCTGCCCCCTGCAGTGTCCCCCATCCCTCCCATGGGTCCAGTCACACTCCTAGATCCCCCCTGCTGCCCCCCAGAGCTCTCTGACCCCTGGTCCCACGTCCCCCAGTGTCCCCCAGGTTCCGCCAGGACTCCAACCCCACATCACATTCTCTTCCAGGGTCCCCACAGTGTCCCCCATGGCTGCAACCATGAGCCCATGATCCCCTCTCTCCCCCTCCAAGTGTCCCCTGGAGTCCTCCCCAGCCCCAGATACCGAAATCAGCTGGAGTGAACTCCCTGATGGAACAGGAGATATCAGAAAGCCGGAATTCTTTACCAGCTCAGACTCACAGCAGATCTCTCCGGGTCCTGCAGCTCAGGGGGACTTCGCCACTTCTATCCACTGTAATTATAAACATTTATTAAAATGGGCTTCTTAGCTAATACAAAACCAGCACATTTCCTGTAAATAAGTGGTATGGCTCCGCCTCTCCCTTCTTTTATTTTTCTGGAGAATTCCTAAGAAGTCATCTGGAGGTCATTTTCACGGAATGCCCAATATTGCAGATGACATCACCCGAACTTCCGCTTTTGGCAGATGCTGATCCTTCTGTGTTACAGAACTTGTCAAAAACCCCTCTGGAGTTGCCTTTATCTCTTTCTCCACAGTGCTTTGAGACACTTTAATTGTTCTGTGTAAATTCTTTTCAATTCTTGTATAATTTTTGCCAATCAGACTTTAAGCTCTACCCAGCACCTTCAGCGTGTGAGGAAAAGCGACACTATGAAAAGCCAAGTGTCCACAAAGCAGTCTTGAAACTTGATTCAAATAAAGGGACAGAGTTTCCACAGCCATCCCCCCGTGGGGTTTCTCTCTTGAGGATTTGGAGGATGCAGCCTCCTTGTATCCCAAACTCCTGGCCACACGTTGCCCTCTCCCTTTTCCCATTGGCTAAGGTACTGGGAAGGTGCAGCTGTCCCAAAGCACCTACCCCACATCCCCCTTGAAGCTGTTATTTTCTCCTAAATTTCAGAAGTTCAAGTTCAGAAGTTCAGGGTGTCTGGGGTATGGAATAGACTATGTGAGGACCCATTTCTCTTATTACTCAAAATAGCAAGACTTCAAACTTTCTGGTCAAACCACCAGGGTTCTGTGACAAACTCCATGTCTTCTCATGCAAACATGTCAAGACCCATTTTGAAGACACTGACAACAATTTCTCCTAAAGATCCACAACCTTCTGAGTCATTTTTCAAAGACATCACCACCCATCTTTCCTATAAAATCCTTCCCTGTGATGGTGGTGAGGCCTTGGCACAGGCTGCCCAGAGAGGCTGTGGCTGCCCCGTCCATGGCCATGTACAAGGCCAGGCTGGGCAGGACCTGGAGCAGCCTGGCCCAGGGGAAGATGTCCCTGCCCATGGCAGGGCTGGCACTGGACGGGCTTTAAGGTCGCTCCATCCTAAACCATTGCAGAGCCCCCGGAGCTGGGATGGGGCGGGGCGGGTGTTCGGCAGCGCCAGCAGCTTGTGCTGCCGCCTGCTGTTGGCGCCCGGAACTGCAGCTGGGGAAGGCGGTGCATGCGCAGTGCTGCTGATTTCCTGCGTTCGCTGCTGCCCTCCGGTGGACAATTCCTGAAGCACAACTGCCAGAATCCCCAAATCCCAGAATGGGTCAAGCTGGAAGGACCCAGAGTGGGCACCTGGCCCAACCTCCCAGCTCAGGCAGCATCATCCCAGAGACCAGGATTGGGTCAGAGCAGCCCAGAACTGGACATGGCACTGGACAGAGCTGGACACGGCACTCCTGATGTGCCTCCCTGGGCAGGGCAGAGGGGCAAGGTCACTCCCTGACCTCCTGGCCCCACTCTTTCCAATACCCCCTGGATCCCTCCAGGCCCCAGCACACACAGCCAGCTTCACTGGTCAACCACCAGCACCCCCAGGTCCTTCTACAGAGCTGCTCCAGCAGGTCCCCAACCACCCGGGACTGGCACTGGGGACTGTTCCTCTCCAGGGACAGGATCTGCCCTTGCCCACTTGAACCTCCCAGTTTCCAGCCTTTGATGTCCCCCTGAAGTTCAGGATGTGGCAGGATGCTCTGCCTGGAATGCAGCCAAGGGATAATGCCCCATTTGTGGCCATTGGGCCTGCACTGAGAGGGGTCTTGTGCTGATTTTGGTGCTGAATTGGGCTAAAACCAGACCAAATCACCAACCCTGAATTGACAACTGAGGATGAAGCACCAGAGCTGGGCCTGGCCATCCATCAACTGATCCTGGGAATGTGCAGTCCCCTCTCAGACTGAGATTCCTCTCCCCTATTCCTGCTTAGAATGAAATGTGTGTCTGGATCCTCCCTGAGGAAGGGGATGTTCCCCAAGGATCCTCCTTGACGTTGAGAAAAAGAGACATTCCCACAAGTATTGGTCTGGTGAGTGACATCGAGCCCTGCTTCGGAATTGTCACATTTTGTACGATTCATTTAATAGAATTGTTTTCATTGAATTTTTTTAATGCAATTGCTTTGCAAAATGCCTTTGGTAGCCATGGTGGCTGTGGTAGCCTTGTGGCTGAAGGATTCTAGGTGATCATGGTGGCCAGAGTCGCCTTGGTGATTTTTGTGACCATGGTGGCCAGAGTGGCTGTCGTGGCCTTGGTAGCCTTGGTGGCCTCGTTTCTCTAGGGGTCCTGGTGGTCTTGGCGATCAGGGAGGCCACAGTGACGACAGTGTCCTTGGTGCCAAGGTGGTAATACTTGCCACAGTGACCACAGTGAACTTGGAGGCCATGGTGGTCTCTCTGCTCAGAGGATCCCAGTGGTCACTGCCAGTGCTGTGGTGGCCAGGAGGAGTCCTCTGACGTTGAAGGGAGCCCTGGGGATGCTGCCACCTGGGGGACAAAGAGAGGGATATCAGGGGAATCATGTGGGGAGTGATGGAGTCAGGGACAGCCATAATGGGGGGTTAGGGGTGACAGGAGAGATGGGAACATGAGGTGACAGGTGACAGGGTGTTGGGGGGGGCTGGGGGGTACAGGGCCAGGGAGATTAGGGGGGGTCATGGTGGGCTTAGGGATGACTGGGGTCAGGGGGAGTCAGGGGATGACATGGCAGCTGAAAGGGAGTGACAGGGGTTCAGTGAAGGACATGACAGGTCCTGGCCCACCAATGTGCAGCACACAGGGCCCATCCCCACAGCACAGTCCCTTTGGTAGGGAGGGACAGGATGAGAATGGAGACATCCCTGTCTCTGTCTCGGTTGTCCCCTGGGTGTCGCTGTCCCCTCCCAGATGTGGGGATCCCCATCCCTGTGCCCTGTCATGGGTGTTCCTGTCCCCATGCCCACAATGGGTGTCCCCAAAATTAGTGTCTCCAGCATGGAGTGAACCTTTCCCCAAACTCTCAGTGAGTGTCCCCACCCCCTGTGCCCTGTCATGGGTGTCCCCTGTCCACTGTTGGTCTCCCCACCACTGGGTGTTGCTGTCCCCCCATCCACAGTGAGTGTCCCCAGCACAGGTTATCCCTGTCCTGGTTCCCAGCAATGGGTGCTCCTATCTCCACAAACACAGTGGGTGGCTATGCCCTGTCCCCCATCCCCAGTGAGCGTCATTGTCCCTGTGCCTTCTTATGGGTGTCCCCATGGCCACAGCGTGTGTCTCCATTGCCCCAGGCTGTCCCCTGTGGTGTCACCTTGCAGCCACTCGCAGTTGTATTTGCTGAAGGTCCCATTGGAGCGGAGCTGGAACCTCGGCCTGTCTCCTATCTGGCTCATTTTTATGACCTTAAATGTCTCGAAGGGGGGGATCAGCACCTTCTTCTCGTATGGATAGCTGGAGAATAGCTGGATACTCGCACCGTGGCATGTGTGCATATGGAGAACTTTGTTATCCCCAGCGGACCAGACAATTCCTTCACTGTTTGATGCTGGCGTGAATTGACCAAACCGGACTATGTCACCATCCTCTGCCTTGAATGTGACCCTGTCCACCATCCGGTACACATCGTGACATCCTTGTTTCTGAGTGTTCCGCAGTGTCACCAGGGCCTGGGTCAGCAGGAAATGCAGCGTTTTGAAGTGGAAGTTGTCCCGGTACTCCTCAATGGAGCGCCCAGCCATGTGCACGGCAGTGTTGAACTCCTCGTACAAGTCCTTCATTGTGAAGGCAATGATGGCGGTGGCCTGGTCTGGGGACAGAGGGGACTCAGGGGACCCCTGACTCTGCCACTCGGCTGCAGCCTTTACCCAAACCTCGGCAAACTTCTTGTTCTGCTGGAACTCAGAGCGGTTGAGGGCCGGCAATGCCTTGGTCATGGCAGGGCCACAGCCCCGGTACTGGTCATCAAAGGAGTCCTGGGCCATGTCCAGGGTCACCACCTTGATGGCTGGGGTGGCCATGGCCATTGCCAGCAGTGCCAGGGTCAGCGCCAGGAGGGCCATGGAGTGGAGAGGCCACAGGGACCAGTGTGGACACTGGGGGACACAGAGGGGACATGGGGGAGACACAGGGAGGGTTCCTCAGTGAGGGACTGGGGAGGGGAGTGGGGTCAGCCCAGGGGGAAGGGAGGCACTCCAGGCCAGCCGACCCCTGGGCATGTCTGGGGTCCCTGATCCCAAATCCTGGGGTTACTTATGCCTCCCCAATGTCCCCCAGACCCAGGGACCCCAATCCCACAGTACCATGTCCTCCTGGTCCCCCAGAAGCCCAATCCTACTCCCATGACTCCATGATTCCCAGCAGGAATCTGACCCAAATCCTGGGGTCACTACCTGAGCCCCCCAGTGGCCTCCTCAGCCCACTCCCTTTCCCCAGTTTCTTTGTTGTCACCCCAAGACCTCGACCCAACTCCAGGCATCACTCCCTGCCCCCACAGTGTCTTTCAGGCCCCCCCATGACCCCAATCCCTCTCTCACCATCCCATGTCCCCCCTCATTTTCCCCCAGAGTCCCCCATTACCCCAATCCCAGATCTGTGGCTCCCCCTGTGTCCCCCCAGCACTGCAATCCCAATCCCTCTGTCCCGTGTCCCCCCAAGGTTCCCCAGGGTTCCCCCCAGCCCCAATACCAAAATCAGCAGAAGTGAACTCCCTGATGGAACTGGAGATAGCAGAAAGACAGAATTCTTTATCAGCTCAGACTCAGAGTGGATCTCTCCTGGACCTGCAGGTTGCAAGGGACTTTGCCATTGCGTATTTATTCACCACAATTATGAATATTCATTACACTGTGTCCCTCACCTAGTACAGAAACTTCACATTTCCTATAAATAATTTGCATGGCTCCACCTCTTTCTGAAAATTCTTTTATGGTCCTGGAGAGTTGTAAAAACGAGTTTTCTCAGTGCGGTTTTCACTGAGTGCCCCAATATCCCAGATGACCTCACCTTGAACTTTCACTTTTAGCAGACGTTGCTCCTTCTGTGTTACAGAACTTGCCAAGAAACCCTCACAAGAGTTCCCTTTATCTCTTTCTCCACAGGTTCCAGCCACCTTTGCCCTGCTGTGTCCACACTTTTACATCCTTTTATTGTTTTTTGCTAGCTCTTCTTTAAGCCCTATCCAGCACTTTCAGGAGAACTCAAACTTTCTATTCTCTCTCCTATTGCTCACATTTCAGGACCCCAATCCCACAGTCCCATGTTCCCCCAGTTTCCCCCAGTCCCACTCCCCACTGCTCACTGAGTTGCTGCCACACCTCAGATACCAATTTGGGGTGCCCTCTCAGATGTGATCCCTGTAGGCACCTTGAGCCTGGGGATGATCTCTTGTGGGAGTGCCTGGGTGACTTCCCTAGCCTTTGTGTGACAGAAGTTCTGGAGCCCCAAAAAGGGGTCCACCAACACCAGGATATACCTGAGACCATGCTGGCGTGGTAGCTCAGAAAATCCATTTGTCAGTAATCACTGGGAGTGTTTCCTCTTTCAGTAATGCCTGGAGGTGATGGTTTTGAATTCAAAGGGTCCTTTTTAGAACACATCAGGCATTGCTCTGTAACAGACCTGACAATTTTGTCCTACAGACACTGAGGATCTGAGGCCACAGACAAATCCCCATGGCATTGATTCCCCAGAGCTTTGCTGGTGCTTTTCTCCTTTGCAAATTGTAGCATCAGCTGGGGAGGGCCTGACCTGGTTATTGGGAGTTACTTCTCACCCACCCACTCATGCATCCTCTTTTTTGTGGGCTTTTAGATAAGCAGCCAATTTTCAATCTACCCAACTCTGTCCAGGCCTCACCTCTGGCTGTGAAATTCCTTTCTCAGGAATTAGCACCAGGATGCTTTGTTGCAGAACCTCTCGTGCAGTTTTATTGCAAGTCTATTTCCAACAGGGATTTGTCAATCCCCAGGCTGGTGTACCCTGCACTGTAGTATGGCCACTGCTTTCGGCAGTTGGAAGGAGTCAAGGAGGGACAATGATTCCTGTTTATATTTAATTGGTGATCCCTGTGCAGTTAATTGACTTCTTTCTTCTCAAATGACTCCATGGGCATGAGCAATGCTCAAAGCAGATGGCAAGTGAGTTCCTATCTTTGCTCTCTTTCTCACTGCCAATTCCAGAGTTAATTCCATATCTCTTTGTAACACATCAAGCTCCTCCCCTTGTTCCACATTTTCTTCACTTACAGTGAGCAGAGTATATACCATAAACTTTAGTCCCAAATTGGATTTCCTGGCCACTTGGATGAGGAGAACAGTCTCAGCTGTGGCCCAAAGGCATCTGAGCCAATCCTGGCTGATGTCAAGTTGTTTGGAAAAGTACCCCACAGCTCACCCAGAATGACCTTTGATTTGGACTCCTGAGGAAGGACATGGGTTCTGTAACTCAAAGATGGCCCTGAGGTCCACACCTCCCATGGGATTTCCTCTGTGGTGCTTTTTATGTACCAATGACAGCATTGGGCCCTGGGTGTCCTAGCTACTACCCAGCTGCCCAATGAAGTGGCCATACTATAGTGCAGGGCACACCAGCTTGGGGATTGCCAAATCCTGTGGGAAATAGATTTGCAATAAAGCTGCATGAGAGGTTCTGCAACAAAGCATCCTGGTGTTAATGCCAGAGAAAGGAATTTCACCACCAGAGGTGAGGCCTGGACAGAGTTGGGTAGATTGAAAATTGGCTGCTTATCTAAAAGCCCACAAAAAAGAAGATGCATGAGTGGGTGGATGAGAAGTAACTCCCAATAACCAGGTCAGGCCCTCCCCAGCTGATGCTGCAATTTGCAAAGGAGAAAAGCACCAGCAAAGCTCTGGGGAATCAATGCCATGGGGATTTGTCTGTGGCCTCAGATCCTCAGTGTCTGTAGGACAAAATTGTCAGGTCTGTTACAGAGCAATGCCTGATGTGTTCTAAAAAGGACCCTTTGAATTCAAAACCATCACCTCCAGGCATTACTGAAAGTGGAAATACTCCTTGGGATTACTGACAAATGGATTTTCTGAGCTACCACACCAAAATGGTCTCAGGTATCTCCTGGTGTTTGTGGATCCCTTTTTTGGGTGTCCAGAACTACTTCTGTCACACCAAAAAGGCCAGGGAATTCACCCAGGCACTCCCCCAAGAGATCATCCCCAGGCTCAAGGTGCCTACAGGGGTGTCTGTTGAGGGATTTTTGCTGGAAAATGGACACAGTGCCCAAGCCAACCTTTATGGCATCTGAGTAGAATTTCACAGTTTCCCTGACAGCTCAAAAACAGGAAGAGCCTACTCAGGAGAAAAACAAGTCCAGGATGTGGGGCACGCTAAGAAGACGGAGCAAAAAACCACAGTGGAGCGCATGTGGTAAAACAATAAACCACAGTGAGACGCATGAAGAAAGAAGACTGACCAATCAGCTGAAGGCTTGAGACGCGTGCACAGATTGGCTTAACCAATTATGTGTTTGCCTGAGGTGTGTGAACAATAGAAGCATAAATACATCTTGTTCTTGTAATAAATTTGACTTCACTTGATCATATTGATCGTGGTGTGATGTCCCATTGCTGATCCTCCACAGATGTCATCTGATAGGGGACCCCAACTGGTATCTGAGGTGTGGCAGCAACTCAGTGAGCAGTGGGGAGTGGGACTGGGGGGAACTGGGGGAACATGGGACTGTGGGATTGGGGTAATGGGGGGTGAGGGTGAGCAATAAGAGAGGGAATAGAAAGTTTTAGATCCCTGTCATGGTTTGATGCTGGCACAATGCCAGTGCCCCCATGAAAACATATTCTCCCTAGTGTCTACTGTGAGATGTGACCAGATATAGTGCAAAGCAGGCTCCAGCTTAGGCATAAAGGGAAATAACCTTTATTAACTTACAATATGTAAAAGAAACACAGAACTCAGAATGAAAACCTTCCAAAAATATTCCTCCACATCCCCCCAGTTTCCAACACATCACAGTAAGACAAAACCTTGGATTCTCAATTCAGTTACCACCCCTCAGATAATCAATTCTCAGTCCCTCAGCACTCTTTAGATAATCAACTCTCTTTTCATCAAGAAGAGAGGAGTCTCTCTTGCACCATGGGCTTCCCCTGGAAACACAGTTGAAACCTCTTGTGTTTCCATGTCACATGTGGCACTGCCCGGAGAACATTTGCCAGCGTGACATCTTCCTTCCACACCCAGTGCTCTCACCACTGCACATGGACCAGAGCCGCTTCTAGGGTTTTCCTTTTTAAGGGTGCCTTGCCCAGTTTCAAAAAAAGCAACAGTCTCTCACTTTCAGGACACCTGTCTCCCCCAAATTTCACCCCCTGGGGCCGAGGGGTCTCAAGAACAGAGATCTACTTCTTCACTGAAGAAGGGCACCACCACCACCTTCCTCACCCGTTGTCTCTGTTCCTTCCACTCCTTCACATCACATCACTGGACTCCCTTGGCTCTAAGCCATTGCCTCCCACTAAATGCAATTTCTGTGTCACAGGAAAAGTGGTTTTGTCCATGGTTATACAAGAAAAGTCCAGGCAAAGGACACTCCATCATCTCCTCCCACCTAGAATTCTTCTCAACTCTTCTGACATCTTTCATTTGCATGGATTTTCATCACACTTGCCCATTTCCTGCTATTCCATCTCTATCTCTCTTCTCATTCAGATGCAGGAGAATCAGCATTTGTAAGGTTTCCATCATTCAAGAAAAGGGTTAAAATCTCAGGCTCTGCCTGTCCAGATCTCTGCAGCCTTCTCGCTGCCCCTCCTCCTTCTTGGCAGTGCTGCCCACACATGATATCAAATTTCAAGCACAGGTACATGCTCACTCTCACTCTGTCTCTCTCTGGGGGGGGGCGGGTTGCCCAATGTCTCTCAGGGTTCCTCCACCCTTCCTTCCTGCGGGGGCCTTCACCTCCCTTCTCTGTCCAAGGCCCCCGCCTACCTCACCGCATGGCCTCCCCTCCCCCACCCAGCCTGCAGGTGAGCAGGGGAGGTCTGACCTCTTTCATGGACAGAACCCTAGAGAGCTTCCCCCTGGGAGTTCTCTGCTTTTAATCCCCTGTGTTCTCAGAGGCATATCCATGTCCTCAGGGGCCAGACCAGATGCCAATATTCAAATCTGAGCACCTATTGGTTTGACCACCAAACTCCCAAAAATCTCACTTCTTCTCAAACCAGGACACCCTGGAAATGTTTAAGGCCAGGCTGGACAGGGCTTGGAGCAACCTGGGCTAGTGAAAGGTGTCCCTGCTCATGGCAGGGGGTTATAACTGGATGAGCTTTAAGGTCCCTTCCAGCACAAGCCATTCCAGGATGCCATGATTCCAGATCATGCTCTGTCCCAGGCTTTCACACGTGGAGGCTTGTCCCTGGCAGTGGGGAGTCTGAGACACCAGATTTTGGAATGACCTGGCACAGGTGATGAGAGCCTTATTCCAAGAACTGGTGGGGAAGGGTGGAGGGAATTCCTAGTCTGGAAATCAAACCAGCAGTGAGGGAAAAATGTTTGCAGGAGAGGCTGAAAGCAAGCAGGGGAGGACATGGAAGGGGTGAGGGCTGGAGGCAGGAGCAGCTGTGTGAGCAGCACTCTGGCTGAAGGTCACACCTGTAGCAGGGTGGAACAAGTCTGGAATGGCTTTAGGCTGCTAAAAACAGGGAAAGGCAGAGATGGGTTGGGTTGGATATTGATACAGAACTTGAGTTCCCTGATTTGGTTTTCCTGAAGTAGCAGGAGCGCCTGGGTGGGACCACTGGGCACAGATGTCACTGGCTGTGCCCCCCTCCCTGCCTTGGGCAGCAGGATCTCCCCATGGCACTGCAGCCCTTGGAGCAAGACAATTCCAGCACTGCTGTGTTGTGGGGTTTTCTTGGGCAGGAATTGCTGGTCAGTGCAGCCCCTGGTGCTGCTGCAGCAGAGCTGGGGCTCCAGAAATCTTTTTGGGGAATGTTTCCCTGAATCAAAGGTGGAGGCAGGAGGGGGAGGAGCTGCGCCTCACAGGACACTCACAGGTCCCCATCAGAGATTCCAGAGGTCTGGAAAGCTCTGCAGTCAGGGCAGGGAGGAAGGTGAGACATGGCTGGAATTACTTGGATCAGAATCACTTTGGGAGGGGAGTATGGACTCTGCTGAAGTGAAATGGTGGGGATGTGGTACAGACATGGGTAAATCCTGCTGTTCTGTCAGGAAACTGCAGGATCTGCTCCTGTCAGGAGAGTGGCACTAAAGAGAGAGGAGCAGGGGTCACCCCTGTCTACCAGAGGGAGGAGAAGTCAGACTTGCTGGGAAGTGAAGGAATCAGAAGTATTGGGAGAAGTTTTTTAACCATTTCAATTAGAAGTGGGAGCAGCTGGTGACCAGTGGAGCCAGAAATTCCAGTAGTTTTGTTCCAGCCCTTTCCAATTCCCCCTCATTAGGAGCTTCATCTCCTGTAGAAATAGGAGTGGCCTTATGGGCACTGAGAGCAGAGCCCTGGTGGGATGGGTTGGATCCCAGAGCTTGGGCATTTATGCAGAGGAGAGTTGGAATGTCACAGCAGTCACAGATCCACTAAGATCTGGGATGGAGGGACAAAACCTTGGCAACTTCTGCTCTGCCACATCAGGGGTTACAGGAGCCCCGAGAATACAAGGGGGAGAAGGATGTGAGTAAATAAACCAGGAATGCAATGGCCTGGAAAGCAACAACAGCCAAAAACCACTGGGATCCTGGGGTGTGTTTTAGGCACATAATTTCAATACTTCCATGGAAGTGCTTACTGTTCAGCTGGATGTTCCTCCTGGATGTTGTTGAAGTTCTGGGCGTCTGAAATCAGGGTGTTCCTTGGGATTGGAGCTCTAGGAGGAGGTTTTTCTTTCTTGGGATTGGAGTTCCAGGAGAAGGTTTTTCTTCCCTGGGATTGGAGTTCCAGGAGGAAGTCTATTTTCCTTGGGATTGGAGTTCCAGGAGGAGGTTTTTCTTCCCTGGGATTGGAGATCCAGGAGGAAGTTTTTCTCCCAGGGTGCTTCAGAGTTTCTGTTTCCCTGCTGGGCTGGGTGACCCCTTTGCCTTCCCTCACAGCACAGGGAGCTCCTGGGGATGGGAGTGTTGGGAATTTCCCAGGTGCAGGGAGCTGAGCCTGGCTGGCTGCTCTGCAGGGACAGTCCCTGGGGCAGGGCTAAGCCCAGGTTTTCGTGTGTCCCACAGGAAGCCGTGGCAGGAGCTGCAGTGCTGGGCACACTGGCCACCCCTGGGCTTGTGTCCCCTGCCCTGACCCTGGCCCAGCCCCTGGGGACCCTGCCCCAGGCTGTGATGGCTGCACAGGCCCCTGGTGTCATCACAGGTGGGTCCCCTCTTCCTGGTACCTGTGTCCCCTATCTGCAGGCATCTGCGTCTGTCCCCTCTTCCTGGTACCTCTGCCACCTGTCAGGAGGCACCTCTGTGCATCCCCTTCTGGCACCTGTGTGTGTCTCCTCTTCCTGTTACCTGTGTGTGCCCCTTCTTCCTGGCCCCTGTGCCTCCTTCCTCCTGGCATTTGTGTGTCCTCTTCCTTCTCTCATGTGCACGTGCTCCTGTCAGCTGCACATGTCTGTCCCCTCCTCCTGTCACCCATGTGTGCTTTGTCCTTGTCACCTCTGTGGTTACCCTTGCTCCTGTCCCCTGTGTGTTCTCTGCCTCTTGTCACCTGTGTCTGTTCCCCCCTCCTGTCACCTATGTGTGCTCTGCTGCTTGTCATCTCTGTGTGTTCCCTCCTCCTGTCACCCATGTGTGCTCTGCCTCTTGTCATCTGTGTCCCTTTTCCACAGATGGCACTCTGTCCCTGGAGTCCACTGGAAGCTGGACTCCTGCTCCTGGCCCTGCCTGGGCAGGAATTTGGATGTTCTGTGGATTCATTCTGGTGTCCAATAGATGGAATGGGCTGTGGGTTCCAGCAGGAACACCTGGCATGGGGGGAAAAGCTGGGTAATTGACATTGGGTGTCACTGACCATTGTCCAGGTGTCACTGACCATTGTCCAGGTGTCACTGACTGTGGCCTGGGTACCACTGAATGTTTCCCAGCTGTCACTGACCATTGTCCAGGTGTCACTGACCATTGCTCAAGGGTCACTGCCTGTCACCCAGCTGTCACTGCCCATCACCCAGCTGTCACTGACCATCACCCAGCTGTCACTGCCCAGGTGTCACTGCCCATTGCCCAGCTGTCACTGACCATCCTCCTGTCCCCGTGCTCTCCCAGGTGTGACCCCTGCCCGGCCGCCCATCCCGGTGACCATCCCGCAGGTGGGGGTTGTGAATCCCATCCTGGCCAGCCCCCCGGCCCTGGGGCTGGTGGAGGTGAAGAAGGAGAAGGAGGAGGAGGAGGTGTTCCAGGAGTCGGAGCGGCCGGAGATGCTGAGCGAGCAGGAGCACATGAGCATCTCGGGCAGCAGCGCCCGTCACATGGTCATGCAGAAACTGCTGCGCAAGCAGGAGGTGAGTGCGGCAGGGGACAGCTGCCACCTGTGTGCCAGGCTGGGCCCTGCAGGGTGGGGGGCTCGGGGGCACCCACAGCACCTCTGAGCTCACAGACACCCACGGCACCTCTGAGCTCAGGGGCACCCACAGCACCTCTGAGCTTATCCACAGCACCTCTGAGCTCAGGGGCACCTACAGCATCTCTGAGATCTGCCACAGCACCTCTGAGCTCAGGAGCACCCATGGCACTTCTGAAGGGCACCCACAGCACCTCTGAGATCGGGTGCACCCATAGCACCTCTGAGCTTGGGGGCTTCCACAGCACCTCTGAGCTCAACCACATCAACTCTGAGCTCAGGGTACTCAAGGGCACCTGCAGGTTCCACTGAGCTTGGGGGACTCAGGGAACACCTGGGGGGACTCAGGAGCACCTGGGGGGACTCAGGGGCACCTGGCCTTGCTGTTCAGGATTGATTTACATGGGCCTGGAGTGCCAGGACAAGGGAATGGTTTCCCACTGCCAGGACACTGGGTTGGGTGGGATTTTGGGAAGGAATCCTTCCCAATATTCCATATAATCATATCATATAGTACCCCAATAATGAGAGGTGTTAGGCCCTGGCACAGGGTGCCCAGGGAAGCTCTGGCTGCCCCATCCCAAGGCTGGGCAGGGCTTGGAGCCCCTGGGATGGTGGAAGGTGTCCCTGCCCATGGCAGGGGTGGGACAGGATGGGCTCTCAGTCCCTCCATCCCAACCCATCCTGGCATTCCATGATCTTCCCTGAATCCCTTGGAGGGCTCAGAGCAGGCCCTGGTGAGGTGTCTGTGACTGAACTCTGGTGTCACTGATCAAACCCTGGTGGCCTTTGGGCTGGAAGGGTGGGACTGGCACAGACCAGGCCAGTCTGTCCCAAGAACCAAGTTTACCTTTGCCCCACAACATTCCATAGAGAGGTGAGTCCTGTCCAGAATCCGAGAGGAGCCCCCAGTCAGGGTGACAGGGTGAGCCTTGGGTTGGACTCAGTGGTCTTGGAGGTCTTTTCCCACCTGAATTGATTCTGTGAATTCCTGAGGTGTTGATCAAGCAGGAGTTCACGGGAATTGCAGGGAGGAGGAGGACAAGAATGAGGGGTAGAAAAAGAACATTGAGTAGAACAACAGATTCATGGATTTTTGTGGGGTCTGTTGGAGGGGGCTTGAGGATCTTGCCTGGGCATGTCCAGTTTGTTCCCTTGCTGGAGTCTCCTGAGAGATTTCCTGAGCTTTGACAGGGAACCTACTGTATTTCTTCCTCATTTGCTAATAGGGACAAGGCTGGCAGCATTCCCCAAGGAATGAGGGTTCCCCCTTCTTCCCAAGGGTGCCTGAAGTTAAACACACCTGTGAGCTCTTGTCCCAGCAGACACAGCCACCTTTCCCAAAGACTCAGTCCATGGGACAGCCTGGTTTGGCAAAAGCTGAGCACAGCTAAACAGTCTCATTTAGGGTTTAAAAAAATTTAAAACCCCCAAACCACAAAACTTTTAAGTCTTTTTTGATATAACACTCCATCCCAACCTGTTTGGAATTCTGAGCCTACAAGTACCCTTGGCTTGGACTGTGAGAAGCAGCCACAGGAAATGTGTTCACGTGGAGCCTGGAGTGGGATGGGGCAGAGCCTGGAGTGCCCCAGGTGTGCCAGGGCCAGGTGCACAGAGCAGCCTGCCCAGGGGTGGTGGAATTTCTGTCCTTGAAGGTGCCCAGAGGCCACCTGGATGTGGCCCTGGAGCTTAGGCCAGGTGATCTAAGTCATGGAAGGGAATTACAAAGGACTGGGACCCAGCAGGAGGCTGGAGGGAATTATCCTGTTACTTAAGAAATACAGATGTGAGCAGAGTGACCTCCTGGGAAGTGCAGCCAGGAATTCTAGGAATTCTGAGCCCAGCCTCCCTCTGGGGTTGCTGCCTGGCCCGGAGATGTCCTGCAGCTGAGCCTGGGACAATCACCCAGTGCTAGAATGGCTCAGCCTGGAGGGCTGGAATGGCTCAGCCTGGAGCACAGCCAGGAGGCTGAGTTTACACAGCTGGGATGTTAGGATGCAGGCATGCCATGACTAAAACAGCTGGGATTTTGGGATGCAGGGATTTTGGGATGCTGTGCCTACAGCAGCTGGGATGTTGGGATGCAGGGATTTGGGGGTGCTGGGATTTTGGGATGCAGGGATTTTGGGATGCTGTGCCTACAGCAGCTTTGCTGCTGTCTTTGGCAGCCCCAAGCTTTCACGGGTAGCTGCACAAATCACTGAGCAGCTCTGTTTGGGGCCATGTCAAAGGAGGCTCTGGTGTTTAGGGAAAACATCCCAAAAATGCAGGGGTTAAGCACGGGAGAACCGCTGCGCCCAGTGGGCAGCGCTGCTCACAGCGGCACGGGCCAGCCTGCCCTGCTCACCCGTCAGGGTGGGCCACTGACTCCAAACCGCCTGTCCGGGACCTGCAGGAACCAAACAGGGAAGCGACCACATGCTTGTGGCAGTGGGAGCACTGAGGGCTTGGAGCTCTTGTCACAAGAATCCATCAAATACATTTACGGACCAGATCCACACCGATGTTCTCCTCTCCCAGGGAGGAGCTGGCTGCCCCATCCCTGGCCGTGTCCAATGCCAGATTGGGCAGGGCCTGGTGCAGCCTGGCCCAGGGGAAGATGTCCCTTCCCATGGCAGGGCTGGCACCAAATGGGCTTTAAGGTCGCTCCAGCCCAAACCATTGCAGAGCCCCCAGGGCTTGGGATGGGATGGGGCGGGCGCTCGGCAGCGCCAGCAGCTCGTGCTGCCGCCTGCTGTTGGCACCGGGAACTGCAGCTGGGAATGGTGTATGCGCAGTGCCGCTGGTTTTTCCATGTTCGCTGCTGCCCTCTGGTGGACAGTTTCTGAACCACAACTCCAGGAGATGAGCGGGTAAAGAGGAAAAATCCCTGATTTGAAAGAAAAAAGAGTTTCCTGAGCAAAACATCAGGGTTTTTCATTAATAAATGGTAGTGCTGCCTTTGTCCTCATTTCTCCATTTTATTTTTAATCCTTCTTCATTCTGTTTGGGTTTCTTCCTCCCAGTGCTTCTTCAGGAGTGTTACCTCAAATCAGGAACTTTGGAACTGGCCCCAAACCGATCATTCATCCTTTTTTAATTGCACTGAGCAGCCCCTGCCAGCTCCTTCAGCCCTTCCTGGTGCTCCAGACCCTCCCCCAGCTCCATCGCTTCCCTGGACATGCTCCAGCCCTTCCAGGTTCTTTCTGAGGGGCTGCAGTGAATGAGGAAAAAGGGAGGAACATTTCTCCAGCACCTCTTTGAAGAGCAAGGTTTGAAAAATAAAGCTTGAAGTTGCCTCTGAGGAAAACTCCAGGAATTGCTTTATTTTAGGAAATGAGGTACCCTTCAGAAAAGGCAGTAAAAGAGCTGTAGTGGATACATCAGGCGAGCCAGCAGCAAATTTTGGTAAACTTTTGATACACCAGGCAAGCAAGGATCAAATTTCTGATAAACATTTGATGCACCAGGCAAGCAAGGATCAAGTTTTTGATACATTTCTTATATGGCAGGTGAGCAAGCAGCAATTTATTGCTACATCAGGTGAGGCAGCCAAGGAGCATTAGCAGGTGGCTGTGACATTGCCACTCCCAAATCCCTCTATTGGGAAGTGCCCAAGCGGCCCCAGGTGCTGCCCAGTCTCTGCTGTCCGTGCTGTCCTGCACTGTCCTGGCTGCTCCAGCCCACCTCGTGCTTGTCCTGCTGCCCTGGCATGGCTCCTTTGCTGGGCAGCTCTGGGAGGGGCTTCCCCTGGATGGACACCTTGTTACAGTGACCATGGTGGCCACAGTGGCAATAATGACCACTGCAGCCACAGTGACCACAGTGATAACAATGGCCACAGTGCTCACAGTGGGCTAAGGGACCACAGTGGTCACAATGACCTCAGTAGCCTTGGTGGCCTCATTCCTCTGGGTGTCCTGGTGGCCTTCATGATCATGGTGACCACAGTGGCAACCAAGACCACAGTGACTTTGGGGGCCTCGTGGTTTAGAGGGTTCCAATGGCCACTGCCATGGCCACAGTAGCCAGGAGAAGCCCCCCAAGGTGGGGGGACTTCCTGGGGAGGCTCCCACCTGTGGGGACAAAGAGAGGGGTCAGGGGATCATGGGATGAAGGCATCGGGGGGGTCAAGGGGCCTGGGGGAAGGGACAGGGGTAATGGGGGTGTCCTGAGAGTATAGGATCAGAGGGGGCCATAATCTGCCTAGTGCCCAACCATTGGAGCCCTTGTCCCCCCAAGATCCCTCTGGCTAGATAGGAGTTGCAGCTAGACATTGAGAACAAGTCCAGGCTAGTAAGAACTCAGGTTTACCTCTGGAGAAAATCCTTAGGCTTGGTGAAGAAGAAAGGAGAAGATTCTACCGCAGGGTTCAATCCAGAGCTTTATTTCAGGGTCTCAGATCTCTGAATATGGTAACAGCTACAGTAGAATCCCGGCCGCATGGTCTCAGGTCCTTTTAAGCCCAGGGGGAGGAGGAAGGGAGAGGATAGGTGAGCTACCAACCAGGTGGGAGAGGGCAAGTCTCAGGGGACAATGACACTTAGACAGGCCAATGACCCCAGGGCTGAAAAGCTTTTATTGAACTTCTGCCAATCACATGATGCCCTTGCTGGAATGTTAAGCTTGATGGACACCACTTAGGAAGAGGCAAGGGGAGGGGAACAGAGAAGGTATTGCTACCTGGGGAAGGACTGGGAAGTCTAAAACAGGAAATTGCAACACACTACAACACCCCCAAACCCAGGGGCTGTTCCCAGCACTAGATATCCCCATCCCACTCACCTGCCACTGTGTGTCTGCATCCCATGTACCCAGCAGTGGCTTTTCCTGTCCTTGTCCCCAGCTCTGGGTGTCCTGCCTTCTGCCTACAGTGGGTGTCCCTGTACCCTCTGGGCCATGGGTGTCCCCTGCACTGTGTGTCCTTGTCCCCAACCCTCACTGAGTGGCCCCAACACCCCAGGTTGTTCCCATGATGTCACCTCGCAGCCACTCGCAGTTGTAGTTGCTGGAGTTCCCAGTGGAGTGAAGTTCAATCTGCACCTTCTTCCCTTCCCTGGTGACTTTGGTGACCTCAAAGGTCTCAAAGGGCGGGATCAGCACCTCCTTCTCACTTTGATTGAAGGAGAATTTCTGGATGTCTGCTCCATGGCACGTGCGGACCTCAAACATTGTGACGTTCCCATAACCCTGGGCCACACTTTTGTCCAGCGACGACGAAGTGAATTGACCAAAGCGGATTTTCTCTCCAGCTGTCACATTGAACTGGACCATCCTCACCCCACGGAACACATCTGGACACTCATTAGGGCGTCTCAGCTTCTGCAGGGCCTGGGTCAGCAGGAAATGCCGCGTTTTGAAGTGGAAGTTGTCCCGGTATTCCTGGCGGGAGCGTCCAGCCTCGCGCACGGCCGCGTTGAGCTGCTTGTGCACGTCCGGCATCGTGTAGGCCATGAGGGCGATGGCCTGGGCTGGGGACAGAGGGGATGAAAAGGAGCCCCGCTTCTGCCACTCGGCCGTGGCCTTCACCCAGGCCTGGGAAAACTCCTTGTTCTCCTGGAACTCGGATCTGTTGAGGGTCGGCAAGGCCTCAGTCATGGCAGGGCCACAGTTGAGGTACTGGTCATCAAAGGAGTTCTGGGCCATGTCCAGGGGCACCACCTTGATGGGCGCAGAGGCCACAGTCATTGCCAGCAGTGCCAGGGTCTGAGCCAAGGGGGCCATGGAGAAGAGAGTCCACAGTGGCCAGGGTGGGACACTGTGGGACACAGAAGGGACACAGAGGGCACACTGTGTGACACAGCGAGGACATGAGGGGACGCTGAGGGGACACTGATAGGACACAGTGGACGCAGAGGGAGAGGGGGAGGCTTCTTTGGAGAGAAGCTTGGAAGGGAGGGTGGGGTCAGCCCAGGGAGGGGGTGCAGTCCTGGCCAGGAGACCCCTGGATGTATCCTGGGCGCCTGATCCCAAATACCGGGATCACTCTTGGAGGCCCCAGCATCCTTTAGTTCCCCCCGGGATCCCAATCCCACTTCCACTGTTTTGTGCTATTCCTCTGGGGTCCCCTCAGTTCCCCACCAGGACCCCAATCTAAATCTGAGATCACTCCCTGACTCCCTATGTGTCCCTCTCAGCCCAGCCCTAGACCCCAACCCTACTCCCGGTCTGGGTGTCCCTTTTGGGGTTGTTGGAAATGATTCACTCCAGGACCCCAACCCAAATGTAGTGATCACCCCCTGCCCCCTGCAGTGTCCCCCAGCTCTCCCATGGCCCCAGTCACACTCCCAGTTCCCCCCTGCTGCACCCCAGAGCTCAGTGAACCGTGGTCCCACGTCCCCCAGTGTCCCCCAGGTTCCGCCAGGACTCCAACCCCCTGTCACGTTCTCCTCCAGGGTCCCTGCAGTGTCCCTCAGGGCCCCAAACATGATGCCAAGGTCCCCTCTCTCCCCCTCCAAGTGTCCCCTGGAGTCCCCCCAGCACCTGATACCGAAATTGGCCAGAGTGAACTCCCTGTTGGAACTGGAGATATCAGAAAGCCGGAATTCTTTATCAGCTCAGACTCACAGCAGATCTCTCCTGGTCCTGCACAACAGAGGGAACTTTGCCACTTCAATCCACCTTAATTATAAATATTCATTAAAATGGGCTTCTTAGCTAATACAAAACCAGCACTTTTCCTTAAATAAGTGGCATAGCTCTGCCTCTCTCCAAGAATACTTTTATTTTTCTAGCGAATTCCTAAGAAGTCATCTGGAGGTCATTTTCACTGAATGCCCAATATTGCAGATGACGCCGCCCAAACTTCTGCTTTTGGCAGGCGCTGATCCTTCTGTGTTACAGAACTTGTCAAAAACCCATCTGGAGTTCCCTTTAGTTCTTTCTCCACAGTGCTTTGATACACTTTAATTGTCCTGTGTAAATTCTTTTAAATCCTTTTAACATTTTTGCCCGTCAGACTTTAAGCTCTACCCAGCACCTTCAGTGTGTGGGAGAAAAACCACACTATGAAAAGCCAAGTGTTCACAAAGCAGTCTTTAAACTTGATTGGAATAAAAGGACAGAGTTTGATTGGAATAAAAGGACAGGCTGTAAAAAGACAGCCATATCCCGTGGGGCTTCTCTCTTGAGGTTTCGGAGAGCACAGCCTCCTTTTATCCCAAACTCCTTGCTGCAAGTTGCCCTCTCCCTTTCCCCATTTGTCTGAGGTGTACCAGGAAGGTGCAGCATTCCTAAACCACCTACCCCACATCCCCCTTGAACCTTTCATTATCTCCCAAAGTTCAGAAGTTCAGGCTGTCTGGGTTATGGAATAGACTGTGTGAGGACCAATTACTAGTATTAGCCAAAAGTTCAGGACTTCAAACTTTCTGGTGTAAACCAACAGGGTTCTGTGACAAATTTTATGTCTTCTCATGCAGACATGTCAAGAACCATTTTGAAGATACTGACAAAAATTTCTCCTAAAGACCCTCAACCCTCTGAGCCATTTTTCAAAGACATCACCACCCATCTTTCCTATAAATCCTTCACTAAGGCCGTGGTGATGCCCTGGCACAGGCTGCCCAGAGAAGCGGTGGCTGCCACATCCCTGTCCATGTCCAAGGCCAGGTTGGGCAGGGTCTGGAGCAGCCTGGCCCAGGGGAAGATGTCCCTGCCCATGGCAGGGCTGGCACCAGACGGGCTTTAAGGTCGCTCCATCCCAAACCATTGCAGAGCCCCCAGGGCCGGGATGGGGCGGGGCGGGCGCTTGGCAACGCCAGCAGCTCGTGCTGCCACCTGCTGTTGGCACCCGGAACTGCAGCTGGGGGCGGTGCATGCGTAGTGCCACTGATTTCCCGTGTTCGCTGCTGCCCTCCCGTGGACAATTCCCGAACTGTAACTCCAGGAGATGAGCGGGTAAAGACAGAAAATCCCTGATTTGAAAGGAAAAAAAATTCCTGAGGGAAACATCAGGGGTTCTTCATCAATTAATGGGTGGTGCTGTCTCTCTCCCTGAGCCTGGGCCTGCTCGATAATCTCAGAAATGCCCTGAGATTCCAACGAGCAGCACCTGTGCCAAGCTCCATCAAGGTTATCAAGAGCACAGTCTGCTCCCAGAAATTCCAGCTGGGTGGATAACAAGCTCCTCCTTTAACATACAGCCCTAGAAACTCATTTTTCCTGCCTGAAGAACAACCCAAGTGGAACATTTTCGCTGTGCAACTTTTGGAGAGAGGTCCCGGCCCAAATTGCAGCTGGGATGGAAAATGACCATGGCCAGAGCCCACCCTCTCTCCTGTGACCTGCAAACTCCTCCTGGAACCTTTTCACAGGGATGGACACATTTTTATACCTTTACCATTATATAACTACATATTAATTATTCAACTTATATTTTTTGTTGTATACATTGATTTCATCCAAGCATGGATTTTTGTAATTTCCATCAAACCCCCCTGACATCATTTCTCTTGATTTTTCTTATGATTAAACCATAATTATATCCAATTACCAAACAATCATCACATCTAACAATCATATAATTTATCATAGTCATTAAATGATTGTACAGGTGCAGTCTAACATTTTCCCAGGGCCTACCCTTCCTTTCTAACTTCTCTGATTATTCCGTGATTTTAGAAACATTTTATCCCTATGCCATCACTGCCAGCTCCTCAACTCTCTCTTTGGGGTGTGACTGTGTGCAGCAAACGCACCGGGGTGTTCCCCTGGGATCCCTCTCTGTGAAAAATGCATATTTTGTGATTGGGTTTTCACAAATATTAAAATTAATATTATATGTGCTGTGTTAGAAAGTGATGCTCTGATAATTTTCTTAAGCAATGTGTTAAATAGAGTTTTAGGTTATAACAAAATGTTAAAATAGAAACTATGCTGTGTAAGATACTTTATTAAAGAGAGGACTCACACAGAGATAGCAACCACAGGACACCTCAATCTTTCAAAGAGAATTTATTGCCCCATTATCAGAACAAACGAACTTCTTCCTGCCTTGCTCAGCCCTACAGACACCGTCAGGATTCAGAGGAAGAAGCTGGCACTGCCCAGACAGAATCCTGTGTGTGAATGAAATTTATGCATCATGGATGAGGTGCATGAATATGCAACAGGCTGTTGCTTTAAAGTGTTAATCCTCTGTTCAGTTGGGCCCTTTTTCAGGCTTATTTTGCCCAGAAAGAGGTACCCGGACATGCCTAACTCTTTGTTTTTATTGTCTCATATTGTCTTAATCCAAATTATCGAAATTATTATTACTCTAACTATATTGCTGTTTTAATAACCATTTTATAATGATTAAACTTTTAAAATTTTAAAAACAAGTGATTGTCATTTTTCACATTCACCCTTTAGATCGGGGCTGAGTCCGACCAGGCTGATTTCAGCTTTAGATTGACCAGTGATAGATTTTTTCTCTCTGCGAGCAGCAGAGCGAGCTTTGCCCACAAGCCTCATCGTGCTTTTGCTTTTCTTTCAAGCCTCCTTTTGCTGATGCGTTTGCTGGTGGTTCTTTAATTGACCTCAAACCTCTCACGTGCCACAAAAGGTTAAATGAAAAAATAAAACCACTAAACTCTTTGTGGCAGTGCCAGCGGTTCACATCTGGGAATATGTCACCAAATGCTGGGAAATTGAATTGTTTTTGTAAATTGTCTCTTTCCATTATTGGGGGGTTCAAAATATTAGCCATAAGGGAATTTCTGATTATTGCAGAGCTAAAATGACATTTCCATGATTTGTGGATGCAGCTGATGGTGGCCCTCAGCAGGGCAGGGAGCTCTGTGTGGGAGCAAGCAATAGTGAGAGGGAAATGTTTAGCATTTGCCTTATTTTCTGCGGATTTTAAAATCTGTGCAGGTCTTTTGTGAAGCGTGAGAAGGATTCCTTAGCTGTGCTGCTAAACTTTAGTTCTTCATTGCAGCTGGGCAAAATTAAAAAACTTTAAACCTTACACTCTGTTTTCCACCATGTGATATTACAGATTTCTATTCAAATTACACATCTTCTATTAAAATTCTTCTATTTAAATTACACAAATTACAGCTAGGGTGACCTCAGGAGTTGTGGAATCACCTTGTCTGTATCTCTTAAATATTTTAAATTACTGCATTTAAATATTTTAAGTTACTGGAAGTTTTGTCAGCTGGCAGGGCCTGGTTTTCCCTGAAAACCTTTTGGCAGAGGAGTTATTTCAGTAAAGGGATTTTGAGCAAAACACAGTTCTGGGGTTTTTCATCACAGGATGTGAAATATTCCAACCCGATGATTCCAGCTTGTGTCCCTGGCAGGACAGATGAGGGATGCTGGGATGTTGTACCTGCATCAGCTGGGATTTGGGATGTTGGGATTTGGGGATGCAGGGATTTGGGGATGCTGGGATTTGGGGATGCTGGGGTTTTGGGATGCTGTGTCTGCAGCAGCTGGGATTTGGGGATGCTGTTCCTACAGCAGCTGGTGTTTGGGGAATGCTGCAATGTTGGGATGCTGGGATGTTGGGATGCTGGGATTTGGGGATGCTGTGTCAGCAGCAGCTGGGGTTTGGGCTGCTGGGATTTTGGGAATTGGGGATTTTGGAATGGAGGGATTTGGGGATTCAGGGATGTTGGGATGCTGTGTCTGCAGCAGCTGGGATTTTGGGAATGCTGGGATTTTGGGATTTGGGGATGCTGTGTCTGCAGCAACTGGGATGTTGGGATGCTGGGATGCAGGGATGCTGAGATGCCTTGTCTGCAGCAGCTGGGACATGGGATGCAGGGATTTTGAGATGCTGGGATGTTAAGATGCCTTGTCTACAGCAGCTGGGGTTTGGGGATTTGGGGATGTTAGGATGCAGGGGTTTTTGGATGCTGTGTCTGCAGCAGCTGGGAGTTGGGGATGCAGGGATTTTGGGATGCTGGGGTTTTGGGGTACTGTGCTTACAGCAGCTTTGGTGCTGTCCTTGGCAGCCCCGAGCTTTCAGGTGCACACCTGTCTAAGGAGGTTCTGGTGTTTAGGGAAAACATCCCAAAAATGCAGGGGTTAAGCATGGGACCATCTTTGGGGAGTGCTGGAGCTCCGAGCATGGCCGGGGCGGGGCTGGGTGGGGCTCTCGGCCACTCCCTCCCTGACAGCAGGACAGGATGGGGTCCAGGCTTTGAGTTTTTGGGGAAAAGGGAGCTCAGGGCTTCAGCTCTTCTGCTGGGGATTGCTTTCCTGAAAAATCAGGCTGCAGGTCTCACCTCCAATGGATACAGGTGCTTGAGTAAGCTCAATCAGGCATTCCATTATTACAGGAGTCTGAATTCACCTGAAACTGGTTCCAGTCTGTTCCTGTCACTGTCACACCTGTCTCCCCCCATCCTTCCCAGCATGGAAACACTTCTTTCCAAGTCTCTTTGATGTGAGTAATTGATCACCAGCTGAAATCTTTCATCTGTTCACCCCATCAGAGTATTCATCCTGTTGGTAGATGAGCAGGAAGAGCCCACATCACTTGGGGAGCAGCAGCTGAAGCAAAGCAGCTGCACAAGGAGGTTGCACCATGTCGTGATGTTGCTTGGACAGACTCTCTTCACACCAGCTTCATCTAAGGTAAACAGTTCCCCATGGTGGGAATAGGTGGAAATCCTGATTTGTCAGCATTCTCCAGTTCCTGGTGGGGAGATCTTCCTTCTTTCCCTGGCTGTTGGGAGAGGGCTGGAGTGGCAGGGCTGGGGTTGCCAACACACTGAGTACCCGTCCTTCCAAACCCCCACCTGGCACAAGTTTGTAGGGGTGCTCCAGAGTCCTTCATCTGCAGCCAAACCCGAGGGAGGCTGAAATCACCTCAGTTTACAGCCATGGGTGTTGTCTTAGGTTTTGGGGGTTTTTGTATGAGCTTTTTTCCCTGGCAGTTGTGTAGGAAGTGAGCAGGGAAGCCTCTGTTGGTCTAACAGTTCACATCTGGAGCTCAGCCAGAGCCTGGAGCAGAGCTCCAGCTCCATCCCACCTGTTCCAAATGGCATCAGAGTTCCTGGGGAGGGTCCTTGGGACCTCCCTCCTGCAGACCCCAAGAGCTGCTGCTGCAGGAACAGGTCACTCCTGCAGGAGCCATTTGCACTGACAACCATCATTTCATGGAATTCTGGAAAATCTCACTCCACTGCCGTGGGCAGGGACACCTTCCACCAGACCAGGCTGATCCAAACCCTATCCAACCCTGGCCTTCCAGGGCTCCCTGGGACAGAAGAACATCGGTGCGGATCTAATCCATAAATGTATTTGATGGATCCTTGTGAAAAGAGCTCAAAGCCCTCAGTGCTCCCACTGCCAGAAGGGTTTGGTTGCTTCCCTGCTTGGCTCCTGCAGGTCAGGGCCAGGTGGTTTGGGGTGGTTTGTGGTGGTTTGGGGTCAGTGGCTGGCCCTGACAGGCGAGCAGGGCAGGCTGTCCCTGCGGCGCCGCGCTGGCATGAGCTGGGCACAGCGGTTCTCCCGGAGCAGCTGCTCCTGCTGGTCCTGCAGTCGGATCCTGGTGTCCTTGAGGAGCTGGCAGTGCTGCAGGAGGCCCAGCAGCTCGTGGCGCAGGGGACTGTTCTCGGCTTTCACCTGCTCCACGTGCTGGAACAGAGCCTGCAGTGCATCTCTGAGCTCAAAAACACCCACAGCACATCTGTGCTCACCCTCAGCACGTCTGAGCTCACCCACAGCACGTCTGAGCTCAGCAACACCCAAAGCACCTCTGAGCTGAGCAGCACCCACAGCACCTCTGAGCTCACCCACAGGACATCTGAGCTCACCCACAGGACATCTGAGTTCACCCACAGCACGTCTGAGCTCACCCACAGCACCTCTGAGCTCACCCACAGCACGTCTAAGCTCACCCACAGCACGTCTAAGCTCACCCACAGCACGTCTGAGCTCACCCACAGCACCTCTGGGCTCAGGAACACCCACAGCAGCTCTGAGCTCAGGGCACTCAGGGGCACCTGCAGGTTCCTTCGGGGCAGTCAGGGAACACCTGGGGGGACTCAGGGGCACCTGGCTTTGCTCTTCAGGATTGACTTTCATGGGCCTGGAAGGCCAGGACCATGTAAGGGAATGGCTTCCCACTGGCAGAGGACTGGGTTAGGTGGAATTTTGGGAGGGAATCCTTCCCATAGTATATCCATATTATATCCCAGTAATGAGGGTTATTGGCCCTGGCACAGGGTACCCAGGGAAGCTCTGGCTGCCCCATCCCAAGGCTGGGCAGGGCTTGGAGCCCCTGGGATGGTGCAAGGTGTCCCTGCCCATGGCAGGGGTGGGACAGGATGGGCTTTCAGTCCCTCCATCCCAACCCATCCTGGCATTCCATGATCTTCCCCGAGTCCCTCAGAGCAGGCCCTGGTGAGGTGTCTGTGACTGAACTCTGGTGTCACTGATCAAACCCTGGTGGCCTTTGGGCTGGAAGGGTGGGACCGGCACAGGCCAGGCCAGTCTGTCCCAAGAACCAAGTTTACCTTTGCCCCACAACATTCCATAGTGGGGTGAGTCCTGTCCAGAATCCCAGAGGAGCCCCCAGTCAGGGTGACAGGGTGAGCCTTGGGTTGGACTCAGTAGTCTTGGAGGTCTTTTCCCACCTGAATTGATTCTGTGAATTCCTGAGGTGTTGATCAAACAGAAGTCCATGGGAATTGCAGTAAGGAGGAGGACAAGAATGAGGGGTAGAAAAAGAACATTAAACAAAACAATGGATTCATGTATTTTTGTGGGGGCTGTTGAAGGGGACTTGGTGATCTTGCCTGGGCATGTCCAGTTTGTTGCCTTGCTGGAGTCTCCTGAGAGATTTCCTGAGCTTTGACAGGGAACCTACTGTATTTCTTCCCCATTTGCTAATAGGGACAATGCTGGCAGCATTCCCCAAGGAATGAGGGTTCCCCCTTCTTCCCAAGGGTTAAACACACCTGTGAGCTCTTGTCCCAGCAGACACAGCCACCTTTCCCAAAGACTCAGTCCATGGGACAGCCTGGTTTGGCAAAAGCTGAGCAGAGCTAAACAGTCTCATTTAAGGTTTAAATAAATTTAAAACCCCCAAACCACAAATCTTTTAAGTCTTTTTTGATATTATGCTCCATCCCAACCTGTTTGGAATTCTGAGCCTATGAGTGCCCTTGGCTTGGGCTGTGAGGAGCAGCCACAGGAAATGTGTTCACGTGGAGCCTGGAGTGGGATGGGGCAGAGCCTGGAGTGCCCCAGGTGTGCCAGGGCCAGGTGCACAGAGCAGCCTGCCCAGGGGTGGTGGAATTTCTGTCCTTGAAGGTGCCCAGAGGCCACCTGGATGTGGCCCTGGAGCTTAGGCCAGGTGATCTAAGTCATGGAAGGGAATTACAAAGGACTGGGACCCAGCAGGAGGCTGGAGGGAATTATCCTGTTACTTAAGAAATACAGATGTGAGCAGAGTGACCTCCCGGGAAGTGCAGCCAGGAATTCTAGGAATTCCGAGCCCAGCCTCCCTCTGGGGTTGCTGCCTGGCCCGGAGATGTCTCCTGCAGCTGAGCCTGGGACAATCACCCAGTGCTAGAATGGCTCAGCCTGGAGGGCTGGAATGGCTCAGCCTGGAGCACAGCCAGGAGGCTGAGTTTACACAGCTGGGATGTTAGGATGCTGGCATGCCATGACTAAAACAGCTGGGATTTTGGGATGCAGGGATTTGGGGATGCTGTGCCTACAGCAGCTGGGATTTGTGGATGCTGGGATGTTGGGATGCAGGGATTTTGGGATGCTGTGCCTACAGCAGCTTTGCTGCTGTCTTTGGCAGCCCCAAGCTTTCAGGGGTAGCTGCACAAATCACTGAGCAGCTCTGTTTGGGGCTATGTCAAAGGAGGCTCTTTAGGGAAAACATCCCAAAAATGCAGGGGTTAAGCACGGTGAACCGCTGTGCCCAGTGGGCAGCGCTGGTCACAGCAGCATGGGCCAGCCTGCCCTGCTCACCCGTCAGGGTGGGCCACTGACCCCAAACCGCCTGTCCGGGACCTGCAGGAACCAAGCAAGGAAGCAACCAAATGCTTGTGGCAGTGGAAGCACTGAGGGCTTGGAGCTCTTGTCACAAGAATCCATCAAATACATTTATAGACCAGATCCACACCGATGTTCTCCTGTCCAGGGAGGAGGTGGCTGCTCCATCCCTGGCGATGTCCAAGGCCAGATTGGGCAGGGCCTGGAGCAGCCTGACCCAGGGGAAGATGTCCCTGCCCAGGGCAGGGCTGGCACCGGACGGGCTTTAAGGTCGCTCCATCCCAAACCATTGCAGAGCCCCCGGGGCTGGGATGGGGCGGGGTGGGTGCTCAGCAGCGCCAGCAGCTCGTGCTGCCGCCTGCTGTTGGCACCGGGAACTGCAGCTGGGAACGGTGCATGCGCAGTGCCGCTGATTTCCTGCAGTCGCTGCTGCCCTCCGATGGACAATTCCTGAACCACAACTCCAGGAGATGAGCGGGTAAAGAGGAAAAATCCCTGATTTGAAAGAAAAAAGAGTTTCCTGAGCGAAACATCAGGGTTTTTCATTAATAAATGGTAGTGCTGCCTCTGTTCCCATTTCTCCATTTTATTTTTCATCCTTCTTCATTCTGTTTGGGTTTCTTCCTCCCAGTGCTTCTTCAGGAGTGTTACCTCAAATCAGGAACTTTGGAACTGGCCCCAAACCGATCATTCATCCTTTTTTAATTGCACTGAGCAGCCCCTGCCAGCTCCCTCAGCCCTTCCTGGTGCTCCAGAACCTTCCCCAGCTCCATCGCTTCCCTGGACATGCTCCAGCCCTTCCAGGTCCTTTCTGAGGGTGTGCAGTGAATGAGGAAAAAGGGAGGAACATTTCTCCAGCACCTCGTTGTAGATCGAGGTTTGAAAAATAAAGTTTGAAGTTGCCTCTGAGGAAAACTCCAGGAATTGTTTTTTTTTTTTTTTTTAGGAAATGAGGCGCCCTGCAAGAAAGACAGTAAAAGAGCTGTAGTGGATACATCAGGCGAGCCAGCAGCAAATTTTGGTGAACTTTTGATGCACCAGGCAAGCAAAGATCAAATTTCTAATAAACATTTGATGTGCCAGGCAAGTAAGGATCAAGGTTTTGATACATTTCTTATATGACAGATGAGCAAGTGGCAATTTATTGCTACATCAGGTGAGGCAGCCAAGGAACATTAACAGGTGGCTGTGACATTGCCACTCCCAAATCCCTCTATTGGGAAGTGCCCAAGCGGTCCCAGGCACTGCCCAATCTCTGCTGTCCATGCTGTCCTGCGCTGTCCTGGCTGCTCCAGCCCCCTCGTGCTGGTCCTGCTGCCCTGGCATGGCTCCTTTGCTGGGCAGCTCTGGGAGGGGCTTCCCCTGGATGGACACCTTGTTACAGTGACCATGGTGGCCACAGTGGCAATAATGACCACAGCAGCCACAGTGACCATAGTGGTAACAGTGGCCACAGTGCTCACAGTGGGCTAAGGGACCACAGTGGCCATAATGGCCATGGTAGCCAAGGTGGCCTCATTCCTCTGGGTGTCCTGGTGGCCTTCATGATCATGGTGACCACAGTGGCAACCAAGACCACAGTGACTTTGGGGGCCTCGTGGTTTAGAGGGTTCCAATGGCCACTGCCATGGCCACAGTAGCCAGGAGAAGCCCCCCAAGGTGGGGGGACTTCCTGGGGAGGCTCCCACCTGTGGGGACAAAGAGAGGGGTCAGGGGATCATGGGATGAAGGCATCGGGGGGGGTGAAGGGGCCTGGGGAAAGGGACAGGGGTAATGGGGGTGTCCTGAGAGTATGGGATCAGAGGGGGCCATAATGAGGTCCCTTTCCCCTGTGCCCAACCATTGGAGCCCTTGTCCCCCCAAGATCCCTCTGGCTAGCTAGGAGTTGCAGCTAGACACTGAGAACAAGTCCAGGCTGGTAAGAACTCAGGTTTACCTCTGGAGAAAATCCTTAGGCTTGGTGAAGAAGAAAGGAGAGGATTCTTCCTCAGGGTTCAATCCAGAGCTTTATTCCAGGGTCTCAGATCTCTGAATATGGTAACAGCTACTGTAGAATCCCGGCCTCATGGTCTCAGGTCCTTTTAAGCCCAGGGGGAGGGGGAAGGGAGAGGATAGGTGATCTACCATCCAGGTGGGAGAGGGCAAGTCTCAGGGGACAGTGACACTTAGACAGGCCAATGACCCCAGGGCTGAGAAGCTTCTATTGAACTTCTGCCAATCACACGATGCCCTTGCTGGAATGTTAAGCTTGATGGACATCACTTAGGAAGAGGCAAGGGGAGGGGAAAGGAGAAGGTATTGTTACCTGGGAAAGGACTGGGAAGTCTAAAACAGGAAATTGCAAGACACTACAACACCCCCAAACCCAGGGGCTGTTCCCAGCACTAGATATCCCTGTCCCACTCACCTGCCACTGGGTGTCCGCATCCCATGTACCCAGCAGTGGCTGTCCCTGTCCTTGTCCCCAGCTCTGGGTGTCCTGCCTGCCACCCACAGTGGGTGTCCCTGTCCCCTCTGGTCCATGGGTGTCACCAGCACCTTGTGTCCTTGTCCCCAACCCTCACTGAGTGTCCCCATCACCCCAGGTTGTTCCCATGATGTCACCTTGCAGCCACTCGCAGTTGTAGTTGCTGGAGTTCCCAGTGGAGCGAAGTTCAATCTGCACCTTCTTCCCTTCCCTGGTGACTTTGGTGACGTCAAAGGTCTCAAAGGGCGGGATCAACACCTCCATCTTGCTTTGATTGAAGGAGAACTTCTGGATGTCGGCTCCGTGGCATGTGTGCACCTCAAACATTGTGGCATTCCCATAACCCTGGGCCACACTTTTGTCCAGCGATGATGAAGCGAATTGACCAAAGTGGACTTTCTCTCCAGCTGTCACATTGAACTGGACCGTCCTCACCCCACAGAACACATCTGGACACTCATTAGGGCGTTTCAGCTTCTGGAGGGCCTGGGTCAGCAGGAAATGCAGCGTTTTGAAGTGGAAGTTGTCCCGGTATTCCTGGCGGGAGCGTCCAGCCTCGCGCACGGCCGCGTTGAGCTGCTTGTGCACGTCCGGCATCGTGTAGGCCATGAGGGCGATGGCCTGGGCTGGGGACAGAGGGGATGAAAAGGAGCCCCGCTTCTGCCACTCAGCTGTGGCCTTCACCCAGGCCTGGGAAAACTCCTTGTTCTCCTGGAACTCGGAGTTGTTGAGGGTCGGCAAGGCCTCAGTCATGGCAGGGCCACAGTTGAGGTACTGGTCATCAAAGGAGTTCTGGGCCATGTCCAGGGGCACCACCTTGATGGGCGCAGAGGCCACGGTCATTGCCAGCAGTGCCAGGGTCTGAGCCAAGGGGGCCATGGAGAAGAGAGTCCACAGTGGCCAGTATGGGACACTGTGGAACACAGAAGGGACACAGAGGGCACACTGTGTGACACAGTGAGGACACGAGGGGATGCTGAGGGGACACTGATAGGACACAGTGGACGCAGAGGGAGAGGGGGAGGCTTCTTTGGAGAGAAGCTGGGAAGGGAGAGCGGGGTCAGCCCAGGGAGGGGGTGCAGTCCTGGCCAGGAGACCCCTGCACGTATCCTGGGAGCCTGATCCCAAATACTGGGATCACTCTTGGAGGCCTCAGTGTCCTCCAGTTCCCCCCAGGGACCCCAGTCCCACTTCCACTGTTTTGTGCTATTCCTCTGGGGTCCCCTCAGCCCACCAGGACCCCAATCCAAACCTGGGGTCACTCCCTGACCCTCTATGTGTCCCTCTCAGCCCAGTCCTAGACCCCAAACCTACTCCCGGTCTGGGTGTCCGTTTTGGGGTTGTTGGAAATTATTCACCCCAGGACCCCAACCCAAATGTAGTGATCACCCCCTGTCCCCTGCAGTGTCCCCCATCCCTCCCATGGCCCCAGTCACACTCCCAGTTTCCCCCCTGCTGCACCCCAGAGCTCAGTGAACCATGGTCCCACGTCCCCCAGTATCCCCCAGGTTCTGCCAGGACTCCAACCTCAGGTCTCGTTCTCCTCCAGGGTCCCTCCAGTGTCCCTCAGGGCCTCAAACATGATGCCAAGGTCCCCTCTCTCCCCCTCCAACTGTCCCCTGGAGTCCCCCCAGCACCTGATACCGAAATTGGCCAGAGTGAACTCCCTGTTGGAACTGGAGATATCAGAAAGCTGGAATTCTTTACAAGCTCAGACTCACAGCAGATCTCTCCTGGTCCTGCACAACAGAGGGAACTTTGCCACTTCAATCCACCGTTATTATAAATATTTATTAAAATGGGCTTCTTAGCTAATACAAATCCAGCACTTTTCCTTAAATAAGTGGCATAGCTCTGCCTCTCTTCAAGAATACTTTTATTTTTCTGGAGAATTCCTAAGAAGTCATCTGGAGGTCATTTTCACTGAATGCCCAATATTGCAGATGATGCCACCTGAACTTCTGCTTTTGGCAGGCGGTGATCCTTCTGTGTTACAGAACTGTGTCATAAACCCATCTGGAGTTCCCTTTAGTTCTTTCTCCACAGTGCTTTGATACACTTTAATTGTCCTGTGTAAATTCTTTTAAATCCTTTTAACATTTTTACCCATCAGACTTTAAGCTCTACCCAGTACTGTCAGCGTGTGGGAGAAAAGCCACACGATGAAAAGCCAAGTGTTCACAAAGCAGTCTTTAAACTTGATTGGAATAAAAGGACAGAGTTTGATTGGAATAAAAGGACAGGCTGTAGAAAGACAGCCATATCCCGTGGGGCTTCTCTCTTGAGGTTTCGGAGAGCACAGCCTCCTTTTATCCCAAACTCCTTGCTGCAAGTTGCCCTCTCCCTTTCCCCATTTGTCTGAGGTGTACCAGGAAGGTGCAGCATTCCTAAACCACCTACCCCACATCCCCCTTGAACCTTTCATTGTCTCCCAAAGTTCAGAAGTTCAGGCTGTCTGGGTTATGGAATAGACTGTGTGAGGACCCATTTCTAGTATTAGCCAAAAGTTCAGGACTTCAAACTTTCTGGTCAAACCCACAGGGGTCTGTGACAAACTTCATGTCTTCTCATGCAGAGATGTCAAGGGCCATTTTGAAGACACTGACACCAACTTCTCCTAAAGACCCCCAACCCTCTGAGTCGTTTTCCAAAGACATCACCACCCATCTTTCCTATAAAATCCTTCACTAAGGCCATGGTGATGCCCTGGCACAGGCGGCCCAAAGAACCTGTGGCTGCCTCATCCCTGTCCATGTCCAAGTCCAGGTCGGGCAGGGCCTGGAGCAGCCTGGCCCAGGGGAAGATGTCCCTGCCCATGGCAGGGCTGGCACTGGACGGGCTTTAAGGTTGCTCCATCCCAAACCATTGCAGAGCCCCTGGGGCTGGGATGGGGCGGGGCGGGTTCTTGGCAGCACCAGCAGCTCGTGCTGCCGCCTGCTGTTGGCACCCAGAACTGCAGCTGGGAGCGGCGCATGCGCAGTGCTGCTGATTTCCTGTGCTTCCTGCTGCCCTCCGATGGACAATTGCAGAGCTCCTGGGGCCGGGATGGGGTGGGGCAGGCGCTCAGCTGTGCTGCTGCCCTCCAGTGGACATGTCCTGAAATGCAACTGCCAGAATCGCCAAATCCCAGAATGGGTCAGGCTGGAAGGACCCAGAGAGGGCACCTGGCTCAACCTCCCAGCTCAGGTAGCATCATCCCTGAGACTGGGATGGAAAGTAGGGCAGCCCAAAACTGGACACAGCACTGGGCAGAGCTGGGCATGGCACTCCTGATGTGCCTCACTGGGAAGGGCAGCTGGGCACAATCACTCCCGGGCCTCCTGGCCCCACTCTTTCCAACACCCCCTGGATCCCTCCTGGTCCCAGCACACACAGCCAGCTCCACTGGTCTCCAATAAGCACCTCCTGGTCCTTCTCCAGAGCTGCCCCAGCAGGTCCCCACCATCTGGGACTGGCACTGGTAACTGTCCCTCCCCAGGGACTGGATCTGCCCTTGCCAACTTGAACTTCCCAGTTTCCAGCCTTTAAGGTTCCCCTGAAGTGCAGGATGTGGCAGGATGCTCTGCCTGGAATGTGCCCAAGGGACAATGCCCCATTTGTGGCCATTGGGGCTGCACTGAGAGGGGTCTGGTGCTGATTTTGGTGCTGAATTGGGCTAAAACCAGCCCAAATCACCAACCCTGAATTGACAACTGAGGATGAAGCACCAGAGCTGTGCCTGGCCATCCATCAACTGACCCTGGGAATGTGCAGTCCCCTCTCAGACTGAGATTCCTCTCCCCTATTTCAGGTTGGAATGAAATATGTGTCTGGTTCCTTCCTTGGGAAGGGGATGCTCCCCTAGGATCTTTCTCCAGGCTGAGAGAAAGAGACATTCCCACGAGTGTCGGTGTGGGGAGTGACGTTGAGCCTTGATTAAGAATTGTCACTTCTGCTGACTTTGTCAGAATCAAATAATGGAATTGTTTAATAGAATAGTTTAATGCAATTGCTTTGCAAAATGCCTTTGGTAGCCACAGTGGCGGTTGTAGCCTTGAGGCTGAGGGTGTCTAGGTGATCATGGTGGCCACAGTGGCCGTGGGGGTGATTGTGACTCATGTGGCCAGAGTGGCTGTTGTGGCCTTTGTAGACTTGATGGCTTCATTCCTCTAGGGGTCCTGGTAGTCTTGGTGATCAGGGTGGCTACAGTGACGACAGTGACCTTGGTGCCATGGTGACCATGCTTGCCACAGTGACCACAGTGACCTTGGAGGCCATGGTGGTCTCTCTGCTCAGAGGATCCCAGTGGTCACTGCCAGGGCTGTGGTGGCCAGGAAGAGTCCTCTGAGGTTGAAGGGAGCCCTGGGGATGCTGCCACCTGGGGGACAGAGAGGGATATCAGGGGAATCATGTGGGGAGTGATGGAGTCAGGGACAGCCATAATGGGGGGTTAGGGGTGACAGGAGAGATGGGAACATGAGGTGACAGGTGACAGGGTGTTGGGGGGCGCATGGGGGGGAGGTGGGGGTACAGGGCCCAGGGAGGTCAGGGGTGTCATGGTGGGCTTAGGGATGACCGGGGTCAGGGGGAGTCAGGGGGTGACATGGCAGGTGAAGGGGGGGTGACTGGGCTTCCATGAAGGACATGACAGGTCCTGGCCCACCAGTGTGCAGCGCACAGGGCCCATCCCCACAGCACAGTCCCTTTGGTGGGGAGGAACAGGATCAGAATGGGGACATCCCTGTCTCTGTCCCTGTCCCTGTTGTCCCCTGGGTGTTGCTGTCCCCTCCCAGATGTGGGGATCCCCATCCCTGTGCCTTCTCATGGGTGTTGCTGTCCCCATGCCCACAATGGGTGTCCCCAAACTTAGTGTCTCCAGCATGGAGTGAACCTTTCCCCAAACTCTCAGTGAGTGTCCCCACCCCCTGTGCCCTGTCATAGGTGTCCCCTGTCTACTGTTGGTCTCCCCACCACTGGGTGTTGCTGTCCCCCCACCCCCAGTGAGTCTCCCCAGCACAGGTTATCCCTGTCCTGGTTCCCAGCAATGGGTGCTCCTATCTCCACAAACACAGTGGGTGGCTATGCCCTGTCCCCCATCCCCAGTGAGCGTCATTGTCCCTGTGCCTTCTTATGGGTGCCCCCATGGCCACAGTTGGTGTCCCCATTGCCCCAGGCTGTCCCCTGTGGTGTCACCTTTCAGCCACTCGCAGTTGTAGTTGCTGAAGGTCCCGTTGGAGCGGAGCTGGATCCATGCACTGTCCCCTTTCTGGCTGACTTTGATGACCTTAAAGGTCTCGAAGGGTGGGATCAGCACCTCCATCTCATATGGATAGCTGGAGAATTGTCGGATTTCTGCACCATGGCACGTGTGCACCTGGAACACCGTGTCATTCCCAAAGTCCCTGGTAGTTTCTTCACTCTGCGATGCTGACGTGAATTGACCAAACCGGATGATGTCACCAAGCTCTGCCTTGAACCTGACCCCATCCACCCCCCGGTACACGTTGTGACACTGCAGTCCCTGAATGTCCCTCAGTGTCACCAGGGCCTGGGTGAGCAGGAAATGCAGCGTTTTGAAGTGGAAGTTGTCCCGGTATTCCTGGGGGGAGCGTCCGGCTGTGCGCACGGCAGCATTGAAGTTCTTGTACAGCTGTAGGCCATTCATCGTGTAGGTCATGAGGGCGATGGCCTGGTCTGGGGATGACAGAGGGGACACACGGGAGCCCCGTCTCTGCCACTTGGCTGTGGCCTTGGGCCAGGCCTCGGCAAAGAGAGGGTTCTGCTGGAACTCAGAGCGGTTGAGGGCCGGCAAAGCCTTAGTCATGTTAGTGCTGCAGCCCCGGTACTGGTCATCAAAGGAGTCCTGGGCCATGTCCAAGGGCACCACCTCAACAGCTCTGGTGGCCATGGCCATTGCTAACAGTGCCAGGGTCAGTGCCAGGAGGGCCATGGAGAGGAGAGACCACAGGGACCAGTGTGGACACTGGGAGACACAGAAGGGACACAGAGGAGACACAGGGAGGGTTCCTCAGTGAGGGACTGTGGAGGGGAATGGGGTCAGCCCAGGGGGAAGGGAGGCACTCCTGGCCAGCAGACCCCTGGGCATGTCTGGGGTCCCTGATCCTGAATCTTGGGGTTACTTATGCCTCCCCAGTGTTCCCCAGCCCCCCAGGGACCCCAATCCTACAGTACCATGGCCCCATAGAAGCCCAATCCTACTCCCATCACTACAAGTACCTCAGCCCCTAAAGGACCCCAACCCAAGTCCTGGGATCACTCTCTGAGCCCCCCATTGTCCCCCTTGGCCCGTCCCCAGACCCCAGTCCCACTCCCATTCCCCAATTTCTTCAGTGTCACCCCAGAACGTCAGAACAAGTCCTGGCATCACCCCCCGCCCCCACTGTGTCTCCCAGACCCCCATGACCCCAATCCAACTCCCACCATCTTCTGTGTCCCCCTCTCATTTCCCCCAAAGCAGCCCATGACCCCAGTCCCAGTCCTGTGACTCCCACAGTGTCACCACAGGACAGCAATCCCCATCCCAATCCCAATCCCACAGTCACATGTCCCCCCATGACCCCAGCAGGGGTCCCCTGGAGTCCCCCCAGCACCTGATACCAAAATCGGCCGGAGTGAACTCCCTGATGGAACTGGAGATATCAGAAAGCCGGAATTCTTTATCAGCTCGGACTCACTGCAGATCTGTCCTGATCCTGCAGCTCAGGGGGGACTTTGCCACATGGAATTTATCCAGCAAAATTATAAATATTCATTAAAATTGTTATCCTATTTAATGCAGAAATAGTACTTTTCCCGTAAATAATTTGCATGGCTCTGCCCCTTACTGGAAATCCTCTTATTGTCCTGAAGAATTCCTGAACAGCAATCAGGAAGCCATTTCAATGATTGACCAAATACCCGACAGGACCTTGCATCAAACTTTCACTTTCACTAGGCTCTGGTCCCTCTGTGTTACAGAACTTGTCAAAAACCCCTCTGGAGTTCCCTTTATCTCTTTCTCCACTGCTTCAAGCCACATTTATTGTCCTGTGTAAATACTTTTACATCCTTTCAACATTTGTTCCTGCCAAAATTTAAGCTCTACTCAGTACCTTCAGCGTGTGAGGAAAAGCCACACTATGAAAAGCAAAGTGTAAACAAAGCAGTCTTGAAACTTGATTCGAATAAAGGGACAGAGTTTCCACAGCTATACACCTGTGGGGTTTCTATCTCAAGGTTTCAGAGGGCACAGCCTCCTTTTATCCTAAACTCCCGGCCACACGTTGCCCTCTCCCTTTTACCCATTGGCTGAGGTACTGGGAAGGTGCAGCTGTCCCAAAACACCTACCCCACATCCTCCTTGAATCTGTCATTGTCTCCCAAAGTTCAGAAGTTCAGGCTATCTGGGTTATGGAATAGACTTTGTGGGGACTCATTTGTCTTACGAGCCAAAAGTTCAGGACTTCAAACTTTCTGGTGTAAACCACCAGGGTTCTATGACAAACTCCATGTCTTCTCATGCAGAGATGTCAAGAACCATTTTGAAGATACTGACAAAAGTTTCTCCTAAAGACCCTCAACACTCTGAGCCGTTTTTCAAAGACATCACCACCCATCTTTCCTATAAATCCTTCACTAAGGCCGTGGTGATGCCCTGGCACAGGCTGCCCAGAGAAGCTGTGGCTCCCCCATCCCTGTCCATGTCCAAGGCCAGGTTGGACAGGGCCTGGAGCAGCCTGGCCCAGGGGAAGATGTCCCTGCCCATGGCAGGGCTGGCACTGGACGGGCTTTAAGGTTGCTCCATCCCAAACCATTGCAGAGCCCCCGGGGCAGGGATGGGGCGGGGCGGGTGCTCAGCAGCGCCAGCAGCTCGTGCTGCCGCCTGCTGTTGGCACCGGGAACTGCAGCCGGGGGCAGAGCATGTGCAGTGCTGCTGATTTCCCGTGTTTGCTGCTGCCCTCCGGTGGACAATTCCTGAACCACAACTCCAGGAGATGAGCGGGTAAAGACAGAAAATCCCTGATTTGAAAGAAAAAAATTTCCTGAGGGAAACATCAGGGGTTCTTCATCAATTAATGGGTGGTGCTGCCTCTCTCCCTGAGCCTGGGGCTACTCTATAATCTCAGAAATGCCATCAGACCCCAACGAGCAGCACCTGTGCCAAGCTCCGTCAAGGTTATCAGGAGCACAGTCTGCTCCCAGAAATTCCAGCTGGATGGATAACAAGTTCCTCCTTTAACATTCAGCCCTGGGAACTCATTTTTCTTGCCTGAAGAACAACCCAAGTGGAACATTTTTGCTGTGGAACTTTTGGAGAGAGGTCCCGGCCCAAATTGCAGCTGGGATGGAAAACAACCATGGCCAAAGTCCACCCTCTCTCCTGTGACCTGCAAACTCCTCCTGGGAGCCTTTTCACAGGGATGGACACATTTTTATACCTTTACCATTATATAACTACATATTAATTATTCAACTTTTTTTTTTTTGTATACATTGATTTCATCCAAGTATGGATTTTTGTAATTTCCATCAAACCCCCCTGACATCATTTCTCTTGATTTCTGTTATGATTAAACCATAATTATATCCAATTGCCAAACAATCATCACATCTAACAATCATATAATTTATCATAGTCATTAAATGATTGTACAGGTGCAGTCTAACATTTTCCCAGGGCCTACCCTTCCTTTCTAACTTCCCTGATTATTCCGTGATTTTAGAAACATTTTATCCCTATACCATCACTGCCAGCTCCTCACCTCTCTCTTTTGGGTGTGACTGTGTGCAGCAAACGCACCGGGGTGTTCCCCTGGGATCCCTCTCTGTGAAAAATGCATATTTTGTGATTGAGTTTTCGCAAATATTAAAATTAATATTATATGTGCTGTGTTAGAAAGTGATGCTGTGATAATTTTCTTAAGCAATGTGTTAAATAGAGTTTTAGGTTATAACAAAATGTTAAAATAGAAACTATGCTGTGTAAGATACTTTATTAAAGAGAGGACTCACACAGAGATAGCAGCCACAGGACACCTCAATCTTTCAAAGAGAATTTATTGCCCCATTATCAGAACAAACGAACTTCTTCCTGCCTTGCTCAGCCCTGCAGACACTGTCAGGATTCAGAGGAAGAAGCTGACACTGCCCAGAGAGAATCCTGTGTGTGAATGGAATTTATGCACCATGTATGAGGTGTATGAATATGCAACAGGCTGTTGCTTTTAAGTGTTAATCCTCTGTTCAGGTGGGCCCTTTTTCAGGCTTATTTTGCCCAGAAAGAGGTACCCGGACATGCCTAACTCTTTGTTTTTATTGTCTCATATTGTCTTAATCCAAATTATCAAAATTATTATTACTCTAACTATATTGCTGTTTTAATAACCATTTTATAATGATTAAACTTTTAAAATTTTAAAAACAAGTGATTGGCATTTTTCACATTCACCCTTTAGATCGGGGCTGAGTCCGACCAGGCTGATTTCAGCTTTAGATTGACCAGTGATAGATTTTTTCTCTCTGCGAGCAGCAGAGTGAGCTTTGCCCACAAACCTCATCGTGCTTTTGCTTTTCTTTCAAGCCTCCTTTTGCTGATGCGTTTGCTGGTAGTTCTTTAATTGACCTTAAACCTCTCACGTGCCACAAAAGGTTAAATGAAAAAATAGAACCACTAAACTCTTTGTGGCAGTGCCAGCGGTTCACATCTGGGAATATGTCACCACATGTTGGAAAATTGAATCGTTTTTGTAAATTGTCTCTTTCCATTATTTGGGGGGTTCAAAATATTAGCCATAAGGGAATTCCTGATTATTGCAGAGCTAAAATGACATTTCCATGATTTGTGGATGCAGCTGATGGTGGCCCTCAGCAGGGCAGGGACCTCTGTGTGGGAGCAAGCAATAGTGAGAGGGAAATGTTTAGCATTTGCCTTATTTTCTGCAGATTTTAAAATCTGTGCAGGTCTTTTGTGAAGCGTGAGAAGGATTCCTTAGCTGTGCTGCTAAAGTTTAGTTCTTCATTGCAGCTGGGCAAAATTAGAAAACTTAATACCTTACACTCTGTTTTCCACCATGTGATATTACAGATTTCTATTCAAATTACACATCTTCTATTCAAATGACAGTAATTACAGCTGGGGTAACAAAGCCTGGCTTTTGTTACCCCAGGAGTTGTGGAATCATGTTGTGTGTATGTCTCAAATGTTTTAAATTACTGGGATTTAAATATTTCAAGTTACTGGAAGGTTTGTCATCTGGCAGGGCCTGGTTTTCCCTGAAAAACTCTTGGCAGAGGTGTTATTTCAGTGAAGGGATTTCAAACAAAGCCCAGTCCCAGGGTTTTTTGTCACAGCATGTGAAATATTCCAATCCAATGATTCCAGCTTGTGTCCCTGGCAGGACAGATGAGGGATGCTGGGATGCCGTGTCTGCAGCAGCTGGGGTTTGGGATGCAGGGATTTGGGGATGCTGGGATTTGGGGATGCTGGGATTTTGGGATGCTGTGCCTACAGCAGCTGGGGTTTGGGATTTGGGGATTTTGGAATGCTGTGCCTATAGCAGCTGGGGTTTGGGATGCTGGGGCTTTGGGATGCTGTGTCTGCAGCAGCTGGGGTTTGGGGTGCAGGGATTTGGGATGTTGTGACTGCAGCAGCTGGGATTTTGGAATGCTGGGATGTTGGGATTCTGTGCCTACAGCAGCTGGGATGTTGGGATGCAGGGATTTTGGGATGCCATGCTCCAGAGACCTTCACCTGCAGCCAAACCCGAGGGAGACTGAAATCACCTCAGTTTACAGCCACATGTGTTGTTTTAGGAGTTTTTTTTGTGTGAGTTGATTCCCAGGTTTTACCCTGGAAGTTGTGTGGGGAATGAGCAGGGAGCCTCTGTTGGTCTGGCACTTCACACCTGAAGCTCTGCCAGAGCCTGGAGCGGAGCTCCAGCTCAGTCCCACCTGTTCCAAATGGCATCAGAGCTCCCTGAGAGGGTCCTTGGGACCTCCCTCCTGCGGAGCCCAAGAGCTGCTGCTGCAGGAACAGGTCACTCCCACAGGAGCCATTTGCACTGAGAACCATCATTTCATGGAATTCTGGAAATGCCCACCACATCTCACCCCACTGCCAAGGGCAGGGACGCCTTCCATAGACCAGGCTGCTCCAAACCCCATCCAACCCTGGCATTGAGCCCTTCTAGGTCCAGCACAGCCACCACCTCCCTGGGACAGAAGGAGAATATCAGTATGGATCTGGTCCATAAATGTATTTGATGGATCCTTGTGAAAAGAGCTCAAAGCCCTCAGTGCTCCCACTGCCAGAAGGGTTTGGTTGCTTCCCTGCTTGGCTCCTGCAGGTCAGGGCCAGGTGGTTTGGGGTGGTTTGTGGTGGTTTGGGGTCAGTGGCTGGCCCTGACAGGCGAGCAGGGCAGGCTGTCCCTGCGGCGCCGCGCTGGCATGAGCTGGGCACAGCGGTTCTCCCGGAGCAGCTGCTCCTGCTGGTCCTGCAGTCGGATCCTGGTGTCCTTGAGGAGCTGGCAGTGCTGCAGGAGGCCCAGCAGCTCGTGGCGCAGGAGCCTGTTCTCGGCCTTCACCTGCTCCACGTGCTGGATCAGAGCCTGCATGGCCACCTCCTGCGCCCCCCAGGTGAGCTGCTGCATCCTCCGGTGGAACTCCTGCTCGCAGTCGGCCTTTTCCTGCAGGAACTTGTTCCTGACGCCGTGGGTCTCCTCAGCACAGCGGATCCTGGTCACCCGCAGCTCCTTCTCCAGCGCCTTCACCTTCTGCTCCGCCTGCACCTTCTGCTCCTTGTAGGGCTCCAGCTGCTCCAGCTCCTTGTACAGGTCCGAGGCCTCGGCCTCCGTCTCCTCCAGGGCGCTCCGTACCTCCTGCTCCTTGCCGGCATAGAGCGGCACCAGCTCCTCCTTCTGCGCCTGGATTTGGGCCAGATCTATGCAGTTCTGGTCGTTCAGGGTGATGACCATGCCCGGGGGGTCCTGGCTGAGCTTTGCTCCGCAGCTCAGGTAGGACTGGCTCTGCTCCCGAGTGTGCTGGGCTTCCTTCTCCAGGCGCTTGCTGGCCTGCAGGAGCTGCCATGCCCTTCCCATGTAGGTGTCCAGGTGTTGTGTGATGATCCTGAATTCCCCCTGCAGGTACAGCTTCTTCTCCCGGATGGGGTCCACCGTCTCACTGCTTTCTTGGGGTGCCTCTTCATCCTTGCTTTTCTTTGTTTTCGATGCCATATCCCAATCAAACTGAAAAACTGAAAGAGGGAAAAAAGAACCAGCTCAGAGTGAATGGTTTTGCCCCAGTCCTGCCCTCGAGTTTCCAACTGGTTCTTCCAGCAGCTCAGATGTTTGACCCAAAACTGTTTGGTGCCACTCCTGGATTTGCATTTCCCATCCTGATTTGCCTCAGGAGAAAAACAAAAATGCAGATTTTTAAAGATTTCTCCTTTTTTTGCCATGTAGTGTTGGGATATTCCTGCAGTTTGGAGGAAAAAGTGCAACTGCTCCATTCTTCCCTCACTGATTTCAGTGTTTGAAGAGGCAGCTGCATCCCAAACCAGAATCTCCTGTCCTAAACTAGTATTTCACATCTCAATTTCAGGAGACTCTCTTTTAAAAAAATTATTTGTCAGCATTAATTTAATGAGATTCAAGTTTTTAAACATTTTAAAGCATTAATTTCAGGATTGGCTGAATTTCTGAACTATTTATTCCAGTGTAGGATGCTGGAATTCAGGATTTAGAGCTGGGGTCTGACAAGTCTGATGGTTTCAGTGAATGTTTGTAATTACAAATTCTCATTTCCTAATACAACTCATGTAAATTCTTAAGGAAAAAAATGCAAAATTCCAGAAGATGGGTAAAAACAGAATGAATCCAGTAAAATCCCAGCCCAGGGTGCAGGGATTTGGGGAATTTCGGTGGGTTGGTGCAGGGGATGTGTGAGGGTCAGAGAATTCCCATGTCCCTGTAGGAAAAGTACGAAGTTGGGATATAAAATGCGGTATTTTAGGGCACTGACCTTCCCTGCTCCCAGGTTTTCCCAGGTCCCCCGGCTGCTGGCGTGCTGCTGGCGTGCTGCTGGCTGGCTCCGTGTGTTTGAGCCGTGTCCATGGAGATGAGCTGAGGTCACAAGGGAGGGCTGCAGGGGGGCCCTGCAGGGGGATCCCACCAGCCAGGTTCCACTGTGGGGTCTGGGAGATGGAGCAGGAGGGAGGGGGAAAGGGGCACTGACTTCCTCCTCACCTGCCCGGCTGTGCCAGGGCTCCCTCCTCTTCCTCACACCCTCCTCCCCTCCATCTGGCCAAGGTTTGGGAATGAGAAATGCTGGTTTGGGGAAAATGCAATTTATGGGAACATTGATTCAGGGGGTTCCTCCTGCCCAAGTTCATCTCTGGAAGTCATCGGGCATCTGCTGCCCTTAAGCCCTCCCAAAACACCGAGATTCAGTCCCCAAAAATACACAAATGACCGAGATTCAGCAAAAGCATCCAACCCTGGGTTTCCCCTCTCTGGTCTCTCCACTTTGCGCTCCTGGAGGCTGCCCCTGTCTGTGTTGCTCTGGGTCAAGTTTGTGCTGGTGTTCCCCTCTCTGGACTGCTGGGGCTCCTGGCAATCCCACAGATCCCCTTTCCCTGGGCTCACCAGTTTGGCATCACAGGTGTCCCAGGGGTCAGCACTGTCCGGGGTCCCTGTTTCAGGGTCCTGGGGTATCCATGGGTCCCCCCTGTGAAAAATGCATATTTTGTGATTGGCTTTTCGCAAATTTTAAAATGAATGTTATATGTGTTGCATTAGAAAGTGATGCTGTGTCAATTTTCTTAAGCAGTGTGTTAAATAGACTTTTAGGTTATAACAAAATGATAAAAATAGAAACTATGCTGTGTAAGATACTTTTTTAAAGAGAGGACTCACGCAGAGATAGCAGCCACAGGACACCTCAATCTTTCAGAAAAAAAGAATATATTGCTCCCTTTTCAGAAGAAACTAACTTCTTCCTGCTTTGCTCAGCCCTGCAGACACCATCAGGATTCAGAGGAAGAAGCTGACACTGCCCAGACAGAATCCTGTGTGTGAATGGAATTGATGCACCATGGATGAGGTGTGTGAATATGCAACAGGCTGTTGCTTTTAAGGGTTAATCCTCTGTTCACATGGATCCTTTTTTGAGCTTATTTTGCCCAGAAAGACGTACCTGGACTGCCCATAACTCTTTGTTTTTATTGTCTTGTATCATCCTAATCCAAATTGTCCAAATTACTATTACTCTAATTGTATCACTATTTCTATAACCATTTTATTACTATTAAACTTTTAACAATTTAAAAACGAGTGACTGGCGTTTTTCACGCCCCTGTCCACGCTCCCAGCAGGTCTGGGCTCCTGGAGCACCCCCAGTTCTCGCACTGCCCTTTCTGCCCCCCAGAGCCGGATTCCCTGCCAGCCCTGCCGGTCCTGGGCCATCCCCGCGTGGCTCTGGGCTGGCTGAATCCCCTGCCCCACTCTGCCAGCAGCCCCCCCGAGCCCTTCCCAGATTTCCAGCCGCTGTCCCAAGCCTGGAGCCTTCCAGGGGTTGTTGTGTGCCCAGGGCAGGAGGCAGCGCTCGGCTGGGCTGACCCTCACACCGCTGACCTGGGCCCCTGGATCCCAGGGATCCCACAGATCCCACGGATCCCAGGCATCCCATGGATCCCACAGATCCCAGGCATCCCATGGATCCCACAGATCCCAAAGGTCCCATGGAAGCCACAAATCACACAGATCTCACGGATCCCTGGCATCCCATGGATCCCACAGATCCCATGAATCACATGGATCCCACAGATCTCAGAGATCCCACAGATCCCATGTATACCAAGCATCCCACATGGATCCCACAGAGCCCACAGCTCCCAGGGATCCCACAGATCCCATGGACCCTGCGGATCCCACTAATCCCACAGATCCCACAGAGCCCACAGCTCCCAGGGATCCCACAGCTCCCAGGGACCCCACAGATCCCACAGATCCCACGGAGCCCACGGAGACCAGGGATCCCAGGGATCCCAGGGATCCCACAGATCCCATGTATGCCAGGGATCCCATATGGATCCCACAGAGCCCACAGCTCCCAGGGATCCCACAGATCCCATGGACCCTGCGGATCCCACGGAGCCCATGGAGACCAGGGATCCCACAGCTCCCAGGGACCCCACAGATCCCACAGATCCCACGGACCCCACAGATCCCACAGATCCCAGGGATCCCACAGATCCCACGGATCCCACAGATCCCATGGACCCCGCGGATCCCACGGAGCCCACGGAGCCCAGGGATCCCCCCAGTTCCCCCCCAGTTTCCCCCCAGTTCCCCCAGCTCCCCGTGCTCTGGTGTCCCTCTCCCAGTCACCCTCTGCTCCCGGCAGGATCGTTCCTGGCTCTGCAGGCTGAGCAATGCCGTGCCTTTCCTGGCCCGGGTTGGAATTCGGGGCTTTGCCTGGCCCAGGTTGGTGTCCCCAGTGTCCCCGGGCTCTGCTCAGTGTCACACGGGTGTGAGGCGGTGTGACCCCACACAGGTGTGAGGTGGTGTGACCCCACACAGGTGTGAGGCGGTGTGATCCCACAGGTGTGAGGCGGTGTGACCCCACAGGTGTGAGGTGGTGTGAACCCCACACAGGTGTGAGGCGGTGTGACCCCACACAGGTGTGAGGCGGTGTGACCCCACAGGTGTGAGGCGGTGTGACCCCACACAGGTGTGAGGCGGTGTGACCCCACAGGTGTAAGGCAGTGTGACCCCACACAGGTGTGAGGCGGTGTGACCCCACACAGGTGTGAGGCGGTGTCAGACCCCACAGGTGTGACGCGGTGTGACCCCACAGGTGTGAGGCGGTGTGACCCCACACAGGTGTGAGGCGGTGTGACCCCACAGGTGTGAGGCGGTGTCAGACCCCACAGGCGTGAGGTGGTGTGACCCCACAGGTGTGAGGTGGTGTGACCCCACACAGGTGTGAGGCGGTGTCAGACCCCACAGGTGTGAGGCGGTGTCAGACCCCACAGGTGTGAGGCGGTGTGACCCCACAGGTGTGAGGCGGTGTGACCCCACAGGTGCGAGGCGGTGTGACCCCACAGGTGTGAGGCGGTGTGACCCCACACAGGTGTGAGGCGGTGTCAGACCCCACAGGTGTGAGGCGGTGTGACCCCACAGGTGCGAGGCGGTGTGACCCCACAGGTGTGAGGCGGTGTGACCCCACACAGGTGTGAGGCGGTGTCAGACCCCACAGGTGTGAGGTGGTGTGACCCCACAGGTGTGAGGCGGTGTGACCCCACACAGGTGTGAGGCGGTGTCAGACCCCACAGGTGTGAGGCGGTGTGACCCCACACAGGTGTGAGGCGGTGTCAGACCCCACAGGTGTGAGGCAGTGTGACCCCACACAGGTGTGAGGCGGTGTCAGACCCCACAGGTGTGAGGCAGTGTGACCCCACACAGGTGTGAGGCGGTGTCAGACCCCACACAGGTGTGAGGCGGTGTCAGACCCCACAGGTGTGAGGCGGTGTGACCCCACACAGGTGTGAGGCGGTGTGACCCCACACAGGTGTGAGGTGGTGTGACCCCACAGGTGTGAGGCGGTGTGACCCCACACAGGTGCGAGGCGGTGTGACCCCACACAGGTGTGAGGCGGTGTGACCCCACACAGGTGTGAGGTGGTGTGACCCCACACAGGTGTGAGGCGGTGTGACCCCACACAGGTGTGAGGCGGTGTGACCCCACACAGGTGTGAGGCGGTGTGACCCCACAGGTGTGAGGCGGTGTGACCCCACACAGGTGTGAGGCGGTGTGACCCCACACAGGTGTGAGGCAGTGTGACCCCACAGGTGTGAGGCGGTGTGACCCCACACAGGTGTCGTGTGCAGGGCTGTCACAGTCAGACTGCGGGAAGGAGGAGCTGATCCCTGACAGATGAATGAGAAATGAGATGACCATGGCAGGAGCTGGTGGGAGCTGTGTGCCAGGTGTGAAAAACGCCAGTCACTTGTTTTTAAATGTTAAAGGTTTAATTGTAATAAAATGGTTATAAAAATAGCAATATAATTAGAGTAATAAAAACGTGGACATTTAGGATTAGGACAATATGAGACAATAAAAGCAAAGAGTTACAGACAGTCCAGGTACCTCTTTCTGGGCAAAACAAGCTCGAAAAAGGACCCACCTGAACAGAGGATTAACCCTTCAAACAGCAGCCTGTTGCATATTCACACACCTCATCCATGGTGCATCAATTCCATTCACACACAGGATTCTGTCTGGGCAGTGTCAGCTCCTTCCTCTGAATCCTGACAGCGCCTTCGGGGCTGAGCGAGGCAGGAAGAAGTTCGTTTGTTCTGATAATGGGGCAATAAATTCTCCTTCTCTGAAAGATACAGGTGTCCTGTGGCTGCTATCTCTGCGTGAGTCCTCTCTTTAAAAATGTATCTTACACAGCATAGTTTCTATTCTGACATTTTATTATAACCTAAAACTATATTTAACACATTGCTTAAGGAAATTAACACAGCATCACTTTCCAACGCAACACATATAATATTAATTTTAATATTTGCGAAAAGCCAATCACAAAATATGCATTTTTCACAGCCAGAGCCGGTATGCCCAGAGCCGTGTCCCGCTCAGCTCCAGCGCCGCCGGTGCCGCGGGACGGAGCCGACTCCGTTTCCCAGGACTCTGTTTCCCGTTTCCCGGAACTCCATTTCCCAGGATTCTATTTCCCAGGACTCCATTTCCCATTTCCCAGACGCTCCATTATCCAGGACTACATTTCCCAGGATTCCACTTCCCGTTTCCCGTTTCTCAGGACTCTGTTTCCTATTTCCCAAGACTCCATTTCCTGTTTCCTAGGACTCTATTTCCCAGCATTCCCTTTCCCAGAGCTCCATTTCCCGTTTCCCGGACTCCATTTCCCAGCATTCCCTTTCCCAGGACTCCATTTCCCGTTTCCCGGACTCCGTTTCCCAGGCGCACCCGCGGAGGGCGGCGCGGCCCGGGAGCGGCCGGGAGCGGCGGCAGGCCAGGGCGGAGGAGCGGAGCGGAGCGGGGGCGCCGCCGCAGCCGCAGCGGGAGCAGCCCGGCCCGGCGCGGCCCGGCCCGGCCCGGCGCGGCCCCCGCACATCCGGGCGCTGCCGTAGGCCCGGCCCGTGCTGTGGCGGCGCGGCCCGGGCGCTCCCGGCCGGTCCGGCCCGGCGCGGCCCGGCGCGATGCTGCGCTGCATGCCGCCGCTCTGGCGCTGCAACCGGCACGTGGAGGCGCTGGACCGGCGGCACTGCTCGCTACAGGCCGTGCCCGAGGAGATCTACCGCTACAGCCGCTCGCTCGAGGAGCTGCTGCTGGACGCCAACCAGCTCCGCGAGCTGCCCAAGGTGAGCCCCGCCGCGCCGGCCCCTCCGCCCCCGAGCGCTGCCCCGGCCTGCGCCGTCCCCTGAGCTCGGCTTGGCCGGCCGAGCCCTGCCCGTGCTCCGCGGCCCGCACCCAGCACTTCGGGGGGCCCGGGGGCTCCGTGTGGCCACTCCGAGCCGGGGAGGAGCCCCTCGGCTGGGAGCGGCACCGCGGCTGCAGGCCGGCGGGATAAAGGGGTTCCCTGCCCGCCGGGAAATCCTGTACCCGGGTCAGCGGGATAAAGGGGTCCCCTGCCCGCCGGGAGATCCTGTATCCCTGTCAGCGGGATAAAGGGGTCCCCTGCCTGCCCGGGAGATCCTGTACCCAGCTCATCGGGATAAAGGGGTCCCCTGCCCACCCGGGTCATCTGGATAAAGGGGTCCCCTGCCCACCGGGAGATCCTGTGCCCGGGCCATCAGCCCTGTGACAGTCACAGCTGCTGCCAAGCCAAGCACAGCGTGAATTAAAAAACTCTGGTCTAGGCAGTAAGCTGCACAAAGTGTTGGGTAAGTTAGTGAAAAGCGATAGAACTGCTCTATAGTTATGTTCATAACTATGATGGTGGAGCATCTCTGTCATGAAGACAGGCTGGTGGTGTTTGGCCTCAAGAAGAGGAGCTCTGGAGCGACCTTGGCACCCCTTGCAATGCCCAAAGGGGCTCCAGGAGGGATGGAGGGGGACTTGGGACAAGGGGGAATGGTTTTCCACTGACAGAGGATGGGGTTAAAGGCATTATTGGGAAAAGATTATTTCCTAGAGGGTGGTGAGACCCTGGCACAGGCTGCCCAGAGCAGCTGTGCCTGCCCCGTTGTTGGCAGCGCCCAAGGCCAGGCTGGACGGGGCTTGGAGCAGCCTGGGACAGTGGAAGGTGGCCTTGCCTATGGCCAGGATCACCTGTCCATATGCACTTCCCCCTGTGGAAGGGGGCTGGGACTGGGTGGTCTTTCAGATCCCTTCCATCCCAAGCCATTTTGTGATCTGGGGCTGCAGCCTGCACTTGCAGCTTCTGTTCTGTTCAGCACAGAGCTCTGCCCACAGGAGCACCAGGATAATCTCCCCGTGTGTGCTGCTCCATGCCTCCATGGTCCCTTCAGGGTGCAGGATGGAGATCTGCCCTGCTGCCAGCATTTTGTGCCTCCCCAGGGTTTGCTTTTGCAGGGCAGAGTGCTGGGACAGAGGAGCTCTTGTGGTTGGTCCTGGAGCACCATCCAGCTGGAACCCAGCTGTGGTGTTCCCATTCTGCTTGGGATGCTGCAGGTGGGAATTTGAGCCTGCCTCTGGGGAAGGAAAGGACTTCGAGACAGTAACTGGGCTGTGGGATACTCCAGGAAGTTTCATTGTTTATCCCCTCTAGAAGCTGTGTGATTTTTAAAAGTTATTGACGTTCTGTCTGTGCCAGAGAGAGAAGGCGTTTGACTGCCCTCTGTTTGGAGAGATGCTCTTCAGGGAATACTGACTGAGTTGTGTGTTTATTAAAAAAATTGAGAAGTTGGTCATTAGCTTTCAAGGTTTTTGTTGAATACTGACATGTTATGGATTTTTGCTACCAAATCTAGATAAAATAAACCCTTACAAAGTAGAAACTCAGTTTTGATTCAGGCCAGAGTGGATTGGTTCAGTTTTGTTAAAACATTCAAACATCTGCACCTGAGCAGGTTCTCTTGTGTGGAAGCAGTTCCTGCTCTGGTGTTTTTGGGTTCTGTTTGTCTTTCCTGCTTGTCTCTTCCTGGTGAGCTGGGCTGCCTGTGGGATTCATCTATGAGGTTGTTCAGGTGTGGAGACACCAGTGAGAGACTCGGAGCTCTTCTCTTAGGTAGCTCAGCATCTTGTTGTACTTTAGGCAGGGAGATTTCCCAGACTGCTGGAAAATGTGTGTTGTGGGCAGGCTGGGGCTGGGAATGGGTGTAAGTCTGTCTGCAGAGGAGGTGATTGTGACACACCCACGGAGCAGAACCTGCTGGGCCCAATGCTCTCAGCTCTGTCTACCCTGCTGAGCAGTCACAGCCTGGCCTCGTGCTGCACTGGACCCCTGGAACTGAGACAGACTGGGGTTTGTGAGCTTGGAAAAGCATCTTTTGGATTAAAAATGCAGATTTTATTCTGGGTGTTTGCTTAACCTGTAATTGTATGGGTACAATCCTGCCTGTGGTGGCAGGTGCTGTGTGTGCCCTCGGTGCCCTCCTGAGCCACCCAAAGAGCTTCTGGATCACAGAGCTGTGGCATCTGTTCAGCCTGGAGCATCAGAGCTCCTTCCATGCCCTGTCCTGGGCTCACGGGCTCCTCTCTGGCCTGTCAGTTCCCCTTCTGGAGCCTCCTGGCAAAGAATTATGAGAGGAACAAATTGAGCAGAGCAGTGAGATCCTGGTCCCCTGGTCTCAGGAGAGGGACAGAGGATGGGGAGCAGCAAGGGGTGTGACCAGACCCAGTGTAGAACAGCTTTGCACAAGGGAGGTGAAGGCTTTCAGGGTGTCTGCATCTGTCTGGGAAAGGTGATGAAACGTGGAGCCATTCCCCATCCCATGGCAGGGGCCTGGGAGGGTGAATGATGGCCCAGAGGAGGGGACGGGAAGCAACTGCTGCTGCTGCTTGCAGGAGAGCACTCAGTGAAACCAAAGAGAGCTCAGTTCAGAGCTAATGAAATCATTCTTCATGCAAAGTGTAGTTTAACTGAACTGCAGAACCACTTGGCACATGGCATAACAGTGCTGTGGGTTAACATGAGCCCAGGAGAGAACTGGAGCAGTTCAGGAAGGAGAAAACAGCCAAACATGAGGATCTGCAGAGGCACCACTGTGTGTTTGCCCTCCCTCCTGGGAGAGGCTTGGTGGGAGTTTGGCTTTGCTGTACTCACACTCTTCTTTCCCAGCCCCTGTCTGGAGCTTTCTGTGGCCGTGCTGGGTGTCAGCCCATCCCCAGCCAGGCCTAAGTGCCCTCACAAAGCAGGTGAGCATCAGGTGCCCTGAAGGGAGACAAGCAGAGCAGCCCCAAATGCTCCTGCTCCTGAGAGCAGCCAAGGGCGTTTGGGGATACAAGAGGTTGGAGACACACTGGGCAGAGAGAGCAGAGTCCTCACTGTCCCTCCCCTTCCCAGCCCCTCCAGGTTCCCTGTGGCTGCTCCAGAGGCACGTGAGGAGGAGGAGGAGGAGATCTGCAGGTGGTGGAACAAGGAAGCAAGTCTGACGCACCTTAGGTGTGACCCAGTGTGTGTCCTGAAGGTTCCCTGAGCTGTGCCAAGATGCCTTTGGTCCCAGGCGCACAGGTCACTGCAGGAAGGGCATTTTTTGAGGATATTCCTGTTGGCAGGGACAGACACCTAAGGCAGGCGTAGGAATCTGTGTAGTATGAGGTGAATACAGTGATGAAAATTGAAAATAAATTCCCCTTCCACCAGGAGGAGGGAAGATGGGAACACTGGGTTTAGGCACATGCTGTCCCTGCAGGATGGTGGTGGGGAAGCTCTTTGGCTGGGTCAGGAAGATGATTTCCAGGTGAAGAGCCTTCATGGAAACAAGGCTTTTTTGAGAAAGAGACCCTGGGAGAAGCGTTTGTGTTTTTCATGAGGTGGAGAAAGTACAGTCTGCTTGTTTCACAGGAGGGGCTGCACATGCCCTTCCCTGGGAGAAGGTCTGAAGGACACAGGGATGTGAAGATCTGTCAGAAAAGTGGGAATGAGAGAGCAGGCACAGCCCTGGGCAGCAAGGTTGTGTTTAAGAGCTCAAGCAGGGCTTTTAGGGAAGACTTCCCTGTGGAGGTGATTTTTGAGGTGACAGGATTAAGGGATGGCTTTTGGGAAGGTGAAGCAGGTCTCTTGAAAATCCCTGAGTTTATATGAGTTTATATGGTTCCTCTTCTGAGGGTTTCTTACCCAGCACCAGCGGGGTGTTTCAGACAGGCTTTTCTGTGTACTTATTTCACCTGTTTCAGAAACATGGCATCTCCTGCTCTTTCTGTGGCACTGTTTTCCTCTGCAGGATTTCCAGTGCCCTTTGTGCTGCTGCTGTGCTCCAGATCCAATGGGATGCTCTGCCCTTCTCCTGGGATTTCTGAGGCACTCCTGTGCCCTTCTCACATCCCAGCTGCAGGACTCAGCCTCTGTTTCTCTCCATCCTGCAGTGCCAGGTCCTTTTCTGGCTGCTCTTGCTTCTTTGCCACCTGTCCCTTGTGGAAACTTCGCCTGTTTTGAGCCTAAATTTCCCCTCAGGGTGGCTGTGCTTGGGCAGTTTGAAGGGATAGATTAAATCTGTGTGGGAGCATCTGCTGCCCCATTGCACGGATTTGCTGCTAGGGCAATACCACATGATTTAATGGAAAATTATCAATTCCCCGTGATAAGTTGCCTGTGCTTTCCACGAGGGTGTCTAGTTCCAGAGGTGGAAACGTCTGGCTCTGTGCTGACTTCTGCTGTGCCCATCTTGCAGAGAGTGATGGCTGCAGGATCTCTGCAGGAGCAGGGTGGAGAGCAGTTTTGGTGGTGAGGGTTTTGGGAGTACAGCTGGCTAAACCACCGTGTTGGAGCTGTGTAACACCTCAGTCATCCAGCCCACTCCTGAGCACTTGAGAAGCACAGGTCTCACTCACCAGGAAGGAATGAACACATTCCATGGAATTTGGAGCACTCAGAGGCAGCAAACAGAGCCGGTCACAACCCAGAAAGATCCAGAGACTCTTAGTGAGCTTTTGGAGGAGCACTCCAGTTTGGAGTATGGGGAGGGAGGTTGGAGGAAGCCTGGGTGGAGCAGACCTGGTTGGACCTGGTGTAGGAGGACAAGAGGGTGGAGCTGAGTAGGAACTGAAATCCTGAACAAGTCTGTGCAGAGGGAGGAGACCTCAGAGCTCTGGTGTGTCAGCATGAGTGTGCCCAGGGACAGGCTACTGGACACCTCCCGGGGGAGTGCTGGGCTGGAAGTGTCTGAGGCTGTGGGCTGTGCAGAGGGGGAACCCCAGGGCTGGCTGTGGCCCCAGGGCTTTTAGCAGTGCTGGTGCTGAAGAGGGAAGCCCCAGGCTTTTCTCATGTAGGGGCTGCAGTTCCTCACTGCAGCTCCCATGATGAACTGAGCCCAGTGCTGAAAACACTCTTCTCACTGCCCAGTGGGCTGATACACACTTGCACTGGAAACTGTGGGAGACACTGGGGAGAGGAGCCCATTTCTGTCCAGGGCAGGTCCTGCCCTGTTTGGGCTTGTTGCTGTTTGCATCATGGCAAGGCCCTTTGAAACTGGCCGAGTTTCAGCAGTTCCTCCTGTTTGGCTGCCGTGGCCTGGGGTGAGAGCATCCCTGTGCCGTGTCCAGAGCCAGGATCCCACTGGGAGCTAGAATCTCACTGGGAGCCAGAATCCCACCACACCCGGGAGCCAGGATCCCACTGGCAGCCAGGATCCCACTGGCAGCCAGGATCCCACCGAGGGCTGGGATCCCACTGCACCTGGCAGCCAGGATCCCACCGAGGGCTGGGATCCCACTGTACCTGGCAGCCAGGATCCCACCAGGAGCCAGGATCCTACTGGGAATCAGGATCCCATCACACCTGGGAGCCAGGATCCCACTGGCAGTCAGGATCTCACCTGGGGGCCAGGATCCCACTGGGAATCAGGATCCCACCACACCCAGGGGCTGGGATCCCTCTGGGAATCAGGATCCCACTGTACCCGGGAGCCAGGATCCCATTAGGAGCTGGCATCCCGCTGGGAGCCAGGATCCCACTACACCCAGGAGTCAGGATCCAACCTGGAGGCCCAGATCCCACCCAGGACCAGGATCCCACTGGGAATCAGGACCCTACTGGCAACCAGCATCCCACTGGGAATCAGGATCCCACTGCACCTGGGAGCTGGGATCCCACTGGGAGCCAGGATCCCACCAGGAATCAGGATCCCACTGCACCTGTGAGCTGAGATCCCATTGGGAGCCAGGATCCCATCAGGAATCAGGATCCCGCTGCACCCGGGAGAAGCTCGAGGCCACACTTGCCACTCTCCCAAAGCAAAAAGGGGCCTCGCAAAGCTAATTAAGAGCAGCTTTTAATTTCCTGGCATGTGAAGGCTGTAAGGAGGATCTTGGGGTTTATTTACTTCCATGGAAGAGTAAAGCTTCTCCTTCTAATCTCTCTGTATTAATAGCTCTTCCCTGAGAAAGTCAGGGAGCCAGGAATGCTCCATGGAGCCAGCCTTGGTGCCTGCCAAGGCTTGATGTGGGGTGGGCACCTCCTCTTGCTCTGGATGTGGCTCTTTCCATCCCAGGCTGTGTCAGAGCTGCAGCTGCATTTGTTTAACAAAACCAGCCAACAAACTGGTTTCACTTGCTGGTTGTGAGACTAGTGTGTGGAGCCAGCACAGCTCTCGGTGCTTTGCAGGAGTTCAGGAGCCCTGTGGGTTACTGGGACAGCTGGATTTGTGTTTGTCTCTCCAAAAGCCATGTGTTCTGCATTGCTGCTGCCCAGAAGGTAGAATAAGTGCAGGCCATCTCCCCTGCACCCTCCCCTGGTGACAGCAAAGGTGTAGGATCTGTGCTGGGGTGGCAGCAGCCAAACGCCAGCGCAGTCATGGATAAAATAGCTGATAAAACTCTTGGACATGCAGTTCTTGGATATACAAACAGGGAACAGGAAAGAGGCACCCAGTGGATTTTATGCTTGACGTCTGTGAAAGGGAGGTGACTGTTAGCATTCAGTTCTCTGAGGTGTGTTCAGCTCTGTGGGACAGTTGTGGGTGTGCTGCCCAGCCTGTGTCTCCCCACCAGCTTAGGCCTTGGAGGGGGTTCAGGTGTGTGGAATAGGAGGTGCAGAGGCAGCTGGGCAGTAGGGAGGTATAATGGAGTTTAAAATGATGAAAATTCAGGTAGCCATGGTTGGAATGGCTCTGCCTCTCACCAGCCCTTCCTTGGCACCGATTTGGTACCTGCAGGGAGGCCAGAGGTGGAAGCACCTGCTCAGTCCTTCCTGGGTTGTTATTATAAAGCTCTCTGTAGGTCTCTGCTGGGTGATCTAACACCTGCCTGGTGTGTGTTGCTGCCAGCTGGGTTTGCTGTGCCCCTCTGGGGTTCCTCCTGTGCTGTGTCAGGTCCCCAGCCCCAGCTGCTTTTCCCAGGGCTGTCTCTGGATGTAGCATTGCAGAGGCCCTGCCTGCTCCTCCCAGGTGTCTCGGGTTCTCTTTGGCTGCTGTGAGTATCTGCCAGGGAGAATTAGTTCATTGATGGCTGGAGGTAGGGGCAGGGCTGGGTTAACCTCTTCAGCTCTCCTCTGACCTGTTCTGTGTGTTTCCTGCATTTTGGGGCCCTGTTTTGCCATCTCCCTGGCAGGAGCTCGGCTGAGGCAGGGGTGGGAGTATGGTGGATGAAAGGATGGATGCTCAGCTGTGTGCTGAGCACGGGGATGCGGCATCACAGCACCTCTGTGGGCTCTGGCTCCTCATTCCATTCCTGGTTCAGGGCATTTACTGGTGTATGAGCTGTTCCCCTGGGAGTTTCTCCAACACCTTCTTCCTTGTCCTCTTCCTGCTCAGGGGAGGTGTTTGGGTACACTTAACTCTTCCTCAAGACTTCTCTAGTCCCCCAGATGTGTTTTCTTGCACCCCAAGGGTACAGGCTGCCATCGAGTCCCCCACTGTGCGCCAGTTACTGGGCTTGGATTCCTAGTTTCAGGATTAGACCTGGTTTGTTGGGGTTTTTTTGGTGGTTTTAAGGTGCCTCACTGTGCTGGAAATGTATCTGTTGGATAAACCCACTTATTAATTCTGCCTCTGGAAAACACAATCTGATTGGAAACAATTGCAGCAGGTTCTTGTATTATACTACTTCTGGCATTTTTCCCTTTGCTAATAGCTGTGGCATTACAGATCAATTACTTTTTGTAGTTGCAAGTTGACCCTTCTATGCTGAGAAAGTGGTGTAGAAGTAGATGGTGTCCCTTGGCTGAATGGAGGAGGTGATTCCTGAGGTGCTGGGCTGCCAGGGAGAGAATACCTAAATGCTCAGGCAAATCAGAAAGGGGCAGAGGTGCTTGGGTAGAACCTGGGGTGTGGTGGGTTTGGCTGCTTCACCCGCACCCAGGATGCTCTCCCTGAAATGATCTCCACAGCTCTCTCCAGAGTAATGATTTGCAGTAGTCACAGAGTCACTGAGGCTGGAAAAGAGCTTCAAGTCCTAGCTTTGACTGAGCACCGTTTTGTCAACTAAACCACAGCACTAAGTGCCGTGATTATTTAATATATTCCAGTATATTTATATAAATATACTGGAATATATGAAATATAGTCATATATTTACGGTATATTATCCCATATATTTCAATAGAAAGTGCCCCTAAGTGCCCTGTGCCTGCCGCAGGCAGTTCTGGTCCTGCCTTTCTTGCCCCATCCCGCTGCACAGACCAAAGTGGAGGCTGAGTCCTGGAGTTGTGTTCAGGGCCCCTCTTCACACAGCCAGAGTCTGCTGCTGTCTTGTGTGGAAGATCAGCGTGGGAGCACCGATCACTTCCCAGCCTCTGCAGCAGTGGGATGCTGATTGTGGTGTGTGGATTTAATTCTGGCTCAGGACTGCCCTTTTGGGGTTGGTTTGTTGTTTCACGGGTAGCAGGGGCTGCTCCCTGCTCCTGGCTGTGTGCTGTGTGCCAGCAGCTGCTGCCCTGGCCCCTCTGAAGGGGACAGCATTCCTCAGGCCTGCTGCAGTGCCTGAGCAGCAGCAGCTGCCGAGGCTTGGCTCCCAGACAGCTTGCTTTGTCTGTGCTGGAATGTATTCCCAGCCCTTGAGTACTTTTAGATATTCGTAGTGCATTCCTCAGGGCCCGATATGGGGATACCGGGTTAAATAGTCGGAAATCCGCCGGGCTGCAGGGGAGGGCCCTGTGGGGCTGGCAGGGAGCAGCCTGCTGGGGCTGCCCTGCTCCTCCTGCCGCCTCCAGTGTGTGGGCAGGAGCATGTGGGGCCACTCCTGCGGGTGCCCCCAGTGCCCCTGCACTGCCAGCCCCTCCGTGCCTCTCCTGCTGGGGCACACAAGGAGTGTCCTCTCCTCCATGCCCTCTGCAATGTCCCTGACTGCAGAGCTGAGCGTGGCTGGCATGCCAGCAGTGTCTCTTTGGGACTGAACTGCCTGAATTGCCACCTTTCAGGCAGTTCAGTCCCAGAGACACTGCTAGCATGGTCAGGTGTTGGTGACCATGTGCTGGCAGCCAGAGAAGTTCACTAGCCTGGAGGTGGTTCAGGGTCTGGCTGTAAATACTGTGAGGAGGTGAGAAGGAAGCACATGTGGAGTGGGAGGCAGCTGGCAAGATATGTGTTGGGGGGCAGGTGGTCTGTGTCTGCTGCCTGAGGTGGCTCAGACCAAGTCCCCAGGTAAAGGGCACCTGCATGGTGGCTGTGGTGCCCTCCCTGTGGCACGAGGGTGCCCCTGGGGCTGGGTAGTGGCTGCTCTGCTGGAGCTCCACACTGATGTTCCCACCTCTCAGGAGTGTGATAGCTTGTTTGACCTCAGCTCGTGTTAACTCAGTTATCCTCATCAGATTTCAGTGATTCCTCCTGAATTGAGCTATTCTGAGAATAACCATTTCCTTCCTGGTTTCTGTCTGTAGGGGGAGGTGTCTCTTGGATTTGCTGCACTGGTGTTACCTGGAGGCACAGGACTGTGCTGGAAGTGAGTCCTGCTCTGCTGAGGGAGCTGAGCAGCCTCTGGAGCTGGGCCTGGGCTGCCCAGCCATGGCACACTGGTCTGGCTGGTTCTGTGGCCTCACCTGTGCCATGCTGCCTTTGAGCACTGGGAAGTGCTGGGTTTAACCTGAGAGCTGATCAGCTCCTGGCTGTTTTGCTTTGCATTTGCTGCTTCCAGCTCCTCCTGACTCTGTCCCAGGCTGGATTCCCCCAGAGACAACACCACTGGCACAGGTGTGTGATCTCCCAGCACACCTGTGGAAGGAGGGGCCCCAGGTCTCTTCACACTTCACCTCTAGGTGTCTGAGGCAGGCTGGGTGTCTCAGTGCCCTGCTGTGGAGCATGCAGCAGCTCTGCTTCCTCCAGGGACAGGAGGAAGATGTCAAGCCCTTGTTTAAGCAGGAAAATGGGAATGAAACACAAGGCTCAGATACATGAGCTGGTTTTGCTGCCAGCATTCAAGGAGCTGCTGTGTTGCACTCTGACGGATGGACAGACACCTCCTGCCTGCAGTGCAGGGTCCCATACATTCATCCAGCCTGGAGACAAACTCAGAGCTCATCTAAGAGCCCAGCCCATGGTGGCATGGGAAGCAGGCCCTCTTGCTTGTGAATCACAAGGAGCATTGTAATTATTTTCTTGCTGCACAGTCTGATCCTGCCTTTAATTAAACATGTGCTGTCCTGCTGGAGGCAGGGACTGTTCTAGCAGGGCTGGACAGGTGGACTAGAAATTCTCTGAAGAGAAATGAGAGGTGAGGAGACCGAGGAGCACTTAGCAGGGTACTTCCAGGGCTAGAAGGGCTGGCAAAACCTCTGCCTTGGAGCCCCTTAGCTCATGGTGGAGGGGTGGTCACAACAGGCACTGCTGGGGTGCTTGATCCCTGGAGAAAAGCACCTGTTACCAGCACTGCTGGCCCAGAGCTAGTGTATGGGGCAGCCTGGCTTGTCACAGGTTGTTTTGAGGAAGAGGAGTGTGGGAGAGCAGGTTATAAAAGAATAGAGATGGCGCTGAAGGCAATCTCACCCCTGATGAATTGCAGCTGTACTAATTACCAAAGAGTGGGAACAGCCTTGCCCTTAATAGGCCACAGCTGTGTCCAATAAGGATGGGTGTTATAAAAGAGGGGGTTAGCTGGCCGAGAGTCCTTTAGAGTCAGAGTTTGCTGGCTGTGCTGTGAGGAGGAAGGATGAGGATGTGCTGTAAGGGACAGACAGGGTCAGATGGCTGTGCAAGGGACAGGAAAGAGTTGGCTGGTCCCTCAGATGGAAGAGGGAAGGTGAGAAGGAGGCACTGTTGCGTGGAGCTGCCCAGGAAGTTTACGGAGAAGGTAGGAGAGTTTTTTTCACTCTAAGATAATAAATTGATGGTGCCAGTCAGTTTGAGTCCACTGTTGATTGGTGCCAAGCACCAGCACTGATAAATGGTGCCCCATGTGAGGACAGAATACCTACAAGAGAGGAGGTGTCTGGGCCCTGCTGTTTGGGCAGCAGAGCTGGGAGCACCATGGTGGTTCGGCCACAGGAGCAGAGTCTCTGTCCCATTCTAGAGCCAAGATTGTGCTTGTGGTGTTAGAGCCTGTTTCTGATTCCAGCTGTGTAAATTGTCACCACCTGGTTCCAGAGCCCTTGGTTAAGCTGGTGCTTGACTCCTCTTCCCCTGACACGTGTTCTGCTCTCCTCCAGTAGTGCTGCTGTTGGTAACCTGGAGAGGGTCTCAGGTGCTGCACTAGAACCTGCCTAAAGCCTGCTTGGCTGATGGGGGATGTCCCCGCAGCCTGTGGGGGCACTGGGCAGCCCCCCCTTCCTACCTGCTGTTGGCAGGAGGGTCCTGGGGCCAAGACAGCTCCAAGAGCTGTCTGTGCTGAGGACAGAATGGCTCCTTCTCCATGGAAACTTCTCTCCTCTTTTGACAGATGGGGATGGCTCTGGTACATAGGGAGCACGAGGTGATGCTGGGGACCAAAGATCCCCCATGTCCTGGCTCCCTTCCCATGGCATTATGAGATTAGGCACCAGGTGAAGGAAGAGCTGGAGCTTAGCCTTGGTTAGGCCACAAACCCTTTTTTTATAGCCTCAGGAAAACAATGGTTTGGAAAAGAGTGGTGATGCTAGCCTGGGAGGAGGGATCAGCCTGCTGCAGACACATTTGGTGTTTTCCAAGTGCCAGGCTGAGCAGCCAGACACCTTCTCTGTTTCCCTGGCAGTGCAGATGCATCTCTTGCAGGTGGGACAGGAGCACCCAGGGCTGGTGTTGCATTGTGTGCCCAGGGATTGGGCACAGGGCTCGGTGCTTGCTGCTGACACCAGCAGGCTGCCGGGGAGCTCAGTGGCTCTGTCCCTGACCCTGCCATGCTCCGTCAGTCTGCCCAGGGTGTTTCAGGGCTGCAGCCAGTTCCCCCCACTGTCTGAGCAGCTGCAGCAGCCCCCTGGGCCAGCGTGGGGGTGGCTGTGGTGGCCCAGCACTGTCACCCCAGAGCCAGGCTGCCTCTCTGTCCCTAATCCTCATGGGTGGCTTTCCAGGCCTGCCCCTGGGATTTTGCTGTTTCTGGGAAACAGCATAGCTGAGTGGTGGCTCACAGGGTTTGTCCTGAGCCTTTTATCCATTGTCCTTTCTCCTTTTTTCATTTTCCACCTCTTGGTCTGACTGAATGAGTGAGTGGGGGGCAGACCGAGGCTCTGCCAAGCATCAGCTGCAGCAGGAGGGAGACGTGGGGGTGGTGTCTGAATTCCTGGCATCACTGGACACTGTGGTTCTCTTAGATCACCTAACAGCTCCAGCAGCCCTTTGTTCCTGTCCTGGGGCTCTGCTGCAGCCTCAGTACTCTTGCTGGGAGCTTCACAGACATGTCACATCAGCTGGAGAAACAAAACTTGAAGGCTTGGTCATGGTATAGAGGGGATGCAACCTGCTCCAGATGGCTCCTTAAAGACAGAGAATGGGCTTAGAAGGCCCTTTGAGTCTCTGCTGTGTGTACATGTCATGTGTGACTCTGCTGTGTGTGTACATGTGTGTGACTGCTGTGTGTGCACATCCTGCCCCATGTGCTGTAGCTGACATTTTTTTGAGCTGAGCTTGGACTACCTGGGGCAACAGGTCCCTTACAGCCTCACCACCTGTGTGGATCTGCATGGATCTGTGATGCAGGTTGCCTTTTGGAGTGAGCTGCTGTCCCTGACAGCCTGTCCCTCCACCTGCACCTGTGCAGTTCTGGAGCTGTTGGCTCTCCAGAACATCCCCTGCTGTCTGGACATACCCTGCAGCTCTGTTCTGGAATCTGCAGGGCCAGGGCTGCCTGCCTGGTGCTGCTCCAGGCTGTGAGGACAGGTGCAGGTCTCTTGGGCAGGGCAGGAGGTGGCTGCTGCAGGTTTGGAGCAGGACAGTTGTTCCCCCATGCGGGAAATGAGGAAGGGGCTCAGGGGTCCTGTTGTCCCCTGTTGTCCCTGCTGAGGAGTGGCTCATCTCATCCTGGTGTTGGCCAGTGCCTCCTCCAGTGCTACCCATCCGTGCTGCTGCTGGGCCATCATGCCACGCTGGGGTTATGAGGGCACAGGGTTGTTCCTGGCTCAGGTGGGTATCTCCTTCCTTCTGGGAGCACTCTGTTTTCCTGTGGACCTGGAGCTGTGCCCTGCCCTGGCTGAGGTACAGGCACACCTTGTGATTCCCCAGGGGCAGGGACTTTGGTGCTTGTGCCTCTTGCTCACTGGAAGACTCTGCCAGTGGGTGTTGGGCATCCTGGTGTTGTCAGGGAGAATCATGTGCAGGGTCAGCCACGGGTGCCTGGGGCTGCCCAGGTGTTCCCCTGCTCAGCAGGAGCTAAGGGTGAGTCTGCCAGGGGAGCCTGTGTGTGCTGCTACCAGTGTGTCTGGTTTCCCAAACCGGCCGAGCCTGTTCCTGTTTCTGTGGGTAACCCCAGTCCAGCCCAGTGTGGGGTGTGGGAATGTCCCTGGGGCAGGACTGGCCTCCCCACTGGTGGTGAGCTGGGCTGCCTCTGCTTTACAGAATCACAGAATAATGAGGTTGGAAGAGACCTCTAGGATCATCGAGTCCAACCTATGCCCTAACGCCTCAACTAGATTATAGCACCAAGTGCCATGTCCCGTCTTTTTTTAAACACATCCAGATGTGGTGATTCTACCACCTCCCTGGGAAAAGCATTCTAGTACTTTATTGTTCTTTTGGTGAAAAATTTTTTCCTGATATCCAACCTATCCCTTCCCTGACGTAACTTGAGACTGTGTGCTCTGGTTCTGTCAGTGCTGCCTGGTGGAAGAGACCACCCCCACCTGTCTGCAACCTCCCTTCAGGGAATTGTAGAGAGCAGTAAGGTCATCTCTAAGCCTTCTCCAGGCTAAACAGCCCCAGCTCCTTCAAACGTTCCTCACAGGGCTTGTGTTCCCAGCCCCTCTCCAGCCTCGTTGCCTCCTCTGGACATGCTCAAGCATCTCAACCTCCTTCCCAAACTGAGAGGCCAGAACTGGACACAGTGCTTGGCTGCTGCAGGGGCTGACCTGGAAGGGCTCATTTTGGACACAGCTTTAGCTGTCACCATGTGACCCTGCTGTCACCACTGGGTATTCATAAACTCATCCTCTTTCATAAACTGATCCAAATGCAGTGCTCTGGATCAAGAGGCTCGCTAATAATTGCGTGGGGCTTTCATCCTCTCTCACTCCTGCATAGATCAGCCATTTGGAATGGGCCCAGAGGAGGCCACAGAGATGATTAGAGGGCTGGAGCACCTCTCCAGTGATGAAAGGCTGAGAGACTTGGGATTGTTCGGTTGGGAGAAAAGAAGGCTCTGGGAGACCTTAGTGCAGACTTTCAGTACCTACAGGGGCTGCAGGAAACCTGGAGAGGGACTTTGCACAAGGACTTGGAGGGACAGCAAAGTGGAATGGCTTCCCACTGCTAGAGGGCAGGGCTGGATGGGATATTGGGCAGGAATTGTTCCCTGGGAGGGTAGGGAGGCCCTGGCACAGGGTGCCCAGAGAAACTATGGCTGCCCAATCCCTGGAAGTGTCCAAGGCCAGGTTGGATGGGATTTGGAGCAACCTGGGCTGGTGGAAGGTGTCCCTGCCCATGGCAGTGAGTGGAATTGGGTGGTCTTGAAGGTCCCTTTCTACCCAAACCTTTCTATGGTTTGGCATCCCAAAACTGCCAGCACATAGCTTCCAGTCAAAACAGAGTTCAGCACTGAAAACCCAGTACCAGGTGTCTCCATTCTCCAGTTAAGGGAGAAAAAACCCAGCCTGTGACAAGGACAGGATGTAAAAAGGAAGAGGCAGGTCTGTAGAGGGGAGCTGTGGGACTTGTGGACATGTGGGGATTGTAGGGTGTCACTGGGCAGGGTTTGGCTCATGAGGAGCTCCCAAATTCTGCTGGTTCTGTCTCATGGGTGATATACTGACATACTGACCACACTCAGTATGTGACTAGCAGCAGCGAGGGATGTTTGAGGGCGTGTGAGCCACTGGAGCCTAGAGGCTGCCCTGGGAGGATCATTATTTGGTGAAGCCAGAGGAGTTTTGGGCCATCCCCCATGGTGGAAGGTTTGAGCAGCCTGCTCTGGCCTCATCCTGTTCCTGTCCTGAGCAGGAGGCTGGACTGGAGATCTCCCAGGTACCTTCCAACATGAATTATTTCATGGGTCTGTGATCAAGAGCTGTGATATACAAAGGATTGGAAGGATACTGTATCAGGTTATAGCTCAGTCCCTTTTGACTGAAAAATCCATGGGTCTAGGTTGCCTTTTTTGACTTTTTTGAAGATTAAAGTACCTGAATTTAGTTTCAGAACTTAGCAAAAACGCTTGGATGTGTTTGGGTGCATTTGGCTCTCAAGGGGATGCTGAGGGAGAATGTTACATCTGAAAACCTGCTGCAGAGCCTGAATTTCACAGTTTTCTGCCTTTTTTGCAATGTTGTAATTTTGTGGAGCATTTCTTATCTTTTGGCATATGGTTCTTTACAAACTCTTTATACCTGTCCCTTATTAATGACTATTTAATATATTTCCAGTTGGTTGCACTGTGGCTGCTCTGGACATAGTAAGAGCCTATGTCCCTGAATTTGAATTGTAGGACAGTTTTGTAGCTGTTTTCTGCCTTATCTACTCTGTGCATACTCCCATGCTTCAACAGAGACTATCTTTTAATGCACCGTGCTTTGCAAAGGCTTTTCCCCCCAGTTACACCCAGCTGCTATTACGTTGGTACCCCCTAATCTTTAGCTTTTTTTTTTGTTTTGTTTTGTTAGTGATAACTTCTGTCACACTCTGAGTTGCTGGAATATTTCTGTGGAATTCTGGATTCCTGTGTGCTGGAATATTTCTGTGCTGGTCCTTGTGGGCTTTGGGCTGCCAGGAAACAGGGAGAGATTGGGCTTAACTTTTTTTCTTCTTCAAACTTCTATTTTTAATCTACTCTGAGTCCAGTTTGGACATTGAGGGATCTGGTTGGGCAGGTTTGTTGGTGTTTTATTTTATAAATCAGAAAATGTTGAAGGTGGGGAGTTTCCCTTTATTGGAGATGTTAAGTGTGGTGCCAAGTCCAGGGGTTTGCTTTGTCAGCTCTGGGAATTGGGGTAAGCTTTGATTAGCAAAAGGTATAATTGCCAGTCTCCAGAGACATGTAATCAAGGTTTCACTTCTTAGCTCTAGTAAGAATTTTTAAATCAGTTTGTTCTCACTTTCAAGTGTCACAAGTGAATCTCCTGTGCAGTCTTTGCTTTGAGTTGTTGGGCTGAGCTGAAGTCTTCAGCTTCCAGAATACTGAGCTGGAAATGACAAGGAAATTCATGTCAGAGGCAGCATTTGCAGCTTTTGGTCACATCCTCTTGCCATCTTTCTTGGGCACATATAAAATATGCATTCAGGCATGAAAACACTGTAATTCTCACATTTGTTTTTCTGGCTACCACTGATGGCTGTTGGCTGGTTTTACTTTCTGTCACATCTAAATGTTTTATTCAGGTCCAGTGTAAGTGATTCTGCCAAGTGGGACACAGCTCCTGCAGTTCTGCATGTGGGCTGTGCCCAGCTCTGGTAGTGCCAGGGGTTTAGAAAACTTTTCATTTTCTTTCTAAGAAAAAAGAAGGAGCTGGGAGCTGCTGCACCACACAAAGCCTGGGTTTATTAATTTACAAACCTAATATAATTTAAAAGTGTGGACTTGTGTTCTGAGGGTACCTGTGCCCTGGGCAGCAGTGCTGCAGCCTGGGCTGTGGGTACTCAGCCCCTGTGGTTATTTTCCAGTGTGCAGACTCTGGCAGGCCAGCACCATGTCTTGTCTGGAATTTCCTTGCATTCTAAAATTAGGAGAAAGCTCTAGGAAACAATAGCAAATCAAGTCTCTAAGCTCCTGCTCCCCTGGACCTTTGTTGTCATTTAGACTTTCACCCACTTCCTTTTACCGAGCTGGTCTGCATTAGATAAACAGAGTTGAACAAGGCCACTGATGAGCTGGTGAGAGGGGTTATTTTTAAAATTTATTTACTCATTACGCAATTATTATGATTCTTTAGGACATCAGAGGTGTGAATTTCCCATCAATACTGTTCATCCCTGATCACTTCCCCTGTGCAGAGTGGAATCAGGACAGCAGCAGGGGCTGTGCTGGGGTTTGTGCCCCTCAGACACACACCTGTGCCCAGCAGTGTGTCCTGGCAGAGCCTTGGGTCTGTGCAGAACTGCAGGTACACCTGCAGAGCTCATGGTTGTTACTCCAGGAGGGGGAGCAGCTTGCTTGTGCCCTGTGCATCTTCTCAGGGTTACATTTGCTGCTCCCTTGTCTGCACTGTGCTCGTTTTCCATGGTGCTGGGGGGTCCTGGGGGTGCCCCACACCTGAAGGTATCTGCAGGTGTTTCTGGGGAAGTCTGCCCAGCAGCTCTTGTGCAGGTGGGCACCTGGAAAGGCACCAGGAGTTCCTGGGGAGGTCTGCCTGGCAGCTCTTGTGCAGGTGGGTACCTGGAAAGGCACCAGGAGTTCCTGGGGAGGTCTGCCTGGCAGCTCTTGTGCAGGTGGGCACCTGGAAAGGCACCAGGAGTTCCTGGGGAGGTCTGCCTGGCAGCTCTTGTGCAGGTAGGCACCTGGAAAGGCACCTGAGGGGGGAGGTTCAGAGCTGCTCTGCTTTGGTCCCTGTCATTTTGGGTTGCAGGAGGAGCCATGACTCTGGCCATGCTTCAGGACCTCAGGATGATCCCAGGGTTGCCTCTCGTGTGCTGCTGTGACCCCTCCCTGCCTCTGCTGAGGACAAACATGGGGTGATGTAATTTAGACATGGCCCGTGCATGTCACTGCACAGACCTGAGTTCGTCCTCGGTCACTTGTGAGCGTTTTCTGCAGTGGCCCCAAACATTGTTGTTTGTTATTCCCAGTGCTCTGAAACAATCCAGGAAATGCAGCAAACACGCCAGCCCTGGTTCCCATCCTGTCCAGGAGCTGACCTCTGGCAGTGGTTAGAATCAGCTGCACTATGTGGTCAGTTGATAATTACAGTACATTGTGTTTACTGAACTCGCTGGGGCTGTGGTGACTTGAAGGAGTTGTTGGTGGATCCTGGAATTTGACATTTGCAGCTGATGGACTTCTGGGAGCCCCAGGGGGTGTGTGAAAAAGTCAGATGTTGTGAGGGCCCTTCCAGCCACCATTCCTATGGCTGTGGTGTTTCTAGAAAGGAGTTCTTGTGTCACTCACTTGTCTGGTTCAGGATTACCTTGGGCTATGCTGGCAGCTCACCTGTGCCTTTTCCACCTGGCACAAGGGGCACAGGCCTGTCCCTGATGGTTTGGGGACCTGCCGCTGATGTCCTGACCATACGTGTGGCACAGCAGGTGTGTGCAGCAGCAGGGACAGCTCTCTGGGCTGCTGCTCTCCTCGTGTTTCTCCTTTGTTGGCCCTTCTGGACCTGCCCCACAAACTCAAGTGTCTGTACTTCTCTGTGGTGCTGGGCTTCAGAGCCTGAGGGAAACTGTTATTGTAGGAAACAGACAGTGTCTGGTCTGTATCCTGTGCAGGAGGGAGGAGAGCAGTGGGGTACTAGATGCTAAATGAATGATCGACCTAAACTCATTCATGCTTTTTTTCTTGTACCCTCATCCCTTGTCACCATCATATTTTCTGAAAAATCCCCTTGCCCAGGATTCTTGTCCTGGGAAGCTGAGAAGCCCCAGAGAAAAATGAAAACAATAATTATTTGATTTGCTTCTTCTGTGTTTTGCTGCTTTGGAATGGGGTTTGGACATGGTTTACCAACAGGTGATTGTTTCATTGGTTTCATGTGACTTGATTTTACTTAATGGCCAATTACGGCCAAGCTGTGTCAAGGCTCTGGAGAGAGTCACGAGTTTTTCGTTAGTATCTTTTAGCCTTCTGTCTGTATCCTTTCTGTATTCTTTAGTATAGTTTAGTATAGCCTTCTTTAATGTAATGTAGATCATAAAATAATAAATTAGCCTTCTAAGAACGTGGAGTCAGATTCCTCATTACTCGCCTTTATTGGGGCACCCCGCAAATGCAAGAATCCCTCGTAGCCCTTCATGGGGATTCTGATCCATGCAGTGACTGCTCCTGGCTGGGATGGGGTGGTGGGAGCAGGCAGGGGTCTCAGGGGGAATGCTCAGGCTTCTCCTGAGGTGGGGAGTTCCCCAGAGCTGCTGCTGACCCCGTTGTGTCACTTTGTCTCAGCCTTTCTTCAGGCTCCTGAACCTGCGCAAGCTGGGCCTGAGCGACAATGAGATCCAGAGGCTGCCCCCCGAGGTGGCCAACTTCATGCAGCTGGTGGAGCTGGACATCTCCCGCAACGGTGAGGCCAGAGCTGGGCAGGAGCAGTGCCCAAACCCACAGTGCTCCTGTGCCCTCCTGCTGGGGAGAAAGCTGTGCCTTCCCTCGCCCTCAGCGCTCCTCAGCTCTGACATGTGGGCTTGTGCTGCCATGTCTCAGGCTGCCACCACTACCTGCTGTCCCATTTTCTCAAGCCTCTTTTGTTCTTTCACTTGTTTCTTCCAGACATTCCAGAAATTCCTGAAAGCATCAAATTCTGCAAATCCCTGGAAATCGCAGACTTCAGTGGGAATCCTCTCTCCAGGTAGGAAGGCACATGCAGCCCATTAGTCCAGCTGAGAAGGAGAACTGGAGTTGCACATTGTGCCTGGCTTTCTCTGATCTTCATCTTGTAATTGTCTCCCTGTGAAGCCGAGGCCTGGGATTGCCCTGCCTCTTCCAAAGCTGCAGGGTCTGCTCTCCTGGCACTGGAAGTGTTCCTGGCACTCTCCTGGCAGTGGAACACTTGGTGCTGGAGGAGCTGGGGTGAGCTCCATCCTCGAGGCCTGGGGCTGTGGGTGATGAGCTGCTGCTGTACTGGTGCCAACAGTGAGAACTTCTGTCCTCTTGCAATGAGTTTATTGCTCCTTTTGCAGTGCTCACAAACCTGAATGGATATGGGCTTTTGCTGCAGAGCAGAAAAAGCCTGCATGCCATCCTCTGCACCCCAGAGCGCCTTTTGGGCCTCACTCTCAGCCCTTTTTACCCTCTCTTAGCACCTTTTCCACCTCTCTGTTATTCAGAACTGAGGACAGCCATGCTTTGTACCCCGTGTTTGGTTGTGTCCCTCTTACCTCAGAGCCTGGAGCTGTGTCCAAGCAGGAATCTCTGATTTGTCTTTCAGTACTCTGTCTCTGGAGCTTTTAACACATAAAGTTGGGATTCAGTGTGGCTCCCCTGCCTTGGTGAGCCACGTTTCCAGGCATTGGTGCCTTGCTGCAGGGGTCCCTGCAGGTGCCAGTATGGCCCCAGATGTCCCTTTGTGCTCAGGGCAGGTGCTGCCCAGGTTTGAGGAACATTAACTCTGCTCCCTCTCCTGGTCCCAGGCCCAGCTGGAGTGGGACATGCTTCCCTCTTGGTGACAATCCCTGTACCACAGGAGTGACCAGCACTTCTGCTCCAGGTGTTACTTGTCAGAGCTTTTTCTGCTCAGGGTTCACATGAGTTGGGGGGTGGGTGCTGAGGGGGCTCAATGAGCTGCCTGTGGACGCAGAGGAATTTCTTCCAGGAATTTCCTTCCAGGGCTTTTCCCTGTTCTGTCACACCTTGGGTGTGTTGTGATGGTGCTTGGCCCTGGGGAATGCTGCAGTGTCATCTGCAGGGATGTCCTTTGTTTTGGGCACTTGAAATGCTTGAGAGCCCTCCTTTCTTCAAGTGTAAATGCTCCCATGGCATGGTTTAGTCTGGGATTTGTGCTCAAGTACTGCGGGGCTGAGTTTGCCATCCTGGACAGGTAATGTCTGGTGCAAGTGGGTTTTATGGTCTGGGAAGCAGAACTTCTCCTGGATCAGCGGCCAGGGTTGGTGATGGTTCCTGTTCTTCTCCTTTCCACACGTTGATACCAACTGGGTTGAGATTGGCTTTGGTGGATCTAAGTGTTTTGGGGGATTCTGTGCTTTGTACACAGGATTAATGGTGTCTGTTCATGTTCTCACAGGCTGCCCGAGGGCTTCACCCAGCTCCGGAGCCTGGGCCACTTGGCCTTGAACGATGTGTCCCTGCAGAGCCTCCCCACTGACATTGGGAAGTGAGTATGGCCTGTTCTGGCAGCCCCCTGGGGAGGGGGCTGGGCTGGGCACACCTTGCTGCTGGCACGAGGACAGTGGCAGGACCTGGAGGGACAAGCCGGGTGCAGCTTTGCCCTGGTGCTGACAGAGAGCACCTCTGAGCCTTGGCTTGTTAAAAGGCCTCCCTACTAAGGTTCCTGTCCTGCTCCCTGCTGTGGTTGTGGCACAGCAAGGATCAATCCAGTCTTCTCAAATCCCGTTTTTCCCTGTGTTCTGAGTGCCCATTTGCCCCTTTCCAAGCAGGTGTGGGCTGCCTGATGATGTTTGATTCAGATTTATGCTGCTGGCCAATGGCCTCGTGGGGTGCAGTGCCTCTCCCATGGGGTTTGCCTTTCCTCATGGGAGGGGTTTGACCTTTTTGGGCAGACAGTCCTGTTGTGGCAGCATGTTCCTTGTCCTGAGTGTGGGCACAGTGTTGTTCCTTGTGGCTGCAGCAAGAACCCGTGTCCACCAGAGCCATTTTCATCGTGTTTCTGTTCCCCATCTCCATCCATGTGTGCACATCCATGCATTGCACAGGACGCCAGGGGTGGTTCCAAGGGAAGGGAGATGAGCAGCCCCTTGTATCCCTGAGCCCTGTCCAGTGAACCTGGCTTTCTTGCTCCCTTTTCTCTTACAGTTTGGCAAACCTGGTGACTTTGGAGCTGCGTGAGAACCTGCTAAAGACTCTCCCCACGTGAGTGTCTGTCTGGGGGCTGTAGGAGTCTCCTGTCTGGTCCTTCTTGCTGCTTCCTCAGGGACCAGTGCAGGCACCATCACTTGGCTTGGGAGGGCTCAGGCTGGGCACAAATAGGCTGCATCTTGCAGGATTTCCATAAATTGGGGTGAGGAGGGAGAGGATGGTGCAGGGCTGGAGAGCAGCAAAGGATGTTCAGAGCCTGTACTCAGCCTGCGTAAGGATTGATTTAGAATAGGCAAGGTTCCCAAAAACAGCTGCTGGAAATAGTGAGAACCCCATTTTTCCTGAAGAGGTGGAGCAGGCAATGGATTCTTTTGGAGAGAAAAAGAAGACTGTGGATGGGGCTGTAGCAGGAGCTCTGTGCACAGTTGAGGTTCAGGATTTGAGGAACAACAGGATACAGCTGAAGGGTCCATTTTGCTTCTGACATCTGTTCTGTTGGATATCCCTCCTGCTTGTTCTGGATGGCATAACTGCCTCCCCTGCAGCAGACAAAGCTAAGCCAGCCAGGGAGAAGAGGTAAGTGTTGTTCCACGTGCTGGAGTCAGGGATAGGGATGAATTCCTGGCAGGGAGCATGGTTGGTGGAGGTAATGCTCTCAGGTGGATGGATGTGGAGAACTGCCCGGTTGCTACTTTAGTCTTTGCTCTGGCCCATCAGAGTTTATTGAGTTTTCTGCCCTCCAGCAGCTCTGTCAGCTCATTTCCTGCCTGCTTATGCATCCCACTGATGATTCCCCCAGCTTTCCTTGGATGTCACTGAAAGGATTCTGCTGACTCCTTTTTGAACAGCAGTTGTTTTGGGGCCACCTGAACTCCTCAGGGAAGCTGTGATGTGTACTGCTGTTGTCACCTGTCCTCAGAGCTCTCTTACAGTTCCTAGCAGGAGCTCAGTTTGTCTGCTGGCACTCCCCCCCCCGTGGTTACAGCCCGTGGCAGCACAGATCAGAATCAGAAATGGCCTGGTCTGATGCCAGTCAGCAGGTCCCTTGTGCCCAGCAGTGACCCTGTTGCAGAACGGTGACAGGAGGGGGCAGCTGACATGGTCCCATGTGAAGTGTCACCATGGAGGGCAATCTGGGTTGGAGCTCCTTATCCTGGAACCCCAGGATGGTTTGGGTTGGAAGGAACCTCACGGCTCATTGCGTTCCAGCCCATTGCCCTGGGCAGGGACAGATTCCACTGGAGCAAGGTGCTCCAAGGCTCGTCCAGCTGGCCTTGGACACTTATTCTGGGCTGAGAACTGGCAAGAAGAGGAGTTGGGGTCCTGGTGTTGGGCTGCTCTTCTGTCTGTTCCTGTCCTGGGTGCTCACACAGGCAGCTACCACAGCTGGCTTACCCCACGTCAGCAGAGACGTGCAGCAGCTTCATCCAAGGCTGGGCTTCCAAACTGCAGTGTCACTGTGATATTTTCTGAAAAATCCCTTTGCCAGGATTTCTTCTGGGAAGTTGAGAAGCGTCAGAGAAAAACGTAAATAATAATCTGATTGCTTCTCCTTGTGTTTTGCTGCTTTAGAATGTGGTAGTTAATCCTTTTATTGGTTCCATGTGAATTGTGTTTTCTTAATAACCAATCACAGCCAGCTGTGTCAGACTCTCAGGAGTCATGAGTTTTTATTATTCATTCTTGGCTAGCCTTCTGTCTGCATCCTTTCTCTTTATTTAGTATAGTTTTAGTATATCATTTCTTATCATATTATAAAATAATAAATCAAACTTCTGAGAACTTGAAGTCAAATTCTCATCTCTCACCTTGTCCTAAAAACCCATCAACACCACAGCAGAGAAGTTAGTCCCAATAGCTTTTGGCCATCTCAGAGCTGCCGAGTCTCTGGAGTTGTGAGAATTCAGTCTGTGGCTACAGCCCTTGGGTTTTTGGGGAGATCTCTCTTGCCCAGTGCTCCCATGTTGCCCTTTGGTAGTTCTGGGTGCCATCCAGCAGGATGTGGTGGTGTGCTATGAGTTTTTGGTGGCTTTCACTGGAAGGTTAATCCAGGCTTGATACTCATTCTGTAATGCAAATTCCACTTCTTTTCATCTTTCCCCAGTTCCCCAAATTCTGTTTTGCGGTGATTTCCGTAAGTAGAGCATGAATCTTGGAAGGCCAAGGTGGTTCTGATCAGAGGTGTCAGTCGAGTACAGGATGGCAGTCCATGGCCAAACCCATTTCAGTGATGCTGTGGGGTTCTCTGCCTGAGGCCCTGGGGCTGACTCTGGCTGCACACTGTGCCTAAGAACAGCTCTAAATGAGATCAGGGGGCCTTGCTAAAGAGAAGAATGACTTAAGCAAGAAATGGCTGGTGCTCTGTTCCCAGGGTTCCTGAGCCCAGTGGATAGATAGGTGGGCTTCAGTGCTGAGAGTTTGGGGCAGCATAATGCATCAGGGTCCTTTTGGTGTTTTGTTGTTGTAGAGCTTCTTGAAAGGTCCAGCTTGCCAAAATTCCATTTAATTGGTCAGTCTTCTGATACGGAGTGAGTTCTGGAATGGTTCAGCTTGTGCAGCTGGCGATCACCCCTCATTTCTCCCATGCAGCTGGGAAGCAGCCAGAGACTTGGGAAGGGCAGCTCTCCTGTATTCTTGTGGAATAGTGGAGGGTGGCCTATACTGAGACCTTTTGCCAGATGTCATCAATGTGGATTCCACAGCTCACTTGTTCCTGTTTTGGGAATTCAAGCTGTGAAGTTGCAAAGGGACAGTCAGGGCTGCATCTCCTCCAGAGGAGATAGAGTTGGTGTACATTCATGGTGAAGGAGTGCTGTGCAGCAGAATCCTCTGGGTAAAACTGTTGATAAACCTTTGCTGGAGTTTATCTCAAAATCCACCACTGCATGCAGCAGGAAATTAATTTTCCTGCATAGCCCAGATGTTTTTACAGCCTGGCCCAGGCAAGACAGCCCCCTTTTATTGCACTCCCAACATGCTTGGTTTAGGTGGCCTTGTGAGGTGGACCTGTTTCCAGAGAAATGTGGGGATTTCTCTATTGGAGCAGTTCCTGAAGAAGAGAGTGAAGCTGTTCCCTGCTGGGGGAGTGTGCAGGGCTGGCAGCTGCCCCCTGGCACACAGTGAGGGGCAGCAGCCCTCTGGGGAGGTGGAGCTGGAGTGGATGGGTCAGACTCAGGTGTGAGGACAAATGACACCTGGACCATGTCATGAGAACCCCCCACCATGGGTTTGTGGGACTGCAGGGCTTGCCCACACCCAGGTGTGGTGTGTGGGGTGCTCAAGGCTGCTGGTGTGAGTGTGGACAGGTCCTGTGCAGTGCCTTCATCATGAGCTTCTGTCTGTACACGCTCCCCTCACCCGAGACATCAGGCCACTGTTGTCTTCCCTTCCTCTTCAGTAGCATGAGCATCCTGTTTGGGGAAGCTGAGGCTGTGGAAGTTGTCATTCCTCCCTGTCCCTGCAGCTGTGTGCTCCCCTTGCCCTCCACACGTCCTGTCCTCTGCTGAGCACCTCCTGTTGCCTGTCAGTCCGTGCCCAGGTCCCTGTCCTTGCTGTGGAGCAGGCAGCCATGGGAAGGTGTGGCTGCTCACCTGCTGTGCTGTTAATCAAAGGGTGTGTTGTGGTGGGAAGGGCAGAAGGCAAACTGGTGCCAGTGGGGCTGCTGGAGCCTCTGACCCAATTCCCTGGGGTGAGCAGTCTGGCCTGGGGAAGGGAGCAGCTCCACAAAATGCTGGGCTCAGAGGGACCGTGAGAAAGGCCAGGATTGCCCCACCTGCTGTAGGAGTTACTGGAGATCATGTGATTTGTGCAATGTGTGTCCCAGATGCTAACCTTCCGCTCTTTATTTCTTGTTTTATCTCTCTGTCCCTGTGCCTTGCAGCTCCCTCTCCTTCCTTGTCAAGTTAGAGCAGTTGGATCTCGGTGGCAATGACCTGGAAGTGCTGGTAGGTGAGGGCTGCTGGGGAGGGGTTTGGGTGGTTGGCAGGGGTTTCCACCTGTGAAATGCAAAGAGATAGGCCCTCAGGTTATTTGGGGAGATTCTGATCTGCCCAGCATGGCCCAATCACCATTCCCAGGTGAATTTTCTCTTTGTGTGTCAGCCCTTGTGTCTCGTGTCGTGCTGGCCTCACACACTGCCTGCTCTGTCCTTTCCAGGCTCTGGGATGGTGATTCTTCCTGTCTGGCTGCCAAGGATCTTTCCTTTCCAGCAAGACTCTGGTGCTTCCCTTCTCTGTCCTGCACTGCCCCCAGCTGTTTTTCTTCTCCAGCTTCCTGCCCTTCTGCTTTCTGATATGATTTCTGCCCCACAGAGTGCTGGGCCATTCCATGTTGTGTGTGGCAGTGAGGGTAGCCCAGTGTGAGGGCTCTCTCCATGGAGGGCTCAGCATGTGGAGAGCAAGGGCACAGTCTCAGAGTTGAGGTTATCTGCACATTTGGGGCCACCCCATGATATTTTGTAATTTGCAGCTGTGGATTAAGCGATTATTTGATCTTCCTCTTTGTGTTCTGGAATGGGTTTTGGCAGAAGCCCTTTAAAGCTGGGAGGCAAAGGGGCTCATGCAGGCTGAACTCACCTGTGAGAACAGGTGTGTGACACTTGAGCCATGCTCCAGTGGGGCAAAGGCCAAACCCTGATTGCTTGGGGGGCTGTGGAATGTGAACATGTGTCTGTCACAGCTGATGGTGCCACTGGGTCATCTTGAGTTGGCCAGTGGTATCCAAATGTTCATTTTCATGTCTGAGAGGAGGAAGATGCATTTCTTCTGTAAGGCCAGAATTTTCAACCCCCTGGAATCATGGAATCATTTAGGTTGGAAAAACCCTCTGAGACCACTGAGTTCAAGCACTCTCCCAGCATTGCCAAGGCCACCACTAACCCATGTCCCCAAGTGCCACATCCACACAGCTGCTAAGTCACCCCCGGGGTGCAGATTCCACCTCTGCCCAGGGCAGCCTGTGCAAGGGCTGGGCAGCCCTTTCCAGGAGGAATTTTCCCAATATCCAACCTAAACTTCCCCTGGCACAACTTGAGACCATTTGCCTTTGTCCTGTCCCTTGTTCCCTGGGAGCAGAGCCTGACCCCCACCTGGCTCCATCCTCCTGCCAGGGAGCTGCAGAAAGCAAGATCTCCCCTGAGCCCCCTTGTGCCCCAGCTCCCTCAGCTGCTCTCCATCAGAGCTGTGCTGCAGGTTCAGCTCTGCCTTGCCTGCTGACACAGTCCTGCTGATGCTGTTAGTGTTTGCCACTGGAGCTCCTGCAGCCATCCCAGAGATTCCCAGCGTGCTGCTCTCTTGTAATGATCTTTGGATGGTCCTGGGAGGGGTGAGAGGCAGAGCAGTGCCTGGCTTTGCAGAGTGGTGTATTTGCACACCCTTGAGCAGCCTCTCCCTGTCCCTGGAAGGGGCTGATATCCTGGCTGATGTCCTCACTGTCCTGTCTCTGCAGCCGGACACTCTGGGCGCGCTCCCGAACCTGCGTGAGCTGTGGCTGGACCGGAACCAGCTCTCAGCCCTGCCACCAGTGAGTGCCTGCTCAGCACACCCTTCTCGAACCTTCCCTCCCTGAACCTGCTCTGCCCTGCCCTCCCTGAGCACGTCCCCTGCCCCACCCCGCCCTGCCCTGCTGCTCCCTGAGCCATGGGCTCTTCTTTCTCTCCAGGAGCTGGGCAACCTGCGCCGCCTGGTGTGCCTGGACGTGTCTGAGAACAAGCTGGAGCAGCTGCCCAACGAGGTCAGCGGGCTGGTGGCACTGACAGACCTGCTGCTGTCACAGAACCTGCTGGAATGCATTCCAGATGGGATCGGTGAGTGCTGTCAGCTGGGGGTGCTGCAGGGCTTCCTTGGCCAGAGTCTGTGCCAGGGAATCAGGGATTCATGGACACAGCCACAGAGGGCAGGAGCAGTGGGTGGGACAGGTGAGCAGAGCTCTGCAGGACAGTGCAGATGCTTCATCTGTGACCAGGCCTGGTGGGAGGAAAAGCAGAGCCTGCGTGGTCCTTGATGGGATCACAACCTGGTGAGTGTAGAGCAGCATCCTTCTCTCTGGCGCAGCTCACACCTAACTTGTTGCCCTGGCCAGGTCAGCTGAAGCAGCTCTCCATCCTCAAGGTGGACCAGAACAGGCTGACAGACATGACAGAGTCGATTGGGGACTGTGAAAACCTGTCTGAGCTCATCCTGACTGAGAACATGCTGACGGTGAGTGCACAGCAGCCACCAGCCTCACAGAATCACTGTGGAAGAGACCTTCAAGATCAAGTCTAATCCAGCCTTAGCACCTCAAGTAAACCCTAGCACCCAGTGCTACATCCAGGCTTGTTTTAAACACATCCAGGGATGGTGACTCCCCTACCTCCCTGGGCAAGCCCTTCCAGAACTTTGTCACCCTTTCCATGAAAAACTTTTTCCCCATATCCAACCTGTATTTCCCTTGGTCTCAGCTTGAGACTGTGTGCTCTGGTTCTGTCTGTTCCTGGAGAGAGAGACCAACCCCACCTGAGCACAGCCACCTTTCAGGGAGTTGTAGAGAGTGATAAGCCTCTCTCATGCTGTTCTCTGCAGCCAGCTGCAGGGATGCCTTCCATCTTCTGCGCTCTGAGCTGAATTTCTGAGCGTGTTCCAGCTGCTTCTACAGTTTCATCAAATTCACACAAGTTTGGAGGCTGCTTTCTCTCACAGACATTTTCCCCCCGGATCATTCTATGGGGTAGCTGGGATGCTGGGATTGCCCATCCCAAAGACCATCCCAGGCTGCATTGCTGAGGGGTTTGGGGTGGTGTGATTGAGAATGGCCCTGCTCCAAACTGCCTGTGAGGATTGGGAATGGGCAGATAAACAGAAGGGAAGTCTTGACCAGCGGTGCTTGGATTGTGCTGTGTTGAGGGGAAGAGTTGAGGTAGATCAGTCTATGAGCCTGAGGGAAAACCTGTCCCAAAGATGTCCCAGGAATGTTTTCCCAAATGTGCCTATTGGGATGGAAGGCAGCTTGTTCCCCAGGCTGAGGGCTCTGTGCCTTTACCTGTGTGTGTTTACCCTTTCTTCTTGTGAGACAGAGTAGAAATTTTCCAGGGTAGGAATCTATTTTGATTTAGGTGAAATGTACATGTTTGAGTTAAGTCTGTAGCTTGCTGTTTAGTCTGACTGCCTGTTCTCACAAAAAACCTATGCTCAGAAAAACTACTTCAGCCAAAAGACAAGAGATAAAGGAGGAGAGGGGCAACAGAACAAGGCAACATGACCCAGGAGTTCTTTCTGAAAAAGAATTAGCAGCAAATGTCACAGGAAATCAGTGGAATGAATATGCATGAACCTATTGTGAAATGGCATGCATATGTGTTTGAGAGAGAGAGAAAAAAAAAATCTCGAGTTCCCAAAGGTACCCATGTCATGTTAGGAGAACATCCAGCCCTGTAATAAACATACCAGTGTTATAGTATCCTCCTCGAGCCAGGTCTAATGAGCTTCAGGAGGCCTATAACACACCAAGATAGCTCAGCTATGCTTGGAGACGCAATAATCAGTAGGATGGCTTCTGTTGCAGTGTTGGAAACAAAAAGGTTTAATAAAAGGCAAAATAACAAACAGAAAAACCAAGCCAGGTGCTTGATGTTCCTGCTCCTGGTAAAAATACCTAACAAAAGCAACTGGTTTCTTTGTTCACATCCTTTTCTAGTGGGACTTTTTGGCTTCTGTCCAATTAGCTATCCTTAAGTTTGAGGTCAAGTCCCCTGGGTCCTATGAGGTGCCTTTTCACTTAAGGAGAGAAACGTCTGGGCTTCTTTCCTTTTAAGGGGACAAAGGATAGTTTTGTCACTCCATCAGCGGGGGCACACTCCTACATACCAGCTTTACAACTTCCACAAAATTTGTGGTGTTTGTTTGTTTGCAACCACTGACTGGCTCCTTCTCAGGCCTTGCCCAAGTCCCTGGGCAAGCTGGCCAAGCTGACCAACCTGAACGTGGACCGGAACCGGCTGACGGCGCTGCCGGCAGAGATCGGCGGCTGCGCCAACCTCAACGTGCTGTCCCTGCGCGACAACCGCCTGGCGCTGCTGCCCCCCGAGCTGGCCAACACCACCGAGCTCCACGTGCTCGACGTGGCTGGCAACAGGTGAGGCTGCTGCTTGGCTTTGAGGGGTCTGGGTTTGCACAGACAGGTGTCTGCTAAGGAAGGCAGGAGCCCCCCCTGAAATAGAAACTGTAAACCCCCTTCCTCCGAATTGTCATAAATTTGAAATTAAAGAGGGCTCTCAGACAAAGATATGGGAGCAGGAATAAGAGCTCTTTACCTGGGAAGAAAATAAAAAGGTAAAATAAACAATGCAGTAAATCAAAACAACACTGACAGAGTCAGAATACAACATGACACCCTGTGGGTCAGGGTGTTGGTAGCAGTCCCGTTGGAATTGTGGCTGCAGCCCTCCTGGAGTGGCAGGTGTGGTTCTGCTGGAGCAGGGATCCTGTAGGAGTCCAGTTGGAATTGTGGCTGCAGCCCTCCTGGAGTGGCAGGTGTGCTTTTTAATTGTTCTGGTGGTGTTGTGAGGGTCCCCAGGATGAGAATTGACTCTTAAGTTCTCAGAAAGCTGATTGATTTATTATGATATGATATATGGTATTATATTATATTATAAAGCTATACTAAAGAAAGAAAAAAAAACATTAAAAAAGTAACAAAATGAATAATAAAAACTTGTGACAGAGAGTCTGACACAGCTAGCTGTAATTAGCCATTAATTAAAAATAATTCACATGCTAAGTAAACAATTTTCCAAATCCCATTCCAAAACAACAAAATATGGAGAAGCTGAAGCTTCTCACCTTCTCAAGAAAAAAAATCCTAGCAAAGGGATTTTTCATAAAATATCACAGTGACAGGCAGGTGTGGTTCTGTTGGAGCAGGGATCCTGTAGAAGGGTGGAGTTTTCCTCTGATGATCCAGTGGAAAAGGCAGCTGTTCCTCTGGGAATCCAGTGGCAATGCTGTTCTGGTGTCCCAAAATCTCAGATTATATCCAGTTAGGAATGCTTGGCTCCTCCCTCTGGGCAGAGCACCTCACAGTGGGTTGGTGTAATTTTATCAGTCATGCAGTGACACTCGATGGCCCATGAGCAGCAGGTGTCTCTTGGAGAAGGGATTGGTTTGTGGAAGAGATAAAACTGCCCAATTAACAGAAGATAACTGCCACACCCTAACAGATGGCAAATAGAATACACATTGCCTTGAAAAATATTGGGGGGTTTTTAGTTTTTCTTAAAGTCGGGATTGAAGTGTTAGAAGTGGTATTTTGTGTTTAGGTTTAGATGTTTATTATTTTTATTTATATTATAAGTTGTGAGTTCTGTAGTACTTACTAACAAGTTACAAAATGGTTAATTATTTTTCTGTATAAGGTCTTTTAAGGTTTAATTATCTAATTAAGAAATTCTATTTTAATTATTTTACTTTTAATTAACTAATTACTTAAAGTTTGCATTGTGGGTTTTTTGTTTAATTATAAAATATTACTTAAATTCAGGAAGAAGAAGGTGAAGATGAAACACTAGTTGCTGTTTTAAATCTTCTATTTTAGCTTTATATATATCACTGTATTCTAAAACTAATTTTTTAAAGTTAAAATAAAGCTAATATTTATTTTTATTTTTAATATTTAATTATTAGAAAATGATATAATTTTATATATTTATATCTGAAATTATATAAAATATAAAGTTTATATAATAAAAATAGTAAATAATACTAAATTACTAAATTCTAAATTTCTTACTTTGTGATATTCTATACTTTTAATCAACTATATACTTGTAATCTCAGTGTTATCAATTAATCTTGGAAGTCTTTTCCACGGCCCCAGGTCAAATGTAGTGTTCTCTTGGGAGTTAGAGTTTGTTGGTATAGAAAGTTTAAAACCCTTGTTGTCTAGGACTCAGCTGCTGAGAGGGAGGTGCTGGAGCTGTGTGGATCCCGGGGTGGTTGAGCCCAGGCTGGTTGCTGAGGGCTTGAGCTATGAACCCCTGCTCTGAGTCAGCTAAACACAGGGTGGCACAAGTGTGGGGGCGTTGTATCCTGTGTGGAACAAAGACCCGGGGAGATCTCCCTCTCCCTCCCGCCTCTCTCCTTTCCTTTTTCCTCCCCTCCCCTCCCACAGATTTTGTGGGTTTGTGTCATCAGTGCTCAGCTGGTCAGTGCCAAAGCCTCGTCCGTGGTGTGTGGGTGCCTGGAGCTGCTCTCAGAGGTCCTGTGGTTCTGTTTGTGGGCTTGGTGGTTTTGGGAGCAGCTGGACACTGACCAGAGGTTCTGTGGGGAGCATTCTGGACACTGCTCTGTAAGAGCATTGCTTTTCTGTTTGTAAACTCCTCCACACTGTTGGAGGGAGTTGTCCTCTGTAAAGGCTGTGAGTATGGGGTACTGCAGCCCACTCCACAGCCAGGGACAAAACCAGCTGGGAACAGGACTAGGGCATCCACAGCAGCTTGGCTCTGTGCCTCTCTGTTCAGGTGGGGCACTGGAGTTGAGGTTGAAGCTCCTTCCTGACCAGGTGAGTTTAACAAGCAGTTGCTCTTCTCTTGTGCAGGCTGCAGAATTTGCCCTTTGCTTTGACAAATCTTAATCTGAAAGCCCTGTGGCTGGCAGAAAACCAGTCCCAGCCCATGCTGAAGTTCCAGACCGAGGATGATGAGAAGACAGGAGAAAAGGTCCTCACTTGCTACCTGCTCCCCCAGCAGCCTTCTCCCAGCCTGGGTAAGAATCTGCAGCACAAGCACTGGCTGCAGAGCCTTGTGTTCTGGAGGGTGTGTGAACCTTCTCTGCTGGGCTGGGCTGTCCCGTGCTGTGATTCCTGTGGCAGATCCAGGCTCTTTTATGGATGGATCTGGAGCACCTTTCCCAGGCAGTGACTGTTAAAACTGAGGAATTGCTTCCTGCCAGGTGACAAGGGCCTGCATCCTCATCTTTGAGTGTTCTGCTTGGATCTGCTGACCAAGCAGTTAATTTTCATTGTCCTGTCAGCGTGGTATTCCTGCCTGAATTCTGCCTTTTCCTGCACTCCTTGTGTAAGGAGTGCTAGAGCTGAAGCATCAGACGCTGCTGTGGAGGCTGCTGTAGGCCTGGTGGGAGATGTACAGAAGGCAACAGGATGGTGAGGCCACAGCCTTTGTCCTCAAGGCCTCTGATGCCATGGGCAGACACAACAGAATCCTAATGGGATAAGAGCTGACCTCCATCCACATCTACAACCCTGCTCTTCCCAAAAGGAGCTCTCAGTGTGTTCTCTTCCTCCCCAGAGAACCTGCTGCAGAACAGTGTGGATGAGAGCTGGACAGACAGCAACTTGAACAGAGTCAGTGTGATCCAGTTCCTGGATGAACCCAAAGGAGATGAGGACGAGGAATCTGGAGCTGAGAGACGGGTAAGGCATTCCTGGAGTTTGTTGGCTCCTATGGAAGCACAGGGACAAGCTGAGTTTCCAGAGATGGGGCCACTGTGGTGTCCATGTTTTACACTGCTGTAGGCACAGGCAAGATTTCCACAGTTTGAAGGCTCTTTGGTGCCCTGAGGACCCAAGCAGGAGGGGAAGGGAATGAATACCCTGGCAGCTGTGGTGCAGAGTCATATTTTGAGGCTCTTCTATGGGAGTGGAACACTCAAAATGTCCAGAGATCCCAGTAGAGAACTGTCAGGGTAGGGTTTTAGCTCACCCCCACCATGGGGAAAGGCTGTCCAGCCAAACCCAGGACATCCCCATCTTTCCAAGCATGCGGGCAGTACAGCCCATTGTGAGGGCTCTTTTTTCCAGCGTCAGGATTAAATGTGTGAGATGGGATTTCTTGTTGGGACTCAGGTGTTTATTAGTTCTTATCCATGTTACAGTCTCACAAACCCTGAGTTCTACAGCACTTCACTCTAACAAACTAAAAAATGGAGCTGTATCCCACTCTCTACAAGGACTTTTAAGGATAAACTGTCCAATTAAGAAATGACACCTAAGTTATTTTTACTTTTAACCCAATAACCAACCACCCATGGCCCACAGTGTGGACTTTTTTATCCAATTACAAAAAGCTACCCAGACCCATGGAGAAGAAGGACCAGCCTCTGCCCTAAAATCCTCCATCTTGCTCTCTACATATTACTATATTCTTAAACCTTAAACTCTGAGTTTTCCACCATGCGATATTACACACTTCTATTCAAACTCCATACCCATAATCCCAGTTCTGTCATTCAGTTTTGGAAGCCTTCTCCACAGCCTCAGGTCAATGCAGTATTCTCCTGGGGGTCAGTGCCTGTCAGCACAGAAAGTCTGAAATTCCAACAGCCCATGCTGTGGGGTGTCCCATTAGTGAAGTACTAAACACTGCCTCAAAACCTGCAAGAGATGGTTGTGCTTCCAGGGCAGATGCAGAGGCCTGGACAGCAGTTCTCAGCAAGTGCTCTGAGGGTTTCAGTCTCCTGCAGGACTTTATTCCTTTTTAGTTTATGGGAAGCCATCCTTGAGATCTGAATCCTCCTAATGAATGGTGTTGGCAGCTGTCCTGGCAGTGCATGTGTGCTGCTGGCATTGGGAGGTTTGGGGTTTCTTGGAATTGTTCTCAACATTGTGACTAGTTTTAGAATGCTGGTTTTCTTGGCTCTCTACCTGGGATGGAACTCACTAAGCAGCACCAACTCTGCTGCATTTGGGCTTGGCAAAGCTGTTAAGTCCAGAGGAGTTAGGAGGACATCCCAAGATTTCTCACCTGTGTTCTGGGGGAGTTTCTGTGTCAAGAGTTTTTCATTTACTAAGCCTGAAGCACCACTTTAAACTTCCCAGGTCCATCATTCTTCCCAAAGCCCCTGTCAGCTGGAGAGAAGGATGATAGACAACTGTCAGGGCTCCCTGCCTCTGTTCTTTCCCCATTCCAGCTGCAGGCTGGGGAAGGCCTGGAGCAGGTCCTGCAGCAGGAGGTGTTGGTGGTGTCCCCTTGGGGCTCTGGCTCTGATAAAGGTGTTGGTCACCTGAAGAGGGTCATGCCCTGGTGTCTGGGTTTGAACAGACAGGTGTGTGCTAAGGAAGGCAGGAGCCTCCCCTGAAATGGAAAATGGAAACCCCCTCCCTCCCTGTTATTACAGTTTTGAAATTAAGAGGTTCAGGCAAAGATACGGGAATAGGAATAACAGTTCTTTACTAGGAAAATTAAAAATGCAAATGCAATAGTACAAAAAACCCCCAAACCCCTGCCAGAGTCAGAACATGCCCTGTCCCCTGTGTGTCAGGGTGGGGGCACAGCCCCATCCCAGGGGGGCTCAGCCCTCCTGCAGTGCCAGCTGTGGCTCTGCTGCAGCAGGATCCTGCACCAGGGGGGAGTTTTCCTCTGCAGCTCCAGGGCTGCTGGAGATGGGCCTGCTCTCCCTCTGGGAATGCAGGGCAGGAGAAAGCTGCTCCTCTGGGAATGCAGGGGGCAAAGGCTGCTGTGCTGTTCCAGGACAGATTGTATCCAGGTAGGAATGTGTGAAATCTCAGATTGTATCCAGGTAGGAATGCTTGGCTCCTGCCCTGGGCAGAGCATCTCCCCATGGGATGGTGGAATTTGATCAGCCCTGCAGGGACACTCACTGGCCATGGACAGGAGATAATTAATAATTAATGACCCATGAACAGAAGATACCTCCTGGAGGGAGGAATGGTTGTGGGAGAGATAAAGAAAACTGCCCAATGAACAGAAGATAACTGCCCCACCTCTGGCAGATGGTGATAGAATACACACATATTTTACAAGCCAGGACCCTGGCAGTGCTGCCAGACTGGAATCTTCTCCTGAGGTTTTGTCACCCTGATTTTTTAAGATTTTCTAAGCCTTCTGATGTTGACATTTTTTTAGAGACTTTCTGTAAATAGCACATTGTTTTGCATTCTTTTATGGAGGAAGAGAACTTTGATAGACTGTTGGTTTGTCTAGTGTCATTGGAGAGGTGGCACTGTCACCCTCCAATCTACTGTCACTTTTAGAAAACTATATATGTTGGAGTCAGAAAATAAACTGCCCCTTTTTTGCTCTTCACCTTGAGAGCAGCAGTGTGCGCCTGTGTTCTCTCGTGTTCCATAGCGACAGGTTTCTCCTTGGCAGGGCCTGCAGCGCAGAGCCACCCCTCACCCCAGCGAGCTGAAGGTGATGAAGAAGGTGATCGAGGTGCGGCGCAGCGAGGTGAACGCTGCCAAGGCTGATGCCAACCCCAGCTCTCCCAACTCAGAGGTGAGTGCTGGTCCCTGGGGGGTGGAGGACCACACAGAATGTGGGGTCATGGAATGGTTTGGGCTGGGAAGAATCTTACCCATCACCAAGTTCCACCTCTGTGCCATGGCAAAGATATCTTCCACTGGGAATAAGTAGCATATCTAGCATATAAAAGGACTGACTTTTGGGAAAGACTGGGAATGGATTGCCTGGGAAGGTTGGGAATCTGCCTTGAGATGTCATGGGGGGGGGGGCTGTGAAACAGACCAGGAGATAGAACCAGGAGGCAGAGAACAGTGGAAGGGGAGTTGTGTGTGTTGGTACACAATTTTATAGCACAGGGAGAGGAAGAGAAGGCTCTGATATTCCCAGTAAAGAGTGGTGGGAATGGAGCACTTGCAGGAGGCACCTTGCTGCCATGGTGGGAGCTGGGAATAAATCCCCACGCAGGAGGTGGAGCAGGGTGCACTCAGTCACATGGAGGGAGCTCAGGAGGGGAAGCTCTGGGCACCCTGAGGGAAAGCTGGTTGTGTTGATGTGCATTCCCACCTCACACCAGTCACATTGCACAGCTGCTCTGGGTACCATCCTGACCAGCACAACCCTTTTCTCAGGAGAAGAGGCTGAGTGCCACATCCAACCGCAGCGAGGACTCTCACCTGTCCACCAGCACGGCCTCTGTGGAGGGCAGGGCAGAGGAGAGGGAGCGGGGCTGGCCCAACGGGCAGCTGCCCGACCTGCACAGGGACCTGCACAAGGAGGGCAAGCCCAGGGCCCAGGAGGAGCACAAGGAAGCTGCTGACCACGAGGAGGAAGATGTGGAAGTGGAATACAATGAGGTAGGAGCCTGGGAACTGCAGCAGGGTCATGAGAAAAAGTGAAAGGAGCTGGAAGTTTCAGAGGAAGTGGGAAATAGAGGTGTAAAGGTAAATGGATGTGGGATTTGGGCATCACTGGAGGCAGATCCAGGCCCTGGAAGGCAGTGCAAGCAGAGGCTGAGGCAGCCTGTGGGAGCCTGGCAGGCTGTGGGAATGCTGGGATGACTGTGAAGAGTTGGAATGCCCTCCATCCCTGGAGCTGACAGAAGTGTGCCCGAGTAAGGTGTGGTTGTGGGAAAAAGCACGGATGGGGAGATGGGAATACAGTCCTGCCTTGTGCTGGGCACACCAGCAGTGTTACTGTCCTGGGGAAGGTGTGGTTCTGGGAAAAGGCAAAAATCAAATGGGAATACATTCCTGCCTTGTGCTGGATGCATCCGCAGTGCCACCGGCTCTGCCTGTGTGGGACAGCGGTCCCAGGGACAGCAGGTTCTGTGCTGCTAGCCCTGTGTCCCCTGAGGCTCACGCTGTGTCTGGGCTTTGCTGTCACAGCCCACCGTGCACTTCGCTGAGGACACGCTGATCCGCAGTGAGGATGAGGATGAGGACGAAGAGCGGCCGTTCCCAGTGGAGAAGCAGAGGCTCATCCGCAAGGACACACCCCATTATAAAAAACACTTCAAGATCACTAAGCTGCCCAAGCCAGAGGCAGTGGTGGCACTTCTGCAGGGGCTGAACAGTGATGGGGTCCCCAAAGAGGAAGAGGAGTTGGGAGGCTGCAATAATAACACAGAGGCCAGGGATCAGGAGGAAGCGTGGGATGAGGATGACAGAAAGAATGGAGCTCTGTCTGCTCAGCCATCCGTGAAGGTAAGGTCTTGTGGGGAGGGGGAGCTCACAGGAGTGCAGACCTGCCCTCTGCTCCTGTGACCCAGCAGCCAGGTTATGTGGTGCTGAGGAAAGCACTGGCAGGAGGCTGCAGCACTTGGGATGTGCTGAGGGTGGCAGAGCTGGAGGTCACTGGGGCTCGTGGGGCTGTCCTAGAGCTGTGCTGTGTGGCTGTGTCTGACACCTCCACTGTATCCAGGTCCTTGCACCCAGCCCCATGCCACGTGCTGCAGGGACAGTTCTGTTTCATCACTGGTGGGTTCTGCTGTTCCTTCCAGCCCCCTCCTCACTGCTGGTTGTTGCTGCTGGTTCACAGGAGGATGATCTTTGTCCCTGTGTGGATTCAGTCTTAGACTGGCACTTAGGCCACTGAGATTTGTTGGCACAGTGCTTCCTGGAGCATGTCAGTGGAGCCAGGAGTGTGCCCTTCCCCTGTGCTTGCCCCCAGACACAGCCTGATGGAGGCTGCACTGGGATTTAGGGCAGCTTGGGCTCTGAAGTGTTGACCTTACTGGTTATACTGGGGCTTAAGAGATGGGGGTCCTGGGCTCTCTTCAGCTGAACCACCACGTTTGGTTAGGGACACACAGAGGTTCCTGCCTGAGGAGGTTCCTCACAGTGGAATGGGAATACGTGGATGAGGGACACCTCACAAGAACAGCCCAGTTCTCACCCAAGGGCTTGAGGATTTTGAGTTGTATTTGGTGGGCAGAAATCGGGATGTAGCTGAGTCGTCATCACAGTCTGACATCAGCAGATCTCAGGGGTGAGATGTGGGTCTCTGGAAGGTGCTGGAGTTACCTGCTTCTGCTGTAACTGCACGTGCTCCAGGTGCTGGGATCATTCCCATCCCTGCTGAAGCTCAGGTTGCCCCCGGAAAAGTCCTTCCCCTCACTTTCCCTCAGTGGGTGCTTGCTTGCTCTGTTTGAGCCAGTGCAGCTCATCTTGTGCTCCCTAGGGTTGAGGCCAGTTTTCCCGCTGCTGGTGAAGTTCCTCAGAAGGAATGTTTAAACTGTCCCAAGTCCCTTCGTCCAAGACCTGTCATCCTTGGGAACAGCCTCACCTGAAAAGGTTATTTCAGCTGGGGACTGAGCTGAGGAGGCACTGACCCACTGCAGAGCCTGTGGTGCCTGCTCAGGGCGGGGAGCCTGTCAGAAATTACCCTGGCTGCCAGCTAAGCCTCTGCCTGGGGCTCAGCTCCCTGCGCTGAGTTGGGGTGGGTTGGATGCCCGCTCCATGAAGACATTTGTGGGCTGTGTGCCAGCAGTGGGGATGGTTGCAGGGAGCAGTGTCCCTGGGCAGGGAGGCTTGTGCAAGAGGTACACTAGGGAGGAGGCAGCCCAGGCTGTGCAGGAGGCTGAAGCCTAAACCAGAGGGTTTTGTTGCAAGGACACTTGGTTTTCAGAAGAAATCCTGAGGTTTCCTGCACTTGAGAGCAAGATCCCAGGTGCCTGCCATGGTGTGCTTTTTCACCAGAGAAAAGGATTGGTGCAGTTGTGTTTGGGACTGCAGTTGTGTTTGGGAGTGCTTTTTTGCAGCTGTGTTTGGGACTGCAGTTGTGTTTGGGACTGCTCGTTCCTGTGCAGCAGCTTGTGGCACCACAGGCTCCTTGGTGCTTCCTCCTGTGTTTAACCCTTCCTCTTCCCAGAGTGACCTGGTGTGGAGGGGATGAAGTCAGCTAGTGGTGACCCTCAGGGTTCCAGCATGGACAAAGCCTGGCCTTAGGGGTGCTCCTTGGCAGGAGTGTGCTGGCACTTGGCACTCGGGGAGCCCATGAGCAGCCCTGCGGGAGTGCTGAGCAGGACTGGGGGCTGCTCTGGGGCTGAGGGATCAGCTCTAGAGCTGTGCTGTGAGGGGGCTTGGCTGTGGAGCTCTGGAGGGTCAGCTGTGACTCCTCCAGGAGCTCTTGGAGCTCAGCAGTGACCCCAGGAGCTCCTGAGCTGTGCAGTGACTCCTCTGGGAGTTCCAGAGCTCAGCAGTGACTCCTCTGGGAGCTGAATCAGCTCCCTAGCTCTGGAGCTCAGCAGTGACTCTGGGAGCTGGATCAGCCCCAGGAGCTCTGGAGCTCAGCAGTGACTCTGGGAGCTGGATATCAGCTCCCTAGCTCTGGAGCTCAGCAGTGACTCTGGGAGCTGGATCAGCCCCAGGAGCTCTGGAGCTCAGCAGTGACTCTGGGAGCTGGATCAGCTCCCTAGCTCTGGAGCTCAGCAGTGACCCCGGGAGCTCTGGAACTCAGCAGTGACTCTGGGAGCTGGATCAGCCCCAGGAGCTCTGGAGCTCAGCAGTGACTCTGGGAGCTGGATCAGCCCCAGGAGCTCTGGAGCTCAGCAGTGACCCTGGGAGCTCTGGAGCTCAGCAGTGACTCTGGGAGCTGGATCTGCCCCAGGAGCTCTGGAGCTGAGCAGTGACTCTGGGAGCTGGATCTGCCCCAGGAGCTCTGGAGCTCAGCAGTGACCCTGGGAGCTCTGGAGCTCAGCAGTGACTCTGGGAGCTGGATCTGCCCCAGGAGCTCTGGAGCTCGGCAGTGACTCTGGGAGCTGGATCTGCCCCAGGAGCTCTGAAGCTCAGCAGTGACCCCGGGAGCTCTGGCGCTCGGCAGTGACTCTGGGAGCTGGATCAGCCCCAGGAGCTCTGGAGCTGAGCAGTGACCCCAGAGCTCCTGAGCTCAGCAGCGACTCGGGAGCCGGCCCAGCTCCGGCCCAGTGCGTGTGTTGGGTGGTGGTGGTGGTCGTGGTGGCGGGTTTGGTTGATGCTCCACTAATCCGCATGCCTCTTTGCTGGTTCCTGTCCTAACAGGGGGTGTCGTTTGATCAAGCCAATAATCTGCTGATTGAACCTGCTCGCATTGAGGAGGAAGAGGTCTGTACCATTCCTACTGTTCTCTCTCTGCCAAAAATCATCCAGCCTGCTTGATTTGCTTCCCAGCCTCACCCGTTGTTGTAGGGGGACTCTGATCTCTCTGGGTCAAGTGGCTTCTGGACCTGGCTGATCACAAACACGATGATTGTTTCCTCCTTGCTTTCCCCTTTTCCTCTTTTCCCATCCTTGAGGTGAGAGTGGCTGCTGCAGAGCAGGAGTGAGCTGGAAATGATGTAGAAACCAAAGGGGCTGAGGTGGGAAGTTCAGTTCCTATTTGCTCTGTGTTTATGGAGAAGTGGGGTTGTACAAATGGATATTTCTGGTCGTGTGGGTAACCCTGGTGGAGCACAGACGAGGGACATCAAGAATCAGCTGATTCTGCTGGGTACTGACCCATTGATAAAAGGAGGAGGATCTCACTCAGGGCACTGTGCCCCTGCCTGGGGAAAGGACTGGAGCCAATTTGTGCATCTCCTGCAGCCTCCCCCAAATCCCTTCAAGGTTTAACATGCAGCATGAGGTGTCAGAAAGGGACAGGTGATATCTGAGAGACCTGACATGGGGATGGTGGGGGTGCTCAGGGTTAAAATCCTGTGGCTGCCTGCCTGCTCATCCTCTGGCTGTGTCTCCAGGTTTTCAGTGCCTGACCCATGGGTCAGCACCTTTCTGCAGGCAGGTTTCCCAGGAGCTGCTGGAAGCAGAGTGCTGCTGCCACTGAGGAGAGGCAGGAACAGCATCCCTGCATGGGGATTTCTCCTCTAGGACAGGCAGTACAGGGCCCCAGAGCTGTGTGCTGCCTGGGAGCACTGGCCAGGGTGTCTCTGAAAACTTGGCTCTGCTGTTCCCTCAGGTGTGAAACAGATTTTTCTTGGTTTTGGAGTAAGGTTTTCCAGGAGCAAGGTGACAAATCCTTTCCACGCAGGCAGAACATGAACTGGCTCAGATGTGGTCCCCTGTTAGTGGAGCCTGAAGATTTCTCCATCTTTCTCCATCTCTAGGTCCCTGAAAAGCGCACTAGTATTTCTTGCATTTCTTTTCTGAGTAATCTTGTGATCCTGGAGGTCTTTTCCAGCCTCAGTGGTTCTGTGATTCCTGGGTGTGGCTGGTGTGAGGCCCCAGGCTGGCTCTGGAGTCCCCTCAGCACAGTCCTCTTTGCACAGATGTGTTCCCATACTGAAGAAAACGTGGCTGTGCAGCTCACAAGGAGCTGGAGATCTCCCAGACTGGTGGTGGTAGCTGGAGTCACCCAAGAGCAGACCAGCTTTGGGAAGTTGTTGGGAATACTTGATTGTCGTGCAGCTCTGGGGAGTGCTCAGCAAGGAACTTTGCACAGACCAGGTGTCTGCAAACCTGGCCAACCTGTCCTTGAACACTTCCAAATGGCATCTGCCTGCTGCTTCAGGGATGGTTCCTTGAGAAGAATCACGGGATGGTGGAGCTGAGCAGAGCAGAGAGCCTGGAGCTCTTGAGCAGCAGGGTTTGAAGTTCATGATACTGCTGTCGCATTCCTTACATAATGTAGTACAGCCCGGGGAGAAGAGGGACTGCTGATTCCTGACTGTGTTCCTTATCCCTGAACATGGTTGTGAGCTGGAGACTGATCTTGTTGTAGCAGAACTGGAGAGACACAGCCAGCTTGTGCCAGCCCCAGTGTGGGGCACACCCAGAGCTGCTTTTCGTGCCAAGGGGGCTCTGCTGCGGCAGAGGAATAACTTTGTTAGAGTGTGGGATACCCTCTGGAGCAGCAAATAACTCTGTTAAAGTCTGGGATACCCTGTGGTGGATATCTGGGTTCCAGGGCTGCCTCTGTGCCAGGGTTTGGTCTCCATCCCCCCCTGGCTGGCAGAGTGGCTGTGCTGGGGTGTAGAGAGGCTCTGAGAGGAGGAAAGAAGCATGTTGAGTACCTGTTTGAGGTTAGACTGACCTCTGTTTTCAGGTGGTTCTGATGGAATGGCCTGCCCCCCTGCTGGGCAGGTTGCAGAACAGTAGATGGGGGGTCCCAAGGTTGCAGAACACTGGAAGGAGGTCCAAAATGTGTTTCAGTGCCCGAGGCTGCTCTGCTGTAGCAAAGGCTGGTGCCATCCACATCCTAGGGTGTGCCCAGCCTTAACCCACATCCTGCAGAGCCCCTGCAGGTCCAGGAGCTGCAGAGGGCTGTCTGCTGCCAGAGCTTCTGCTGCTGGGGGGTATGGACAGGATTCCTGCCAAAGCTTCTGCTGCATGGACAGGATTGTGTCTCTCACTCTGCCCAGGGACAGAAGGAGCTGCCATTCCACTCCCTGGGAAGGAGAGGAGATTTCCAAAGGTGGTGGATGTCTTGTTTGCTGCTGCTGCTGCTCAGGTGTCACATCCTTTTGCTCTGCAGACAGGGAAGGAGCCTGATCCTGTGGAAACTACTCAGGAATGTCACTGTTTGTGTTGGAATGCCAGCCTAAAGCCTGGCACCAGCTACGATTTGCCAGCAGCAGGTGTGACAGCACAGCCTGGTCCTGGAGCATCTTGTGGTCAAAGGGTTCAGTTTTGGAAAGGCTCCATCAGTAGTGAGGAGCGCTGGGATGTGCTGGGAGCCATCCTGAGCTCAGGACTCAGCTGTGGAAAGGCCAGCTGTCTTGGTTTGGAAAGACAGGTGCCTGTTAAAGTAGACAGGAGCCTCCCCTGAAATGGAGAATGCAAACCCTCCCCATCCCTCCGAATTGGTATGAATAAGGGGCTCTCAGGCAAAAAACATGGGAGCAGGAAATGACAGTTCTTTAATAGGGAAAGGAAAAAATATAAAAGAAAAAAAATAAAATACAACAATGCAATACACGAGAACAACACTGTCAGAGTCAGAACACAACCTGACACCCTGTGGGTCAGGGTGTTGGTAGCAGTCCAGTTGGAAAAGGGCTGCAGTCCTCCTGGAGTGTCAGGCGTGGTTCTGTTGGAGCAGGGGAGTCTTGTAGGAAAGGGGTGAATTCTTCCTCCGCAGATCCGTGGAAGTAGAAGCAGCTGCTGTTCCTCTGGGGAGTCCAGTGGAGCAAAGGCTGTCTTGGTGTCAGAACCTTGCAGGTTATATCTGCATGGCACTGCTTGGCTCCTCCCTCTGGGTGGAGCATCTCACAATGGGATGCTATAGTTCTTATCAGTCATGTGGTGACATTCAATAGCCCCTTATCAGCAGATGCCCCCTGTTGATTATGATCACTCATGAAGAGAGATAAGGAGCATTGCCTGCTTGACACCAGACAACTGCCATACAGATGGCAATAGAATAATACATCTTGCCTTGCAATCTGGAACACCAGCACAGGGACCGGGGAGCACTGGGATGTGCTGGGAGCCATCCTGAGCTCAGGACTCAGCTGTGGAAAGACCAGCATATGGACTGGGATGTGCTGGGAGCCATCCTGAGCTCAGGACTCAGCTGTGGAAAGACCAGCATATGGACTGGGATGTGCTGGGAGCCATCCTGGCCCTCTGCTTGGCCATACATGTGGAGCTCTTCCCCTTGCTCTGGTTTTGCATTTATGGGGTGAGTGTGTGTTGTATCAGGGCATTGTCTTGGAATTCTTACGTAGCAAATTTGATTTTCTCACAATGTGACCCATAAATTTTAAACCCAGTAAAGTTGAATAAACCTCTGTGTAGTGCAGGAGAGGTGACATCACCTGTGTTTGCTCACCTGGCTTGACTGGAATATTACAGTGGACTCTTTTTGATGTTAAAAAAAAAAGCTACAACACTCTCATTTATCTTAATTTTTAAGATGATCAAAGTTCCTATTGAGCAGAGAAAAATGTGCCATATTTTCTCCTTTAATTTGTCTGGCTTTTAATTTATTGCCGTGAAAGTGTTTTTGTGACCTTTTCCTACTGGGTTGAATGCATCCTCAGTGTTTTTTATGGAATCATAGAAAGGATTAGAAGGGACCTTTTAAATGTCACACAGTGCCACCCCCTCCCATGGGCTGGGGCACCTTCCACTATCCCAGCTTGGTCCCTGCCCTGTCCAACCTGGCTTCAAACACTTGTAGGGATGGGGCAGCCACAGTTTCTCTGGACACCTGAGGCCAGTGTTCTGCTACCTTTCCAGGCTGTGACCTTCTGCTTTGGAGGTGGGTTTGTGCCCTCCAGGTGGGTTTGTGACCTCAGGTGGGTTTGTGATCTCTTCCTGTAAATGTACCCCACCCATGGACCTGTGTCAAGGCACAACTGGGGCATGAGTCACCCACGAAGTGTCAGAGATTGAGGATTGTTTTATGTGGCTGCTGCTTGTTCCTCATTGCTGATCCCTGCTCAGCTGCAAGTTTTGTCTGATCCAGAGTTCTCTGGGGACCAAGGAGCAAACTGTGCAATGATTCTCACACAAATGCAGTTCCCTTTGCCTGCTCCAGAGTGGGGCAGAATCATTTTGGTTCTGCTCTGCCACGCAATTGTCTTGTTGGCTTTCACAGAGAGAGCAGAAAGCAGCAGAAAAGGGACTGATGGAGTGAAAATTGCACATTTAAACACAATGCTACAGCAAATCCAGTTCTCCCTTCTGCACTAGGCAGGTGCCCTGTGTGTAACAGACAGTGGGCTTTGCTGCTTGGGGCCAGGGTTATGTACAAGGCGTTACAATAAACCCTGCAGAAATCACAGGGGCTGAGGCATTTACCTGCCTTAAGACTGGTCCCTGTTTGCTGCAGCGTGCTCTGACTGTCACTGGAGGAGAGCAGGAGCTCCCAGCCACTTCCAAGACACTGCAGTGGGAAACAATCCCCAGCTGGGCGCTGGCCAGACTGGGACAGGCTGGAAGAGAGAGTTTAGCTGAAAAAGGGCTGTGCTCAGCTCAGGAGCAGCAAAGCTAAGTTTGCAGGGAAGATAACATGATTTAGGAGGAAGTGCTGAAGTCAAATCTCTTCCCAGGACTGGCAACCCAACACTGTGCTCTGGTTAATAAGTCAGTCAAACTTTTTATTAAATACAGCTTGTTTCATCTTGTTAGCAGTATGTGCACACACACAGATCCCTCCTCCAGGGAGAACCCCAAAACTTCTCCATATTTCTGCTTTTAGAGGGATATGAAAATTTACTATTAATCTGTCATTTGTTAGGTCATTGTTTTCATTGTAGTTTATCTTGTGCAATCTCTTCCCTGCTGGCTGACCCATTGCCTGCTTGTCTTTGGTGTAATTGTCTTTGGTGTAATGGAGACCAGTCCTGACTTCTTCCAGCCTTCCTTTTGCTGGATTAGAGAAACCAAATTTTTCTGGTAAGAGGGATTTCCATTTATTCCCTGCCTTTTCTTTCACCTGATCTCCTTGAGCTCAGGTTTGGTGACTATAGGCAACATGAGAGAGTGTATCCAGACCTTGGTCCACTAAATTCCGTACTTCTTTTTCCATTTCAGATATGGCAGTTCCTGCTCCTGCATGGGAATTTCTCTTTGTTCTTACCTTTATTACACCTTTAGCTTTTCTTCCTGTATCCTTCAGGACTTGGGGAGGCTTGGCCTCCAAACAAGGTGCACTAAGAGATGTGTCTGCCTGTTGGTTCTGAGGCAGGTGATGCCAGGTTTCATGGAAGTTTTCCATGTATTCCACTGCTCCTTGGATAAATGGTCTCCTTCTGCAAGGCCTGCCCTTAGCAGCACAGTGTTGAAGTAGGTTTTAGGAGACTTGTAAACTCCTCAGTCTTTATAGCCTTTTAATTGTGTATTAAATGATGGTTAAAAGGACTTTAGGACAGTCTGAAACTGCTGGGCTGAGGAGAGTCTCCAGTTGAGTTTTATAGGGGAAAATATAGTGGAGAGAAATGACTGCTCCAAGGATTTCCCCGCACAAGTAGGATCAGTAAGAACAGGAATAAAAATTCTGTGCTCCTGAAGAGATGAAATGGAATGTTGTTGCCTGTTCCAGCTGAACTCGGGTGTAGGTTTTTGTCCAGTTTCTGGTTCTGAAATAGTTTAGTAGCTTTGGACAGTGCTTTTTGCTTCTCTTTAAGCATTTGAGTGTTTTCATTTCCAGGGGGACCCTGTCCTGCTGCATTACATAGTTTGGCCAGGCCAGATCCTTGCAGGATTCCCTTCTTTTTCTATCCCTGTGCCTGTGACAAAGCTGGCTCCCAACTGTGATAAGAAGGAAGTGCCAGCTTCCTAAGTCCCACTCTGTGTAGTTCATTAATGAAATAACTCATCCTGGAGTCCCATTTTGTGTAGTTCATTAATGAAATAACTCATCCTAGAATCACAAAGCAGCCCAGGGGCCTCGACAGGCCTAGGGCTTTGAGGGGAAGGAGCCTTGGTGAGGCTCTCAGCCCCCAGCCAGGGATGTGACTCAGCACCCCACTGTGGAGTTTGTCCCAGTGAAGGATTGTTGTCACTGCAGACATTTCTTCCATGCCCCAAGATAAAATCAGACCTTTATATAGACACACAGCAGCACTCTGATCTGGATGTGTGTTACCAGCCCTGGCACACACAGCTGTCAGATGGGGGTGTGAATATTCACGTAGCTGTAGGAGCCCTGGGTTTTATTGATGCTGCAAATGTGACCATATTCCATGTTTTAAAAAGGCATCCTGGTTTCCTTCTCCCTTTGGGAAACATGGTCACTGTCCTCAAGTGTCCTGGGGAAGGGATGTGCAGGAGCAGAGCAGCACCCTGAGAATAGCAGGTCCCTGTCCCTGTTCTGCTGTCCCTAGATCAGGAGCTGTGGCAGGTCCCTGTCCCCAGTGCTGCTGTCCCCAGTCCCACTCTGTAGTTCACCAATGAAATAACTCATCCTGGAGTCCCTTTTCCCTGGGGCTGTGGCAGGTCCCTGTTCCCAGTGCTGTGTCCCCTTATCAGGGGCCCGGCAGGTCCCTGTCCCCAGTGCTACTGTCCCCAGTGGGGCTTTGGCAGGTCCCTGGCCCTAGATCAGGAGCTGTGGCAGGTCCCTGAATCTGTCCCTAGATCAGGAGCTGTGGCAGTCCCTGTCCCTGTTCCCAGTGCTGTGTCCCCATATCAGGGGCTCAGCAGGTCCCTGTCCCCAGTGCTACTGTCCCCAGTGGGGCTTTGGCAGGTCCCTGTCCCTAGATCAGGAGCTGTGGCAGGTCCCTGAACCTGTCCCTGTTCCCAGTGCTGCTGTCCCAGTGGGGCTGTGGCAGGTCCCTGTGCCCAGTGCTGCTGTCACCAGTCCCATCTGCTCCTAGTGCTGCTGTCAAGGGTCTCGTTTTGGGTTCTGTGCTTTGCACTGTGTTTTGCTTTGCACTGGTTTTGTGGAGGTGCTCAATGGGAAGTCAGTGAAGTGCTCAAACTCCCCTGCCCTGTGCCCCCCATCTCTGCCCTCCTGATACCCTTTCCTTTGAGAACTGAGCCCACTGGAACAGAGGAAGGAATCCTATCAGAGCCAGGAAACCTCCAGCCCATGTCCACGGGCTGCTCTCCTGCCAGGGCTGCTTTTCCTTTGTGTTCCTTTTCTACTGTCTGGGGTTAATTTAGCTCTCAGCAGTCAATCCCATCTCCCTTTTGCTCACTGTTATTTTCAGCCTGTCTCCTTGTCCCCATGAGCTGCCACTGACCAAAGCCAGACAGATTTAGCTCTTCTCATCTTTCCTGGTGAATCAGTGCCTCCAGCTCCTGCTCTTCCCTGTCCCAGCTCTGTGCACCCAAGGTGAGCAGAATCCCAGACTTAGTTAGGTTAGAAGAGACCTCTAAGACCATTGAGTTCAACCTCTGACTGATCCACACCTTGTCAGCAGCCCAGAGCCCTGAGTGCCACATCCAGTCATTCCTTGAATGCCTCCAGGGATGGTGACTGCCACCTCCCTGAGCAGCCCCTGCCAATGCCTGGTGACCCTTTCTGGGAAGAAATTCTTCCTAATGTCCGGCCTAAACCTTGAGGCTGTAGTGTGACAGTTAGAAACTGATGTGTTGTGTCATATTGCACTGACTGAACGTGTGTCAGAGCGAAGTGACAGGAGCTGAGGGGCCCAGACCGCAGCAGGACAAAGGGATCCTTCCACTGCTGGCTGCTCAGTCAGGGACTCTGTCTGTCCCAGCATAAATCCAAATCATTTATTGCAGTGTTCATTTCCTGGGTCAGTATGACAGTCTCAAATAAATTTTTTGGGACATGTAAATGCCAGGATTGGACACTGAGAGTCAGGGAATCAGTAAGGTTAGAAAAGACCTGTAAGATCAGCAAGTGCAGCCATCAACCCAGCACCACCACCATGTTCAGCCTGTCCTCAGGTGCCACATCCACATGTTTTTTTAACACTTCCAGATATGAGGACTCCACCCCTGTCCTGAACAATCTGTCAGGGCTGGACAGCCATTTACAGGAAGGAATTTTCCCAGTATCCCATCTAAACCACTTCTGGCACAACTTGAGACTGTTTGCCCTTGCCTGTCCCTTGTTCCCTGGGAGCAGAGCCTGACCCCCACCTGGCTCCACCCTCTTGTCAGGGAGTTGTAGAGACTGAAAAGGTCCCTCCTGAGCCTGCTCCTTCTCCAGGCTGAGCCCCCTCAAGCTGCCTCAGCTGTTCCTGGTGCTCCAGACCTTTTTCCAGCTCTGTTCCTGGATCTGGATTTGCTGATGGCCCTCAGTGTCTTTCTGGTTCTGAGGGCCCCAAACTGACCCCAGCTGCATGCATCCACATGTGCAACCATTTATAAATTGGTGCCTTTCCATCTTCTGGATGTGAAGCCCTTGAGCCCCACTCCTGTGGGTGTGGTTGGAGGAAGAACTTGGTTTTTCAGCAGCTCTCAAGTACAGCAGCTCTGAGCTTTGTCCCTTCAGTTCTGTCCCTTGAGTGCCTCCAGCTCCTGCTCTTCCCTGTCCCAGCTCTGTGCACCCAAGGTGAGCAGAATCCCGGACTTAGTTAGGCTAGAAAAGACCTCTAAGACCATCAAGTTCAACCTCTGACTGATCCACACCTTGTCAGCAGCCCAGAGCCCTGAGTGCCACATCCAGTCATTCCTTGAATGCCTCCAGGGATGGCATGGTTGGTGTCTGCCGTGCCCCTGGCAGGCTGCAGGAATCCTCAGTGATGAGTTGCATAGCAGCAAATTCAGACTGCGCCAAATCTGCTGGGCAGCCCCCAGATGTCCCTGGCTGCTACCTGAAGGGGAGTCTGTCCAGGTGTGCAGCAGCTCTGGTGTGTGCAGTTACTGCTGAAAGCTGGGAATTCTTGCAGGAGTACATGAGTCTGTTAACAGAGAAGGGTGGGTGGGTGAGCTTTAATGTCCATTCCACCCAAGCCATTCCATGTTAAAAGACAGTTGGCCAAAAGCCACATGAGAACTGGGTTGAGGTGACCCTGGGTGTTTGGTGTGTCCCCAAAGAGGCACAGGCAGGACTAAGGGGAAAGTGTGGAACTGCTTCCCTGGGTTGTGTTTGGTGCCACTGATGGTGAATGGGTTCCCAGTGGGATCCCAGGGCTAAGGATGGCAGCTCCGAGTGTGGCAGCTTTTCCAATTTCCCCACTTTCCCCTGGCACTGCAGCGCTTTTCCTGCAGGGCTTCCCTGCTGAGGAACTGGGAACGTGGTGTGCTCTCCATGAAGGTTTGTGCTTTCTGCACAGGGAGAAGCAGCACAGATCAGATCATCTGAGATGGCCCTGGGTGGATCCCTGCCTTTGGGGGAAAATACACGAAGGGTAAAATACCCAGTGAAGCCCATGGCAGGAGCAATGGCAAGGAGGGAGCTGAGCTGTCCCTGCTGGGGCAGCTCTGTGCTGTGGTTTCAGTGTGGTTTTGTGGCAGTCCAGGCAGCTCAAGAGCAGCCTTAGGAAAGAGGAGCTTGGGGGAACAATCAGCTTCAGGGTTTAGTGCCAGAAACAGCCTGAGTTGCGGCATGAAGGGCCATTCCAGGCTGCTGGATCCAGATCCTTCTTCTTGAGGTTCCTGTTCACATCAGTTACTGTTTGCACAGACCTCAAACAAACATCCACCAATCTCACCACACTGGTCTTTGTGTGATTTTCTTGAGAGTTTGAAATCTTTTCAGCCTACGTATATTTATGTCTAATTCAAGCTCCTTTGCTGCAGTTGCCTCAGTATTTTTAATCTGGCCTGTTTTCTCCTTGGGATTTTGCTTTTCACATTGATGGACAGAAGGTTCCTCCCCATTAGGACAGTTGGCTTTTCTGGCAGGTTTCCCCACATTTTTAGAGTGGTTTGCTGAATTTGTGAAATCCAGGGGGTTTGTGGCATACCTTTCTGTTAGTTTACAGCGTCAGCTTTGCATGCAGGTGGAAGTGACTTTCTGTGACCAGTGCATCAGACCCGTCCTCAATCGTTGTCCAAAATCATGATCCTGTCCATTGGACGTGGGCACTGAGCAGACCTGGGAAACACCAGGATCCTGCTCTTAGTCTGCAATCCCTGCCTGAAGCCCTGGTTTGCTGTCATTCCTTCAATCCCTGCCTGAATCCCTGGTTTGCTATAATTCCTGCAATCCCTGCCTGAAGCCCTGGTTTGCTGTCATTCCTGCAATCCCTGCCTGAAGCCCTGGTTTGCTGTCATTCCTGCAATCCCTGCCTGAATCCCTGGTTTGCTATAATTCCTGTAATCCTTGCTTGAAGCCCTTGTTTGCTATAATTTCTGTAATTCTTGCCTGAAGCCCTGGTTTGCTGTCATTCTTAGAAACTTTGTGTTGAACATAGAATTACATAATTTCCTGATCAAGTCCAGCTTGTGGCCCTGCACAGAGCAGCCCCAAAAATCCTCCCATGTGCCTGAGAGCATGGTCTGAGCACTCCTTGGACAGTACAGATGTGAGTCTTCAGAGCATTTCTAGAGTCCAGTGAGTCTGGATGGAAAAAACATGGGTTTTGTAGTTAGTTCCTAATAGACATGGCCATGCAAGAAGCATTGTCTGGTCAGGAGCTGGTTTGAGTTGGGCTGTTTTGGTGCTGTCTCCTCATTACCCCATTTCTGTCTTACTTGGGTATTCCATAACTTGAAATTTTACTCAGTTTCTGGCTCCTGCCCCAGAGACAGTGAAGTGATGGCAGGTCTGGAAGCAGGGATTTCCCTGGGAAGATCCCTGAGCGTTCTTCTGTGCTGTTAGCTGGGCACCAGAGGAACTGGCAGAGCAGAGCACTTCAGCTTGTTTCACATTTCCTGCAGGGGGTTTTTGGTTTGGTTTTTGTTTTAACCTTAGCGGAATATGGAGCTCCACGAGACAGTTGGTTCTTTCATTGCAGAAGTGAAAGGGGGTTGGAAGGGAAGTGTTAAGGAAGGTGATCTCCTCCTTCCTTTGCTGCCCATGCTGTGGCCATGTGCAGCTGACACACCTGACATCTCTGCAGCAGCCTCTCTCCATCCTGGGCTTTGTTTCCAAAGAGGTGACATGGAGGACAGCCAGTTTGGTTCTCTAGAGGAGTCTGTGCTCATTTCTGTCACTTAGCTCCCCAGCTCCTTGGTCCTTGGCCTTGAGAGAGTCCTGTCTGTCCTGTTCCTTTTCCTGTATCCTACCACGTGCTCCCTGTCTTCCTTCTCCTGATTGTGGCATTGGGAATGGCTCATGCTGGTGTCCTTGAAAGAAACAGCTTCAGCCTGAGTCACATCAGCTGTTGGCAGTGGGCATGGTTGGGTGTGTGGAGGTGGGAGGTAGGAAGGAGAAGACTTGTGGATTGCTCAGCTGTGATTCTGCTGGGGCAGAGGGGAGCAGAGCATCTGGGCCGAGCAGATGGGGTTTTTGGAGTTGTGTGTTGATTTCCATCAATACAACAAAGCCAAGTGTCCATCTAGACTCTTCTGGACAAGGTGCCATCCTTGTCACTGCGCACTGCTCTGGGGTGACCTGGAATGCCCCAGTGGCTGCTGGAATTACACTCAAAGGGAGCCCCATGGCAGAGCCAGACTCTGGTGTGAGCGCTGTCCCTGTCCTGTGATCCAGTTCCAGTCCAAACTGGCTGCCCACTTTGCCTTGTGCTGCAATCCCCTCTGCTGTGTCCACTGTGGGCAAGCTGACTGTTGGGTCAGGGCTCAGCTGTGGGAAGGGATTGGTGTGTTCCCTGCATTGTGGGGGTGCTGCCTCTGAGGCATGAATGCCACAGCTCACCCACAGGTGCCATCACTCCCCCAGAGGTGGCACAGCCCCCCCAGAGCCAGGAGATGACCAAGAGGTGCTGTTTTCCACGAGAAGAAGCCGTGGCTGGCTCTGGGTGCCCTGACCCATGTCCCTTCTGTTGCAGCTGACCCTGACCATCGTGCGGCAGACGGGGGGGCTGGGCATCAGCATCGCGGGGGGCAAGGGCTCCACACCCTATAAGGGGGACGATGAGGTAAGGCCTGTCCCTGTCCCTGTCACTGCTGAGCCAGCTCCTGCTGGGGACTCCCTCCATGGGAGCTTTGGGGCCAGGTGGGAGCAGCCCTGGATGCCCCCAGGGTGGGGGTGGTGGGGTGGAGCAGCCCCCACCAGGATGGGGGATGAGCCATGGTGGTGGGGTGGAGCAGAATCCTGCCCCTGAGCCAGGAGGGTCTGAGCTGGAGCAGCCATGGGAGCAGGGCGTTCCTCCCCAGCTGTGGGGCACAGGGCGGGGGGCTGTTCCCCACCGGTGGCATCAGCTGCATTGTGTGATGCCAGTTCCACTGGAAGAGGCTTAAGGGGTGTCATTCCCTGGTCTTGTGGCTCACCTGGGGCAGCCCTGCTGTGGGGCTCCTATCCCTCTCTTGTCACCTTGGGGTTTCTGTTCCCTCTTCCCAGCTCCTGAGCTGCCGTGTCCCCTCATTGTGGGTTCAGGACTGGCCAGGGGCTGGAGATGGGGGGCTGGGGGGGGTCTCTGCACTCCAGAGGAGTAAGGAATGGGCTCTCCAGAGAACAGAGGGTTTTGTTTCCAGGGCATCTTCATTTCCCGCGTGTCCGAGGAAGGTCCTGCAGCTCGGGCAGGGGTCCGTGTTGGTGACAAGCTCCTGGAGGTAAGGACTGACTCCTGACAAAGCAAATGCTTCTGATAGCTTGGAGGGGGAGGTGTGAGGTGATTGGAAATGGATTTGCATCACACATGTTTTAGACCAAGATGTATAAGAGCTAAACAAAATCCCTTTGGCTCAGAGATGGTTGTTTAATTCATGTTACCATTAATCTTTTGTTGGTTTATAAGCTCCTGCATTTGCTCCGGCCCAGCTCTGAAGTGAGCTGGTATATATATATCAGGTGAGAATAAATACAAGAATACATACCTGGGCAGAGCAAAAGTGAACCTTGTAAAATAACTTCTTACCCAGGGAGCCAGCCATGGGGATTGTTTGGGTAGGAGGGGACCTTAAAGCTCATTTCACCCCCTGCCATGGGCAGGAACACCTTCCACCAGCCCAGGCTGCTCCAAGCCCCATCCAGCCCAGGCTGCCTGGGCTGATCCCCTGGTTCTCCCTTTCATGCTGCCCTTGGGATGATCTGCTCTGTGACATCCCCCACACCTAGGGACTGACATGCAGGGCTCTGTCACACTACAGCTCCGGGTGTTCCAGGGCTGTGAGCAACTGCATGTCCCTCCTGGAAGATGAACAAGGGGACCTGAGTTTTGAATTGTGCTGAATTTTGTTGGTGGAGATGGTTCTCTGTGGGGGGGGGTGGTTATCTGTCTGGGATGTTACCTATAGGGGTGATACAGGTGTAGGGAATTCAGGACTCCCTGTGGGAAAGGAATTCCTCTGAAAGGGCCTTTCCTTGGTTGGCCTGGCCTGGGACAGGTAGCAGGTGCTATGGGAAGGCAGGGAAAACTTCACAGAGGTCTGGGCACACCTGTGGGAGCAGGGCCCAGGTGGGGTGTGAGGGGCTGAGCCAGTTCCCTCAGGCAGCAGTGGTTGGGGTTGGGATGTGAGATTAGGGCTGGATGTGAGGGAGCAATGGGTAAGAGGTTGGGGCTGGGTGTGAGGCTGGGCTCTGTGTTGGTCAGGACTCTGGGTTTGCTGGGCTCTGTCTCACAGCAGGGTGTCACTGTCCCTGCCCAGGTGAACGGGATGTCCCTGCACTGTGTGAGGTTGGGCTGGGTGTGAGGTCAGGGCTCTGTGTCAGGGCAGGCTGTGTGTTTGTCAGGGCTCTGTGTTTGCTGGGCTCTGTCTCACGGCAGTCTGTCCCTGCCCCTGCCCAGGTGAAACGGCGTGTCCCTGCACTGTGTGAGGTTGGGCTGGGTGTGAGGTCAGGGCTCTGTTTGTTGGGGCTCTGTGTCAGAGCACGCTGTCTCTCTCCCTGCCCAGGTGAACGGCATGTCCCTGCACTGTGTGTGAGGTTGGGCTGAGGTGTGGGGTCGGGGCTCTGTGTTTGCTGGGCTCTCCCACTCTCTCTCTCCCTGCCCAGGTGAACGGCGTGTCCCTGCACTGTGCCGAGCACCACGTGGCCGTGGAGGCGCTGCGGGGCTCGGGCAGCTCGGTGTCCATGACGGTGCTGCGGGAGCGGATGGTGGAGCCCGAGAACGCCATCACCGTCACCCCGCTGCGGCCCGAGGACGACTACAGCCCCCGGGAGCGGCGCGGGGGGCTGCGCTTCCCCGAGGGCCCCGAGGCAGCCCCGAACACCGAGCGCTTCTCCACCTGCCTCATGCGCAACGAGAAGGGGCTGGGCTTCAGCATCGCCGGGGGCAAGGGTTCCACTCCCTACCGGGCTGGGGACACGGTCAGTCTGACCCTGGGGCCCCATACTCCTCATCCCCAGGCGTGCAGCAAGGCAGCCTGGCCCTGGGCTGGTGGGCCGGATGCTCTAAAGTCAGGGAATCATAGAATTCTAGGATGCTTTGCATTTGGAGGGACCTTAAACCTCACCTTGTGGTGGGCACATTCCACTGTCCCAGGTTGCTCCAAGTCCTGCCCACCACGGCCTTCAACACTTGCAGGCATCCAGGGGCAGCCACAGCTGCTCTGGGCACCCTGTGCCAGAGCCAAGCCACCCTCAGAGGGAACAATTCCTGCCCAGTATCCCATCCATCCCTGCCTTCTGGCAGTGGAAAGCCATTCCCTCTTGTGCTGTCACTCCAGGCCCTGTGCCCAAGTCCCTCTCCTCCTTTTTTTATAGAAGGAGGGTGGCTGGGGCTCCCAATCCCTGCCAGTGACATCTAATCCCACTGCTGCCCTCTTGGCACAGATTCCAGGCTCTGGGCCATGGGAGGACTCTGCTGCCAGGGGCTCTGGGAGCAGAGGGTTTGTGTGGAGTGAGGAGCAGATGGGAAGGGGCAGGGCAGGGGAGAGGACTGGGACCTGCCTGGGTTTGTGGAGCCAGGCTCAGGGGGGACAGCCCGGGCTGCTCTGACCCTCCTGCCTGTGCTGCAGGGCATCTTCATCTCCCGGATTGCAGAGGGTGGGGCAGCCCACCGGGACGGGATCCTGCGGGTCGGAGACAGAGTCATCTCGGTGAGTGCAAGGGAGGGGCTGGCTGAGCTCCCTGCCCTCCTCATGCAGGGGCTGCTCCTCTGCTGCTGGAGCTGCATTTTGGTGGTCCTTTCTTCAGCTCCTGAGCCTTTTGGGGGAACGTTTAATTTGGGTGGTTCTCCCCTGTTTGGGGGTGGGTGCAGTTACACCTGCCTTTCCCCAAATGCTTTATGCAAGGAATGGCATGGAGGGAGGATACACGGCAGCACTGCCCAGCCTGGGGTCCCTCTGGAGCCTGGGGGGCTCAGCTGCAGGGAGTGGGAGCCCCTTGGGGCACAGTGGGCTGGGCTGGAGCAGAGGGAGCTGCTATGGGGTGGAGCAGGGCAGGGGTACCCCAGTGCTTCCCTGCTTCACGTGGAGCTCTGGCCTCAGCCTGCGGTGCTGTCCCTGTGGATCTCACTGCTCTCACCTGTGTCTCTGCCTCCTGGTCCTCACTCCCCTCCTGCGGGAGCCTCTCCTCAGCCTCCTGACCCTCCTCCCACGCTGCATGCTGCCTCTGGGAACCTCCAGCTCCTGGTGCTGGTGGTGGGTTTCTGCCCAGCTGCTGTGGTGAGAGAACGTGTTACCACGGCACTGGCGTGAGTAAGCACTGATACAGCCTCGTCAGTGCTGGCTTCTGTCTGCTCTATCCCTGGGCTGGGGCTGGCTTGGATTTGCTCAGGCACAACATTTTAGTGCAGCTTGGGCCCGGGTCTGACACTTGGCAGGAAGCTTGAACTGATATGGCATCTCTCCCTCCCTTCTAGTGCTCCCTACTGCCCAAAATCGAGCCCTGGCCCTGGTTAATGCCAGATAGACTGGATTGTTTTGGATTTGCTCATGTTTTGATGCTCCATGGTATGGAGGCAGTACTGAGGCCCATCATTGGGGTTGATTTGCTCAACCTGTGGAAAAAGGAGGCACAAAACCTTAGAACAGATTCAAAAGACAAACCTGCCTTCACCCTGCTTCAGCAGCTCTATATATATCCATGGGCAGCTTCGTAGGAAAAGCAGATCTAATTCCCTAGTAATAGCTTGCAGTGGATTCCTTATGGGATGTGTGAGTTCAGGGATTACAGAGCTGGGGCCTCTGCTGGATTTTGATGTGGCTGAGGCGTTGCTGTCATTCCTGACAACCCCAGCAGGGTCCCCTCAGTTCCCTGAGCTGAGGTGTGTGTGACCATGGGGGTTTGGTCACTATTCCTGACATCCCCAGCAGGGTCCCCTCAGTTCCCTGAGCTGAGGTGTGTGTGACTGTCACAGAGGTTTGGTTCTGAGCACCAGCTGAAGCTCAGATGCCATGCTCACCTCTGAGGAGTGCAGGAACATGTCAGCTTTCAGGAGAACACTCCCAGGATTACTCCCAGGACTTCCAAGCCTGCTTCCCACACTCTTTGGAAGCAGCAGTTGCCCATTTTTATTGGAAATCTTCCACAATGCCGTGGTTTGTAGGATGAGGGTGCAGGTTGCCTGTTATGTGCATGAGGAAGGGGAGGACCCTCGCTGGGGACAGGGCCCATTGCCAATGCAGAACTGGGATTGCTCCTTTGATTTTCTTAGGGGAGCTTTGAGCACAGGGATTTAAGAGCCCAGCTAGGTCTCCCCTGAATCAATACCCCTCATGCCGCAGTGACTGTCACTCATTCCCTGTGTTCCTGTGTCTCTTGGGACATTTTGGGGGGGAAGACACTGGACAGGGACCTGCTAGGGGGGTGCTGCAGAGCTGGAGCTGTGGGATGGGAACCCAGCAGGGAGGGTGCAGCAGGATTGGGAGCAATCGCTAAGAACAGCTGATTTTTTTGGGACTGGGAAGAAAATTGACTGTGGGGAGATGTAGGATAGTGGTGGATGACACGTGGAGTCTAATGATGGAGTGTGATCCCTTAGAGATTGCCCAGGGTAATGTAATTCCCTGGCACACAGAGAAACATGTGGAGCAGGGAAAGGGCAGGCACTGTCCCTTCCCCATGACACTCAGAGAGCCATGCTGCATGGCTGGCCGTGCTCTCTAGCTAGATAAAGGCCATGGGAAACTAGCTGCCCCAAAAGCTGGGTAGCCACCAGGATTCCAGGCAGGGGAGAGCTACTGGTGAAATGCTCCAGGGGCTGTTACATTTGAGACAGCCCTGGCTCCTGGAGTCCTGTGTCCTGGTCCCTGCTCTGCTGTGCCCTTCTGGTCTGACCCCATCTGAGCACTCTCCTCCTCTCAGGGGCAGGAAAACAGCAGAGGGGATGTGAGAAATGAGAGTGCTGCAGCAGCTCTGTGTGTGCAGTGTCATACAGTCAGAGCAAACCTTGGCTTGGAAGGGGCCTCAAAGATCATCTTGTTCCCTCTCAAAGAGCAGGTTTGGCCTTGATGTGGTGATAGAACCAAAGAGCCAAGTCTCTGCTGGGTGTTGCCTTTGTCAACCATCAGAAGACCCAAGGAATCCTCCCCTGCACAGAGGGCTGCTGCTTTCCCTGCTCCAGCTGCAGCCATCAGCAGGGGAAAGTGCAGACTCCAGATGTGGAGCACAGTGCAGACACAGCTGGTCCCAGCCCGCAGGGGCAGGACAGGGCAGTACCCTTACAGGTGCACACCTGAGCACAGGTGGTGCTCACAGGGCAGCAGCACAGCCTGGTGCTGCCCTCTGGCCCATCAGGGTTCAGCTTGCTGGGGCACACCTCCCCCCTGGCTCACTCAGCCCAGTCAGGGCTCCTGCCTGCAGCTCTCCAGCCTCTGCTCCAGCAGCCATAGCTTCCAGGCTCCTTGGACAGACCCAAGCCTTTCATCCAGCCTCTGGGCCACCTCTTGAGTCTTTCCACGTTTTGGATTCCTACTTGCTGGCTAGTCCAGCTTGAGTTTTACCAGCAGCTCTCCACATGTACCCAGAACAGAGTGAGCTGGTCCAGTAAATACAGAATGTGGGGAGAAGGCAGAGCAGATGTGCACTCAAGCCCAGGGCTTGGCCAGACCAGCACTGACCAGCAGCCTCTTGCTCTCCCCTGTATTTCCCCGTGCTTGTTCCTCACCTCCAGTCCTCTTTCTGTTCTGCTAAACGTCCCATACTAAGTGCTGCATATTCCCACAACACCTCCTTCAAGCTTCTTGCAGCCACTTTCCTACAAGAAATGTGCTGAGACAGCCCCTCATAATCTCCATTTCTTCTGCAGACTGGTTGCCAGGTTTTGTCACGCTCCTCTACTGTGGTGATTCCTTTGTGTGGTTGTTTTTGGTGACTCTGAGGATCGGATCCATCTGGGGTGTCTGAGCTGTGTGTCTGTTACCTGCACTGCCTTAGGGGCTGTGCACCTGTGTGGTTAATTTGTCACCTTTCTTGCTTGGTGCCCTGTCCTGTGATCAGCAGCCACTGCCCAGGTCCCTCTCATCCTTCCTCTTCCTGCAGGCACGTGCCAGCTACTGCCCTGGCATCCTCCTGGTCCATGCCAGGGGTGTCCTTTGGGGACAGTGCTCTCGGCAGAGGTCACTCTGGGCAGTTCCCAGGACAGCAGTACCCAATGCCATGGGTGGGACAGGGTGCTGGGAGGGTCACGGGGGGTGTGGACAAAGCCCTGCATGTCAGCTTAGTCTAGAAACTGCTCTCTGGGAAGGAGCTGGGGAGTTACAATAATATTTCTGTGAATCAGGCCCTGGGGAGTTGGCCTACAGAGCCCAGTTGATGTGACTGTTACAGTCATGTTGTTATTTCATGAGCTGATCAAAGCCCATCTTGGCAGCTCCTTTTTTCATGTCCTCCGTGTTCATTTTGGAAAGCTTTTCCAGAACCTAATGACTAGAAACCTTTTAATTTTCAGCTTTAACTTTTTCCTGTCTAGTTTTGTTGTTGTCGCTGTGCTCTCTCAGCTCAGCTCTCCTCACGTTTCTACCCCTTGTACATCCATGGAAAACAGTCATGTCCTTTGGGTTTCTAGGGAGGCAGTTTTAAATCTCAATTTTTTAGGAAAGGTTCTCTGTTCTTTCACATCTCCCTGTATGTGAGGTCACTTTTAATGCCTTAGAGCTGGCTACCATGACCTTGCCCAGCATGGGCAGCCAGTGGGGCAGTGACCAGTGGCAGGTCCTGTCAGCCATCAAATCCTGCCCACGGTGTCAGTCTCGGGGCTTTGGGTGACTGATGAGGGCACATGGCTCAGTGACACGGCAGCAGCTGCTTCTGCACGTGCCTGTGTCTTGGCACTGCTGCTGGAAGTCACTGTTTTGCTTCTCCCACGTGGAGACATTTGGCTGTGGGAGGTGGAACATCACCCCTGGCCTGCGTAGTCCCCTGGAGCGTGGTGTCAGCTGTGCAGGGAACGGGGAAAGGGGCAGGAGAGCTGAGTAGGAAAGGATCCGTGGGCATTCCCAGGTGCCTGTGCCCCTTTGCCAGGTCAGAGGGAGCTGGGAGCCCACGAGGTGCTTTGGGGCACAGGTGCCAGCAGGACAGGGCTCTCCAGGGCTCAGCCGAGCGCTGCTCTGACGCCGGCTTTGTTCTAGATCAATGGGGTAGACATGACAGAAGCCAGGCATGATCAGGCCGTAGCGCTGCTTACCGCGGCCTCCCCCACCATCGTGCTGCTGGTGGAGAGAGAGGGCAGAGCAGAGGAGCAGCCCGGCGAGGGAGGCTCGCCCCGCGCCCGCATGCACTCCCCGCCGCCGGGCCCCGGGGACAGCCCGCCCGAGGAGACGCCGGCACTGCCCAGGAACCACCTGTCCAAAGGGCTGGAGGATCAGTACCCTGTCGAGGTGAGTTTGGCTTTGGGGGCACAGTGCAATCCTGAAAGATGGGTGTTGGGATGGGGACCGGCCTGCCGGGTTATTGGGGCCTGGAGATGTCATTGTAGAAAGGCTTGGGGTGGAACGACCTGAAAGCCAGACCCATGGGCAGGGGCACCTTCCACTAGCCCAGCTCGCTTCAAGCCCTGTCCAACCTGGCCTTGAAAATTTCCAGGGATGGGGCAGCCACGCTTTCTTGGGATACCCTGTATCAGGGCCTCCCCACCCCCACAGGGAAGAATTTCTCCCCAATATCCCATCTAACCCTGCCCATTCTCAGGGAGAACCTGTTCCTCCTCGTGTCGCTCCAGGCCCTTGTCCAAAACCCCTCTCCAGCTCTCTTGGAGCCCCATTCTAGCTCTTCTCCAGGTTGTAGAGTCCCATGTGGGGAACCCCCTTGTCCCATGAGTGTTCAGCTTGTGCTTACCCATGCAAAACACCCCAGACTCCTTGTTTGTCAGTGTTTGTGGTCTGTAGGTGATATCCTTCATTGCCTTTGACACTGCTTCTTGTTCCCTTAAGGAAATCCACCTGGTGAAAGCAGGTGGTCCCCTGGGCCTCAGCATCGTCGGAGGCAGTGACCACTCCAGCCATCCCTTTGGGATTCATGAGCCAGGTGTCTTCATCTCCAAGGTAGGGTCCCAGCAGAGCTTCTCTGGGTGTTCTGAGCTGTTGGTTATTGGCATTAAGGTGAAGGATTTTGATGTGAGTCCAGCTGTACAGGATGGATTTGTGAAATAAGGGCATGGGACAGGGATGTGTGAAGTTTGTACTGCAGGTGCTGCTGCTGGAGCCATCTGAGGGCATGTGAAAGCCTCAGACCTTTATAATCCATGCTGAACCCTTTGGAGGGATCCCAGTCAGCTTTTGAAACTGCTGGGTTCACGTTGGCTTTAGTGAGTCCTGGGAAGATCCTGGCATTGCAGGAAGCCAGCCATTACTGGGAAGGTGCTGGTGGGACAGTGTGTGGCTGCTGGGGCACCCAGAGCTGCTCTGCTGCACTCAGGCCAGTGTCCTTTGATCCCACATTCCCTTTCCACTGGTGATGCCAATCAGGGGCAGCACACAGGCTGGCCACTGGCTGCAGCCTATTCCCCCACAGTCCTGCACATCCACACTCATGGGAATAGGATGCTCCGCAGGGAGAGGACGTCCCTGTGGAGCCCTTTCTGCTTCCTGACTTCTCTTGTCACTTGGAGAACCTGACTCCTCTGACACCTGTGGCTGGGTTCATACCTTGTTAAGGGCTGTTTGGAGTTCTAGGAGTGATGCCTGCCAGGCCTCTTCCTTCGTGTGCCCATGGTTTTTCTTGCAGTGCATCAGCGGGTCACTGATGCAGGATTTGCTCTTCTCAAAGCCTAACTGCCTCTTTCCCACCATCCCTGCTCCCCATGTGCTCACAGATTTCCTTGCTGACTCCTTTGTTTCCCCAGGAGTACAGGTTTGGTTGTATATTCAGCTCTCAGGAGCCCCTGTAGAGCATTGGGTGAGGATTGGAGCAGTACTGGTGCTGTCAGTCCTGGTTACACTCACAGGCAAAATAATGGCAACACTGGCACAAGATTGGTTCAGATTAAATTTGGAGTATGAGAATAACATATAGAATAGCATTACAAAGCGCACCCCACTTTGTTCTTTGCCAGTACTCCCAGATGTGTCACCTCTTGGGGAGTTTTGTCTGCAGAGAGAGGAGTCAGAGCAGGCCTGAAGGGTGTTGGAGGATGCCTGGGGACACAATCACATCTCCAAGGAGAGATGGACTGTTGTAGTTGAGATGGAGACAATACAAAGCAACGCACTCCATTCTCAGAAGGCTTCAAACTGTTTTTATTACAGCATCCATGCTTTTTATACATTCTGTCAGGGTCCCAGTTGTGGGTTTCTCTGGGTCTGGATTGAAGGCACCTGAGACAGTAATTCATGTTCACACTCAGGTGTTTATTATTTCTTATCATTGAAACAGTCTCACTACTGTGAGTTCAGCAGCTTTTCATTAGAAGGCACAAAATGGCCAACAACCTCTTGTAACAAGGTCTTTTAAGACTAAACTGTCCAATTAAGAGCTGACACCTGGATTATTTTCCCTTTTAAGCCAATAACTGGTCTCACAGAGCCCACAATGCGGATTTTTCTGCCCAATTACAAAATGCCACCCAAACCCATGGAGAAAGAAGGAAGAAGAAGCACAAAGAAGAAGCCCAGGACAACATCCTGTGCCCTTCATCTTGCTTCCATCCACAACATACTAAAAATCCCAAACCCTCAATTTCTCACCAAGTGATACACCTACTCTGCTCTCTATAATCTATTTCACACTTTTGTGGATTCCAGTCTGTCTTGAAGTCTAGGAAACTTTCTGCAGGAATGATGGTCAAAGTCAGTGCTCCCCTGGGGTTAGGGCACCCCAGAGCAGACAGAGTGTGCTGTGATGCACTGGATGCTCTGGGTTTCCACAACATTCTTACAAAACTCATAAATTTATACTTTACTTATTGATCACAAGAGGCAAACAAAGTGCTCATTGGAATAGGCAGTTGCAGGTTTCTTTATTTATCCTTCTTTCCTTCTTGGTTTCTGTGTCGACGACCTTGGTAGGAAATTCTTTCAGGGGTACCCATAGATCCTATTATCAGACTTCTCTCTGGCTCACAGAAGTCGCTGTAAAACCTCCTCCATAGTGGACTGCCCTTCTGTGTTGGTGTGTCACAGGTGATCCCGCGGGGGCTGGCGTCGCGCAGCGGGCTCCGCGTCGGGGACAGGATCCTGGAGGTGAACGGCATCGACCTGCGCCACGCCACGCACCAGGAGGCCGTCAATGCCCTGCTCTCCAATGCCCAGGAGCTCAGCATGCTGGTCCGCAGAGACCCCCCTCCTCCTGGCATGCAGGTGGGCTCTGGGGCAGTCACAGTGGGGTTCTGGGGCAGTTCTTACCTGGGGGGGGGAGGTCTGGGATAGGATACAGCCAGACTCCTGGAATTTCCTGCTCCTGACACCTTGTGAAGGCTGACCTAGAACAGAGGCTGGATGGAGCTAAAGAATAAAGTAGGGATTTATTAGGAGACCTCAGTAAATCCACCTTGGGCAGCAAAGGAGCCCAGCCAGGGCTGCACCCAAGATGAACCCAAAATGGTTACAAAAAATGAATGACAGGTCCTCACACTTCTATAAGTTTTGGTCCATTAGCATATTGGAGCTAATTGTCCAATTACAGCTTTAGCCCATGAAATCCCATCCTTCTTGTTTTCTTCTCTTCAGCCTGCGTTGTTTCTGCTCTTGGGCCTGAGATTTGGATCATTTGTCCTTGGTCCCCAGCTAGAGAAGGAATTGTTTTGTCTCCCTGCTCTGTGCAGAGAGCTCACCATCCCCTAATATGAAGCCCAGACCCACCCACTAAAGCAGCACAGAATGTGAAAAATATAAAAGCTAAAACCTGAGACACCACTGCTTTGGCAGAATCCAGTCACTTTTAAGTGTGTCTCCATCTGGGCTGTGCTGAGGATCTCTTGCCATGCCTGTGGTGACTCTGTCATCAAGGAACAGAAAAGAGCAGGTCCTACCCAACAGGAATAAACTGCCAAATGAGGGCTGGGGCTCTTTTCAGGGCATTTAGGGCTGTGGTCCCTCCAAGGAGTGTTCCCTCAGCTGAACTTAACCCATGAACGAGGAGACTCTTCTGTGTTTCCAGGAAATATGCATTGAAAAGGCTCCAGGAGAGAAGCTGGGCATCAGCATCCGGGGTGGAGCCAAGGGCCATGCTGGCAATCCGTTTGATCCCACTGATGAAGGCATCTTCATCTCCAAGGTACCAGAGCACCACCTCTGCAGGCACTGCCAGGGAGGAGGGTGAACCCTGGGGGAGCTGCTGGAATGTGCTCTCAGCTTTCACTGGTGCACCAGTTCTGGAGATTCTCCCTCCAGCAAAGGAGACAAGTCCTTATCCTTGCAGATTTCCTCCTGTACAGCAGCTTCACATTTTATTCATTTTATTTCCTGCTTGCCTTTATTTTGCTTTGTGTTTCTTCTCTTGTGTTTTTTCCTATAATGCAAACCCACACATCTTTCCTTGAACCCACATTTCCAGTGGTCCCCCTGTGCCTGTCCCTTCCTGACCACTTAGACATGCAACCTCTTTCCTCCTTCCATGGAAAGCACCAGGAATTCCTAACCTTTTCTCCTGTGCCATGCACTGCCTGTATGACTTTGTTCCTCTTTTAGGTGACTGCTTGTGTCACACAAAATTCTCACATCAGTTTTCCTCCAGAAATTACACGTTTTCTTGTTCAACTTCTGCTTATCACTCCTCCCAGCCCTTTCCAAAAAGTTTTTACTGCTTCTTCTTTGCTGGCAGCAGAGCACAGCAATGAGTGGTGTCATTTTGGTCTGGCTGCTGACAAAGAGGAGTCTGGGTGTTCACTTCATTGTAACTGTTTCCCTCTTTAGCTGTGTTTTTTTTTGGGTAGAAACTGATGTGAGTTATCCTCATGGCTGAAGACACTCCATAATAGGCAGTCAGCCCTGATAATTGATAATTGTTGCTGCTAAGGCAAGGGAACATTCGGCATTTGTTGTTATGTGGCTGTAACTGTTTTATCTGAGTTCTAAAGATCAAAGAATAAATTCCCTCTTTCAGAGTGACAGTTGCACGGGACATTTGTAACAGCAGCAAAAGAAAACCTGGGATTATTCTAACTGGCAGTTATTTTGAGTAGTTGGGTCTGGTTTTCTCTCCTGCAGCATCACAGGATTTGGGGGTGGAAGGTTCACAGTTTAGCCATGGCACAGAGTTAGTTTACCCCATCTCCCCTCCCTGTTTTTCCCAATACTTGTTGTTTTAGCCTGCAGAGAACCAAAATCCTGAACTTCTCTGCCCTCCCTTGAGCTTTGTTACTCCCCTCAGCCTTTCTTACCTGTCCTGCCTGGAGGGTTTTTTCCTGCCACTGATTTTCCTTGGTTATTTGTAGTAACCAGGAGACAAAGTGGTACTTTTCCTCTTCTTCCTCTTTGCATGTCTGATCCCTGCCTCCTTCCTCCTTAGTTTGTCTTCATTTGTATTTCCATTGTGTCTCTCTCCCATCACAAAATGATTTCTCTTTTTGTGTGTGTCCTCCTCACCCGCTTCTTTCCTTGGCTACATAGAACCAAGAAGGCTTCAAACTGTTTTTATTACAGCATGCATGCTTTTTATACATTCTGTCAGGGTCCCAGTTGTGGGTTTCTCTGGGTCTGGATTGAAGGCACTTGGGATGGTAGTTCATGTTCGGACAACAAATTTCAAATTCACATTCTTTTATTTTACACAAAAGATTCTTCCACACCTGTTCCTTCTTCCACACCTGTTCCTTCCACCAGCCTGTTCTTCCTGTTCTGCCCTCTCCATAGTTCTTGCAGATCCTCCCCCTGCCTTGCAGCTGCAGTTGTCCCCATTCCCTGTGTGTGCTGTCACCTCTCCATGTCCCCACACTCTCGTGTCCCCTCTGAGCTGCTCCAATGGCCCCTGGTGTGTTGCAGGTGAGCTCCTCGGGGGCTGCTGCCCGGGACGGCCGCCTGCAGGTGGGGATGAGGATCCTGGAGGTGAACCACCAGAGCCTGCTGGGCATGACACACACCGAGGCCGTGCAGGTGCTGCGCGCCGTGGGTGATGCGCTGCTTGTGCTGGTCTGCGACGGCTTCGACCCCAGGGCCGCCGCTGCCATCGAGGTGAGGCTGCAGGGCAGGGCCTTGGGGCCACCACAGTCCCCCACAGGGATCCCAGCAGGGCTGGGTGCCAGCTGTGGCAGCGTGGATCCCAGCAGGGCTGGGTGCCAGCTGTGGCAGCATGGATCCCAGCGAGGCTGGGTGCCAGCTGTTGTAGCAGTGTGGATCCCAGCAGGGTTGGGTGCCAGCTGTGGCAGCGTGGATCCCAGCAGGGTTGGGTGCCAGCTGTGGCAGCGTGGATCCCAGCGAGGCTGGGTGCCAGCTGTGGCAGCGTGGATCCCAGCGAGGCTGGGTGCCAGCTGTTGTAGCAGTGTGGATCCCAGCAGGGTTGGGTGCCAGCTGTAGCGGCATGGGGTTCAGATGGTGGGTGCTTGTACCTATTTATAGTGAAACAAGGTGACCCCCTCTCAAGTATTCTGTGTATGAAATGGCTCCCAAGGTATTAGAAAGTCTTTTTTCTCCCAGTCCAATGACCAAAGAAGTTGATATTTGTCGGTTCTGCTTTTCAAGGTTATTTATTTTCTCTTATCTATTGCATTCTTTCTCTGACTTGCAGAGATCTGTCTGGCAGGTCTGGTTGTGGCACACTGACCACCCTTGGAGTGGTGTTAGCTTTTTATACTAAGAACTACATGTACATTATTTACAATAATTTTCAAATACCTATCACCTATGTTAGACAGTCTGTCTCTATTCTAAACCAATCCAAAAGTGCCACCATCACAGCAGAAGATGGAGAACAAGAAGAAGGACAGGACATGCCCAGATTCCTCCATCTTGCCTCTTGAACCCCCATTCTAAAACCCCAGAATTCTACTTTTTCACCCTGTGACAAATTAACTATCATTCTACTCAAACTCTTGTGGCTTGTAAATCTTCACACAGAGTTGGTAATTGTTTCCATGGGCTAAAATCGAAGGCACAGGTAGTTTTGACTCCGTGCCAAGGGCTCAGAGCCCCTTGCCAGGTTCTCGAGTCCTCCAGGGCAGCCAGAGGAATGTGCTGGGTCCCAACAACTGACCAAGGAATGATTGGCATCTGACTCCAAGGCTTTGGGATGCTGAACACTCCCTTTAGTAAAACTATACTATATTACATTATACTGTATTAAAGAGAAATACTATATTATATCATACTTACTACTAACTACTGAAAATGTCATGGCTGTCTGCCAACAGCCAGGACACAGCTTTGACCCAATAGGCCAATTAATACAAACAATCATCACCAGAATCCAATTACCAAATTCCTTCAGGTAAACAACCTTCCCAACGCATTCCACGTGTGCGAAACACCAGGAGCAGCAAGCAGAGATAAAAATAGTTTTCCCTCTGTGCCTCTCCAGGAAAAAAACTAAGAGAGAGAATTATGTCTCTCTCTCTGCAGAGATGTGAATGCCATACCTATTCCCCAGTAAGCATTTCCTGTGGAAAAGTTGCTTGGGCAAACGCTCAGGCAAGGCAGTCAAGTCCCCACGCCACACTCACCACGGCTGGCTCAGCAAAGAGTCACAGAAGGGCCTTTTGTAGGGTCACTTCCAGCAAAGGTTTATTGCAACACACAGAAGGGAAGTCAAGGCCATGTGCTCTGCACAAGATTTATGTCACTGTTGTATTAGGGACAGGTGAATGAAGTGACACAGACTCCTGTATTCTCAGAAGGCAAATGCCTAATTTATTAGACACCACACATTTTTTTATAGACAGTTCTGACAAAGCTGGACCTGGTTGGTCCTCAAGCAACAACTAATTAGGAACAACATCCTTCTTGTACACTTCTTACCAGTAAACAGCACATTCAAAACTCCAGCTGCAAAGTTTAAGGATTGTTTTAATTCTTTCTCTGAGCTTTCTTTGAACTTCCCAGAGCATTTCCTGGTAAAGTTATCTGACTTTCCTTCTGACCAGACTGTCAGCATCCACAGGTTTAGGTAGGGGCAGGGCAAAGGGCATTGGCCTACAGGGGGGACCGGGCTGGCCACCAGAGATACCACAACCAATGAGGGAACAGGGAGAGGAGAAACCATGAGAATTTGGGACATATGGGGAGAGGAATTGGGGTGGATGCAAGGCTCCATGGAGGAGTCCTTTCTGTCCACCTTGGTGGGGAGAACTCTATGGTGGGTCTTTCCAGGCAATGCCCAGGGGATTTCCCTGAGGGGGAAGGATTCAGGGGATTCCACATCCACAGAATGCTGATTTTCCCAACCTTCTGCTGTAGATTTGTTTGGATTTTGAGATCCCAGGTTTCAAGGTCTGACCTATGAAATGAACTGGAAGGGGTCTCCAATCCAGAAAAGCAGTGGTTCCTCAGGACTGTCTTTCTCCTGCTGGTTCTAGAACTGTTCCACAGTAGCACTGCACTGAAAAAAATACATTTTCAAGCTCCTTTCACTAAACTATTTATGCCCATTTTTTCTTGGGCAGTGTTACATTTACAATAAATGGTCTGGCTCTTTATTGGTGTTCACCGTTCCCCACAGGATAGAACTTCCTTGGACCAACCCCATGCCCTCTCAGATTTCTGCTTCCAAAGCTTAGCTAGTGAGCTTTTGTAATCTCCAGCAGAACGTGAAGCCAGTCCCTGCTCACCTTATCCCCTTCTTGCACCTGGATCAGTTTGAATTCAGCTTACTTTGACCTTGGGTTCCTCGAACAATTGTCAGCCTAAATGGCAGGGATGGAGCTGGATGCTCTTCAGGTCCCTTCCAACCCAAACCAGTCTGGGGTTTTATGGAATAAGGCTTCAAGTTGTTGGAAGAGTTCTGTGTCTGACTTGCTTGGGATTGTCCTGCTACTCTGTGTGTGGGAGGCTCGAATAGGGAGTTTCTGGGATGAATTCTGTGGCTCCCACCAGGTGTGATGTGCTGTTTGCTTTGCAGATGTCCCCAGGAATCATTGCCAACCCTTTTGCTGCTGGCATCGGGCGCAAGAACAGCCTGGAGAGCATCTCCTCCATCGACCGGGACCTGAGCCCCGAGGAGCTGGAGATCCTGCAGAAGGTGGGTGTGGGCCTGAGCTGGGAGCAGAGTGGAAGCACTTTCTGGAAGTCTGGTGTCTCCCTTGGTGCGTGCAGCCTGCAGTGCTGTGCAGTGGGCCTGGCCTGGGATCAGCAGGGCCCAGCACGTGGATCAGGAACACGCTAGGATGGGACTGTGACACCTTGGTGAGGTTCTAGGTGCTGCAGGTGTGGAGAGAGCATGGGGTGAGGTGGCTCTAACTCTACTCTCTCCTAGGAGATGGAAATGTTGAGAGAAGCCACTCAGTGGGAGAGAGAAGAAATGGAGAAAGTGGTGAGAGATCATTTGTGTAGCAGAATGTGTTTGTGGCAGTGGCTCTGCCGAGCCTGTGGGTCCCAAGGAAGGTGTCTCACGTTATCTCTGCTCCACTGTAGTGCCATGGGGAGCTCTGGAGCTCTGCCCCATTGTCAGTGCCATGGGGAACTCCGGAGCTCTGCCCTGGTGTCAGTGCCATGGCAGTTCTGGGTCTCTGCCCCCTTGGCAGTGCCATGGGGTGAGGCTCTGGGCATTCCCTCTCTGCAGTGCACTGCTCTGTTGCCCTGGCTCTCTTAGGCTGTGCTGCACCTCCCTGTGCTCCTCTCTGGTGATGTTTCTGTGGCATTCACAAAGACCACCCTTGTTACTTGCTGGTAGCTCCTGGCCCAGCTGCAGCTTCCAGGAAAATGGCCAATGAGCTTGGAAGTCCCAAATTTAATCAGTTTTCTCTGTCCAACACCCTGTGACTGACAGAGGATTTGTGAGCAGAGATGAGAACACGAAGCTCTGAGCTGCCCTGAGTGGAGAAGTGATGCTGTTGGTCAGTCACAGCTTTGTGCTCCTCAGTTCACATGGTCATTTCTCTACTTTGCTGTGGGAGTTTTGTGTCTCTGCCCACTGGCTCAGTCTTGCACAGAAAGGGAATTTCACAGAAATGGATCAGCAGACTCAAGCCTCTTGAGGACTTAGAGTTTCCAGTCATCCTTCTTAAAACAGAGGGGTGACTGGAAGTCAGAGTCACTGAAAGAAGTGGGAAAACAGAATTCTTCAGTGTTGTCAGTGGGGAATCTGCTCTCCTGGCAGAGGTGTGTGTGCATTTTTCAGGTGTTTGTCAGGTTCCAGGTTCAGATACACCTGAAGGTTCCCTGGGCTCTCTCCGCAGCTGCAGTTCCTCAACTGGTTCACATTTGCTGCCCCACAAGAGCAGGGTGAGGTTGGCAGTTCTGGGAAGTGGAATGACCTCACAGAATAATCTTCAGCCTGATCCATCTGAAGATGTCCCTCATTGCAGGGGTTGGACAGGATGACCCTGGAAGGTCTCTTCCCACCCAAACCATCCTGACTGATTTGGGTAGGAGGGGCCTCAGTAATTCTCTTGGTTCAGCCTAGAGCAAAGTTCAGATCACATTTAGGTTTTCCCTGTAAAATGTCTCATTCCTTGCCTGGTAAGGAACTCAGTGTGGTTTGGTGTGGTTTCAGCAAACCTGATTTCATTGTGTTTCTGTCTGAGCAAAGAATTCCTGCCAGTTTTAATGTGGGCAGTATATGGATTTGTATATGGATATATAGATTGAAATATATTCCAGGAGAGTTCAGGTGCTGTGGGTCAGTATCAGCATTCCTAACACCTGTGAATATAGCAAGTGTGGTCCCAAATTATGCTGCTGGGGCTGAGCAGGCGCCACTTGTCCAGGTTCAAGTGGAGAAAGACTTTGCCAAAATTTATATTGAGATTACTTAAAAACACTTGGGTCAAAAAAAAGCCCAGAGAAACCTTTATGATTGGTGAAGTAGCCTTGGCCATATCTCATTTTAAAAACGCTGATGTATATTGGTGCCCCTTCCCTTGGTGTGCCAGGAGGAGGCAGCAACGGATGCTCCAGGTCCCTGGACCTCCTGGGATCCTGAGGCCCCTGAGCAAAGACATGTTTTTCTGCTGGGCCTTTTAAACCTTGAATCTGGGATTGTCTCTAAAACTGGTTTTAATGATTAAGTTTGTCCCAGTGATGGAGCCAGCATTCCGTGGTGGCCATTGGAATACTGAAGGAAGTTCCTGTCCCGTGCCAGATCCCTGTTCATTTCTGTCACCATTTTTGGAACGTTTTTCTTACCCTTCAATGTTTCATGTTCATTCTTGCACAAGAGCAATGGAGACCAAATGTGTCTCCAGTCCAGAGGAAGCTGTGAACTGAGTAACTGGGAGGAATTATGCCTTTGCTCTACTCGTGGTAGAAGTTCTCAAACCCATTCACTGCTGATACCTCCTGCCTCCAGTTCTCTGACAATTGAGTTTCTAGTAGAAGTGTCAGTAACTCTGAGTCTCTGTAGACTGATTCCTGCTGCTCCCTCCTGCCTCTGTGGCTGTAGTTTTTCTAGTCTTAATCCAGTTTCCCCCCAGCTATTGTCAGAGATGGATTTGGAGCAGAATTTGGAGCCACAGCTCCTTCTGGGCTGACTGGTGCTCCTGTCACTCCTCAGAATATGACCTCAGAGAAGAGTCACACACCACATTAGTGTCACCTGGAACCCTCACCCTACAAAGGACTCTTGGTCAAAACAAGCATAACCAGATTCAGAATAAACTTTACCTTGACTATCCCTCAATATCCTTTTGGGAGTTGTGATCCTCCAGAGGATTAGTGACTTCTCAGGCTGCTTAGCCTTGCTTGGAGCTCACAGGGTGATGTGGAGCAGTGGGAATCTGTAGTGCATGGAATCTGTTAAAAACAGGGCCCAAGTGCTCAGCAGAATTTTTGGTTGGTCCCTCTGAGCTGCCTTCCACCTCCTAGGGTCAGGACTTCTGGACCATCTGGTTCCTGCTTGGGGAGAGCAGCTGGGAGGGCTCCATGGACAAGAGAAGGATGCTGCTGTGCTGTCCCCAGGCCTGGCTCTGCCCAGAGCTGTCAGGTCACAGAAATATCAGTGCCCAGAATCAGTCCTTAGGACAAGCCCTGCCTTGTTCCCTTCCTCTTGCAGCCTGAAGCAGTCCATGACTGGGGCTTTTGGGATGAGTCACTGGTCACTCTCTAATGGCCCTGCAGTGCTGAGTGGCAGCTGGTGCTGAGCCGAGACCTTTCTGTCCCTTTGGATGTGTTTGCATCATTGTGTCTGTGGTGCTGTAAGCCAGCAAGGCCTGTGCTCTGTGGATTTGCTTTTCTGTTCCCTCCCAGCCTGTCCTGTCTGTGCTCCATCAAGGTGTCTTCCAGCAGTGAGCAAACTCCTCTCTCTTGGTGTGCTTATGCTTGGTGGCACAGTAGCTCTCTCTTTCCCAGGATTGTCCCTGCTGAGGATCCTGGGAGCACCTGCTCTCCTCACCTGTGGCACCCAGATGTTCTTGTTCTGTCCCTGTCCTTTCCTCTAGCAGTGACAGTGCCCAATTCCAGCTCCTCCCTACCCAGTGCCAATGTTGGTGCTGGGTTCTGCTGCCCCTCTCCTGGTGCTGGCACTGCCCCTGTGTCCCCTCAGCAGTCCTGCCCAGCTGTGTGACCTCTGTGCCTCTCTCTTCTCTCTGCTCTGCTCTGGCTCTGTCTGTCCCACGGAAGGAGCGGATGCGTAGGGAGCGGGAGGCAGCCACGCAGCAGCTTGAGGAGGAAGCAGAGGTGAGCAGCACAGGGGAGGGGCTGGAGAGGCCCAGAAAAGGGCTGCAGCTAGACTGGAAGGCTGGAGAAATCCCCAAAAAGAGTTTGTTGCCCAGAGCTTGTGTTCTCCACTCCCTCCTCTAAGAGGATCTGGCTTTGGGGATTAGAGATCAGAACTGAAGAAATGTGTAAAGGGATTGAGGAAAATGGGCTGGGTTAGAAACCTTGGCTTCTCTTTAGGGTTAGAAAGGCAATATGTGGGAAGTAAAATGGAACAAAGTTGTACAGTGAGTGTGAGTTAAGGCTGGAAAAAGGACCTGTAGAGGAATTGCAGACTTGCATTCTTACATGTGTCCAGGTCCATCATTCCAGGTGCTGTTGGAGCAAACAGGTGGGTATGGCACATTCTCTGCTCCATCAGGAGGTGGACATGGGGCAGGGATCTGAGCAGCAGTGGGTGCCAGGGGTGCACAGTGTCAAGTTCTCTCTGGGGTTTCCCAAGCCTGGCTCCTGCCACGAGTTCACGTGGTTGTGCTTTGAACAATTCCAGCTCTTTTTCCAGGTAGTGGGAGCTCTGATGGAGACAAGACCTGGGTTATTATCAGGGTGGTTCCCTTTTCATTGCTCTTTCTCATTGATTTAGTTGACTTTGGGCCTGACCTGTTCCTGTTTTTCTCACCCTCTCCAGAACGTCCCCAGTGAACCCCTGCGCCTGGACTACCGGACCCTGGCAGCACTGCCCAGCAGTGGCCTGCAGAGAGGCAACCGTGCTGTGAGTGGGGGTCCTGGGGGGCTGTGGAGGGGGAGTCCCTGCAGGGGAGGCACTGAGGGGCTGTGGAGGGGGGAGGGTCCCAACAGGGGAGGCCATGGTCCTACAATCACCTGCCCTCCGCTTGTGCCGTGGTGTGGGAGGTGACAAAGGAAAACTGGGCAGCAGAGCTCTGGGGAGCTCAGGCACTGAACCAGGAGCTGCAAAAGAAAGATGGGAATAAGAAAATGAGGAGGGCAAGAGCCAGGCAGCTTTGTGTTTTGGGAAGGGAAGTGGCAAAGTTTGAGAGCTGCAAAAAGCAGAGTTGGGAACAAGGCAGAAAGAACAGCCTGGTGGGAGAGAAGGGGATGTGAGTGGGGAGTTCATGGATTTCTTGTGGAAGGAAGAGGCTCCAGAAAGCTGCTGAGGAGGAAAGAAAGATCCTTCCCGAGACAGTGTGGCAGTGTTTTGTGCACGGCTCAGTTGTGAATCCTTTGTGGGGTGGTGTTTAGGAAAGGGGAAGGATGAGGGTCCTGAAACTGAAAATATTAAAAATAGAAAATGTTTAAGGCCAGGTGGGACAGTGCTTGGAGCCATCCATTCAGTGGAAGTGTCTACCCCTGGTGCTCTAGTGGAAAGGACCCTGACCATGGCAGGGGTGGGACTGGCTGCTCTCAGGGTCCTTCCAGCCCAGGCTGCCCTGAGGTTCTGTTAAAGCCAAGTTTCCCCCAGGCCTGCAGAAGGGAGGTGGCTGTGGTTCTGTGCTGTGGCTGAGCCCTGTGGCTCCTGTATCCTGTTGTGTATCATGACTCCTGCCCTGCACATTCCTGTCCTGTGCCCTGCCTGGCAGTCCCTCACTGGTTGTAGCCAGGAGAAATTCTAGATTTCAACAAACTTCACAGATTACAGACTTACCTCTCTCCTGTGTTGTTTGAAATCTCACCTCTCCATCTTTTCTTTCTTTTATCTGTCCTGCATCACACCCATTCTACTGGGTTTCTGCCTGCTCCTTCACACATCCTCAGTCTTTCTCCTTTCCTCCTGTTGCAGCAAGATTTCCATTTGCTGTCATCATCCCATTCTGCATTCCCATTCTGGTGTTTTGGGATCATCTCTTTTACCTTTCCTGTCTCCATCTCCTTCCATGCAGACAGGTCTCCTCTCCTGTTCTCTTTCCTCTGTTACTCCAGTGACAGTTCTGCTTTGGCTCCAGCTCTGCCTCCTTTTCTTCCCACTCTTCCCAGCTTTGGGCTTTTCCCTCTTGCTGTTCACACAGCAAAGCAGTATCAGGAAAAGATTTATTTTTAGCATCTCTGAGTGTAACTCAGGAGCTGGAAGAGGGGAGAGTCAGCCCCAGGCAGCAGCTGGCTGCGTGCAGGACAGCTCAGGGTGGTGCAGAGCAGAGCAGCTTTGGGGCTGTGCCTGGCAGGGGGGTCAGCCTGGGAACGCCAGGCACGGGAATGTGGGGCTGGGCACAGGGCCGTGGGTGCTTCTAAAAATGTCCCATAGCAGGGAGGGCCCCAGCCAAGGGGGCCTGTGTCGGTCCAGCTGTCACCAGCCCTGTCTTTGCTCTGGTTTGAAAAGGACATCTGCCTGGGTTCAGGGAGGTGCTGGTGGTCCTTCAGGTGCTGTCCTGGCCTGTTAGGTGACCACTGGAAGACTCAGCCAGGGTCAGTCCAGCCAGTGGAAGAGCAGGCAGGTCAGTGACAGACTGTCTGTCTCTGGGCAGCCTCCGCCAGGTGACTGGGGCTCCTGCCCTGTTCCCATCGTGGTTTTCTCCTCTTTCCTGTCTCCAGGCAGTTCTCACCACAGTTGTTCTCTCTGAGCAGTGGCTGGGTGTCTTTTACTGCTGCACAGCTCCCTGTGAGGGAGCTGCAGGGAGCTGTTCCTGTCCTCCCCATGCCACACAGGGATCTGTAGGGAGCTGTTCTTGCTGTGAAGCAGGAGGAGGTGCAGGTCCATCTGTCCCCTGTGGAACAGGAGGTGTAGATCTCTCCACTGACCGCTGTAGCTATGGGTGGAGTTGGTCAGGAGGCTTCCTCCAGAACAGCCACCAGGGAAGGGAGCAGTGGTTGTCTGTCTTGGATCTATCTGAGCTGCTGCATCTGGGGCCCTTTGTGAGGAGGATTTAACAAAGGCTGACAAGATGCCCTTTCTCTTTGTCCACTGTTACAAACCAAACTGAAAATTCCCGTTGGAAGCAACATGGGAACGCTTGTTTTGGGGATGCTCTTTTGCCATGGAGGGCACTGCAGCCTCTGGAGAGAAGCTGTGGCTGCCCCTGGATCCCTGGAAGTGTCCAAGGCCAGGTTGGATGGGACTTGGAGCAGCCTGGTCCAGTGGAGGGTGTCCCTGCCCATGGCAGGGGTGGAACAAAATGAGCTTTCAGGTTCCTTCCCGCCCAAACCATCCTGGGATTCTGTGACTCTCTGACATTTCCCTTACAGAAATAAAAGAGTTGCTGCAGTCTCTGCCTTCTGCAGTGAACAGGAATGAAAGCCAGACCCCTGAGGGGCTGATCACAGCAAAACCATCCAAGTCTAGTTTTGCTTTCTGGGCTATGAGAGATGGAGAAGACTTGGCATGTCTCAATACCAGGTCACCATGATTAGTTAATTAGCAACTTGTACTTTCTGTTCTGAATCTATTTCTCTTCAGTTTCTTGCCATTGGTTCCTTTTTTTCACTTGTTCATGGATTTAAAATTGGATTTCTTTCAGTGCCAGGGAGGATGCAGGGTAGCACGTGTCTGTTCTGTCTGCAAGCTGGGAAAGCTTGCTGCATTGCCCAGATTCTTACCCAAAATAGAAATTGTGGCTTGTCTGACAGGCATAGCCCTGGTGAGGCCGGGGAGTGAGGAATCCCTCACCAGGATGTGCTACAGCAGGAGCTGGAGCATCCAGGGAGATACAGACTCAGCCCAGGTACAGCTGGGCCCAAGAACAAAACAGGGACTGAGGCTGCCCACTGACCATGAGGCATGATGGCACTCTGGGGAAAAGGGGCTAAAAGCAGGGTTTTTACACTGAAAAATCACACACAGCAGAGTGCCTCAGGGTAGCACAGGCTTCACTGGTGAGGAAACACGATATGAGCCAGGGCTCTGCCAGCGACAGAGGTTAGGTTGGGGGTTAGGGGAGGGCCTCTGAAATTCCTGAGCCTCCCAGCTGCCATTGTAGTCACCAGCCCACCCCTGAGAGCTATTTTGGTGACCACTGCCATGACACAGGAGATGAAGAATTTGCTCTGAGCAGGAGAGGTCTTTCTGCTCCCTGGAGGCGCTTGAATGGAAGCTTTGGTCTTTGCTCTTTGGCTGTCCCTGCTCCCCTGAGGAAGGCTCTGGCTGGGGTAACAAACTCTCTTCTGTGGCACTAAGGGGAAGGGTCAGGGCTTCACTGGGGCTGTGTGCTCTGAGCCTGACAGAGCTGGGGCTGCCCTCAGTCCTGCCACCAGCAAGAGCCACCCAAAGGGTCTGTGCTCACTGAGCTCTGGTGGTTGGGGTGTGCTGTGAGCACTGGGGCCCTTAAAGCATGTTCACCTGGGCAGGTGTGGTGGGTATGGTGTGACTCTGTGGCAGCACTGGGGTGACAGCAGAGGCTGGGCCATATATGGTGGGGCTCAGTGAAGTGGGGGTTGAACTGGAGCGTCTCCAGAGGTGCCTTCCAGCCCCAGCAGTTCTGTGGTTCTGTGTGCTGAGGTGAGGAGGGTAGCATGTGCTTGTACAGGTGTTGGTGGTGGGTTTGGCTGGGGAGCAGCTGCAGGAAGGTGTGTGAGTTGGAGCAGTGCAGCCTGTCGGCTCCCTGGGCTGTGTGTGCACAGCAGGGTCCTCTCCCAGGAGTTACACTGAGGGTTGGTGGCAGAGCAGGAGAGGGTCGGGATACTGTGCGGGCGTTAGCACTGGAATTCTCTCCCCTGTCCTTCAGCAGCCGCTCTGTATTTTCCCCCTCCTCCTCTTTACTCTGTTCTCCTCATTTCTCTCTGACCCTTGTGTTTCCTCTCAGCCTGTTGAGTGCTCTAAGCCCAGCTGCAGCATGGAGGGTGACTGCGCCGTGCTGTCCCCGCGGGCCTGGCACGGCCGGGCAGCGTCCCCGGAGCCGGCGGCGGGCACGGCCGGGCCCCCCCGGCTCCCCACGCCTCCCCAGCAGGACCCCGAGGGGTGCCCCTTGTCCCAGGAGCAGCTGCCAGAGACGCCAGAGTGTTTGATCGACTCGCAGCCCATCCCCTTCAGTGAGAACCCCTTTGTGGTGGCCAACCGCAGGGGCAAGGCCACGGGCACGGCTGGCCTGGGGGGGCCTCCCCTGGGCTATGGCAGGGGGGGCGTGCTGAAGACCAGCCTGTACTCCAAGGCAAGCAGCGTGTGGTGTGTGGCATGCACTGACACAGCCCGGGCCACTGCACCCTACTAAACCCTGGCACCGGGCAGCACGGCGCCCACGGGCCGGTCCCCACCCCGTGTGCCCCCACCCTGTGCCACGTGTGGGGCCACCCCAGGGTCACCACGGCATCCTCCGGCCACTAACACACCCTGGTGGTGGGGATGTGGGGACAGGATGGCATCTGTGACCTCCCTGCTGTCCCTTGGGGTCTGGCTGGGAGCAGTGGTGTCCCTGCCCACCCGGCTGGCAGCACTGGTGGGGATCAGTGCTGTGCCACACTTCTGGCCCTGGGCCTTAGCACTGCCCTTCTCAGAAAGGAGAAAATCTGGAAAACACAGTAGATCCGCAGCCCAGGAGCTGCTCCTCCCAAGTGACGCCATCCACTAGATCAAGACTTGGGAATTCCAAGGGAGAACTTTGCTTTCTGTTCTGGGAAATCTGTATTTGACATTCCTGTGGTGGAGCAGGGACTGGAGCCAAAGATAGCACCCTCCAGATGAGCACCACATTGCTCTCCCCTTTTTCCTTTTTAAGCCTTTTGGGAGGTCTGAAAATCAAAGCAGCCCCACATAAACAGCCCCATACACAGCAGATCAACCAAGCAATCAACAAACCCAATCCTCAGCTGTAGTGATCTTGGAGGTGGCTTAGTTCCTTGCTAGGAATTTCTCAGGTGTGTAGCCAGGTGCGCCTAGAGCAAGGTATCTGGAATCTGTGCTCCAGTATAAACTTCAGGTCACTTCAGGCTTGGTGTGTCAAAATACTGACTTGATTCAACGGGCCATGTGCATGGCTGTGGTATTAGTGACTGGGAGCTGTAGGTTTGCCTGAATAGTTCCCTAAATCCCAAATGACCTGCCTCTACCTTGAGGCATTAGAAATCCTTGTGAAATGTGCTGCTGGTGCTGTAGTGGGAGTGCTGCTCTCTGCAGTGCAGGTGGTTCCTGGTCACTGCTCTCTTTTCAGCTGCTGGCAGCTGAGCCTCAGTGCCAGAGGTTGCTCTGGAGCCAGGAGAGCCCTCTGTCCCTGCAGCCAGGCTTTCTTTGCTCAGTGTCTGTGCCCAGGAGGTTTGCCTGGAGCACGACCCTGCCTGTGAGGGCTGGGGGAGCCGGGGGGAGGATTCCTGGGGCGTGCCGAGGCTGTAACCTGATCCAGCTGGCCTCGCGGGGCGCTGGGATGCGATCCCGGTGTTTAACTCGTTCCCTCGCTGTTCCTGGCGCTTTTTGGCGTGTGCCAGCTGCTGCTGGGCCCTGCTAGCCTTGCTGACTGGGTGTGCAGAGTGTCCCATGCCCCTGGGCTGCACAGACCCCCTCCTGCTGTGCAGCAACACTCGAGCTTTGTCCTGAGCTTTGTCTTCTCTCTTTCAGGCTCCTGTGGGCGAGTCTGGCACAGGAAATTCCAGGCGTGAATCCCCCTATTCTCCCAGTAATCCTCAGGTGAGACTGCCCCCAGGACAGGTGATGTGGGAAGGGCAGGGAGGCACTGCCAGAGGTGAAGGACAGAGGTAGCTGAGGGCAATTTCCATCCTCGAGTGACCCTGTCAGGGCGGAGGGGATCCATCACAGCAGGCAACCAGAGAGCAAGAGAACAACTCCCTCTTTCAGGGTGTCCCAGAGAGCCAGAAGGGTAATTAGCTGGTCTAAATGAGCTCTGAGGGGTAGCTTAATTGCAGGGTGATGAGGAGGGGGCTACAACATGTAGTTGTGAGATTTTTGGGAATGGTCTTTTTGGACCAGTGCCTTGTACAGAGATTCTTTAATTCTGGCAACTGGTGTGTGGTAAGAAATGGAGGAGTCAGGGTTTGGGTCTGTAAACCAGGACTGCCCAGGCTTGCAGAGGATGCCTGGTTGTCTGTGTGAGCCTGGAGAGCTGCTGGGCAGGAGGTGGAAGGATCCTGCTGCTGCCAGCTCTGGGTGACCCTGCCCTCAGGGAGTGATTTGCTGCAGCTCCTTACTAGAGGCTTTCCCTCTGCAATGGGAAGTATCTTTGTTTTTGTAGCTTCTGATGATTTTGTTCTTTATAGACATTACCTCTTATCCCTTGACATTCGTATTCCTTATTTATCTCTGAACTTTTCAATATATGAGTCTTTGATCCCCCTGTCCATCCCACAGCAGGAGGTGTCATAGTTCAGTTGAGCCTTTTGAAGTTAAATGAACTTAAAGAGATTTTTAAATTTTCCCTTTACAGTCGTTGCCCATTACTGGGTTTTATACTGGGGGCTGGAGTGAATTGCCAGTTGTTCCTTGTTTGCTGTCATTTTGGGTCTGTTGGTTCCTTTTGGAGTCCAGCTGTTCTCCAGCTGCTCTCCCCACAGCTCTGGCACTTCCCTGCTCCTCAGTGAACCATTTCAGCTCCTGGGCTGGACAGGAACTCTGGAGGTGGATAGAGTCACCTGGGGGTGAGGTGGCTGCTGAGACAGGCTGAGGAGCAGGGTCAGGAGCTGCAGGAAGCAGTAGGAGCAGCACTTGAGTCCAGCCTCTGTTCCTTCTCAGCCTGTCCCACATTCACTCAGTTTTGGATCATTTAGAATTGAGTGTTCATCAGGAATCCACACAATTAGAAGATAGTGTTACAGCTGAACTATTCCAATGCACTTTGTTCCAGCTTTGTTTCCTTGTTTACATTTCTGACAGTAGCTGTGGTTTTTGTTATTTTTCCTTTTATCACAAGTGCCAATTTTCTTTATTTCTTTGAGATCAGTTTTTCACACACTCCCGGGATGGTTTTGGTGGGAAGGGACATTCAAGACAATTTCATTTCAGCCTCCTGCCGTGGGCAGGGACACCTTCCACTGTCCCAGGGTGCTCCCAGCCCTGTCCAGCCTGGCCTGGAACACTTCCAGGGATCCAGGGGCAGCCACAGCTGCTCTGGGTACCCTGTGCCACAGCCTGCCCACCCTTGAATGAACGAAGTTCTTCCTAAAATCTCATCTAACCCTGCCTCTGTCAGTGGGAAGCCATTCCCCCCTGTCCTGTCCCTCCAGGCCCTTGCCCAAGTTCCCTCCCCAGCTCTCCTGGAGCCCTTTAGGGCAGTACAAGGGGCTCTAAGGTCTGGTCCAGGCTGAGCAGTCCCAGATCTCTCCTCTTCTGGGGATTCAGGAGTCTTGAATTTCAGGCTGTTGCTCCAGAGCAGAAGTTCCGAGGAATTTTGTCTCTTACTCTCTGGCTCTATGTATTTTTAGTGTTAATTCTTTAGTTTCAACATCTTGTACTCCAGCCAGAATTGACTGTTTTTTTTCTCAGAATTCCTTGAGGGAAATGGAATTCTTTGTTCCAAGTAGGCATTGTGAGGGTCCTGCCTGGCCTGAGTTCTGCACGGGGGTGGGGGAGGCAGGAGCTGTCTGTGCTGGGTCTGCATGTGCCAGGCAGGGCAGGGGGCTTCCCCCAGACTCTGCACCCTCTCTGCTCCTCTCCCGTGGAAAACCCAGTCTCTCCTTTTCTCTCCTGTTCTCTCCATGCTGCTGGCCCTCCCCACAGGTGCCCACAGCCCCCCGGGCCCCTCACCTGGCCGGCAGGGAGACGCGCTTTGTAAGTGCTGCTCGAGGTGTGCTGCTCTTTGTGAGTGCTGCTCGAGGTGTGCTGTTCTTTGTAAGTGCTGCTCGAGGTGTGCGGCGCTGTGTAAGTGTGGAGGGATAGAATGTAAGAAAATAAAGATAGTGCAGAAAGTAATCTCGCACCTGAGGAGTTGCAGCTGTACTAATCACCAAAGGTTAGGAACAAGCCTGCTTTTAATAGGCTACAGCTGTGTCCAATAAAAAGAGTAAGTTAGCTGCTTGAGAAGAGCTGGAATTTGTTAGCTGTACCGTGAAGGAGTCAGTGCTGTGAATAGCTGCCCATGAGAAATCACCAAGAAAATACAGAAATTTTGCAATAAAATAACAGCATGTAAGTGCTTTTCATGGTGTACAGTGCTTTGTAAGGGCTGCTCTTTGTGAGTGCTGCTCTTTGTAAGTGCTGCTCGTGGTGTGCAGCACTGTGTAAGGGCTGCTCGAGATGCGTGGCGCTGTGTAAGGAAGGGCTGCTCTTTGTGATTGCTGCTCGTGGTGTGCAGCGCTGTGTAAGGAAGGGCTGCTCTTTGTGAGTGCTGCTCGTGGTGTGCAGCGCTATGTAAGGAAGGGCTGCTCTTTGTGAGTGCTGCTCGCCGTGCACGGCGCTGTGTAAGGAAGGGCTGTTCTTTGTAAGTGCTGCTCCTGGTGTGCGGTGCTGTGTAAGGAAGGGCTGTTCTTTGTAAGTGCTGCTCCTGGTGTGCGGTGCTGTGTAAGGAAGGGCTGTTCTTTGTAAGTGCTGCTCCTGGTGTGCGGTGCTGTGTAAGGAAGGGCTGCTCTTTGTAAGTGCTGCTCGTGGTGTGCAGTGTGTGCTCTGCCTGGCCGCTGCCCACCCGGCTGCTGCGCTGCCCACCCGGCTGCTGCGCTGCCCACCCAGCTGCTGTGCTGCCCTGCACTGGCCCCACAGCCCACAGGGGCCCATGGGGGGTCCTGGCCATCTCCATGGGATCCTGGCATCCTTATGGGGGCCCCACAGGGACCTGGAATCCCCACGGGTTCTTGGTATCCTCATAGGGGCCTATGAGGGACCTGGCATCTCCATGGGGGACCTGGCCATCCCCACGGGGGCACCACAGGATCCTGGCATGCCCATGGGATCCCAGCATCCCCACAGGGACCGGGCATCCCCTGGGGCTCCCCCAGGAAGCAGCACCCCGGTAGCACCCAAGGCACGAGGGGCTGCTCCCTGTCAGCTGCTGCTGTGGTGGCACCCGCGAGTGCTTGGGAAGGATCTGGGGGAAGACAGCTTTGCTTGGGCTGGGGCAAGTGTGCAGGGTGGGGATGTGCTCAGGGAATACCCAGGAGCAGGGGATGTGCTCAGGGAATGTACCCAGGGACCAGGAGCAGGGGATGTGCCCAGGGAATGCCCAGGAATGTACCCAGGGACCAGGAGCAGGGGATGGTGCCCAGGGAATGTGCCATGGGCCAGCAGCAGGGGATATACCCAGGGACCAGGACCTGGGGCTGTGAGCAGGAGACAGGAGCAGGGACTGTGACCATGGGCCAGGACTGTCCCAGAGTTGGGGTCAGAGTTTGGAGATGTGCAGAGAGCTGTGAGGGCCTCCTGACACAGCACAGGGGCTGGGAGAGGCTCATGCAGGTGGGCTGTCCTCACCTGAAGAGGCAGGTACTGGGGGCAGGGGTTCTGTGGGACCTGGAGCTCCCCACACAGGGTGGGCAGTGGGGCAGGGGTAAACAAAGGCTTCCAGACTTCAGATTCACCCCTGTATTTCTGTTTGCAGGCTTCCATTAACTTCATTACATCGCAGGATGACAGTAAATCAGTGAGTACAGCTGCCATGAGACCTGACTGTACTTTCCCTGTGCATCCCCCAGCACATGGAGCTTGTTTCTTCCTCCTCTTGGCTCCTGTTCTGTCTCCTCCAGTCCTCCACTATGCCTCGAGTTTGTACAAATGCATCGGGTCTCAAATATGGTCCATCTGAAAACCCAGCCTAACTGTTTTTGCAGCTTGTATTGCTGTTTCCTCTCGCAGCTTCCCCTCCTGCAGGTTTTGCTGGCTTACCCAGTTCCTGCTGCCACTCTCTCCAGTTGCAGGTGCTTTGCTCACTTTCACACAACATCCAGCAGTGATGGTGACATCTAGGAGAAGTTTTAGCCTCTCACCTCTGCTCCAGTAACTGCATTTTTCGTCAGAGCTCTGACTCAGTCTGGTTCACTTCCATCCATAGCTTCTGCCAATTCCCATTCCCGGCTGATGTTTCTCTGCTTCCATCCCTGGTGCTCACATTTTCTGAGTTTGGTCACACTTACCATATCCTGCCAACCCTTGTATCTGTTGCTAGTATGGCAGGTGCTACCTTTTGTCCTGGCCTTCTCTGCAGTCCCGTGGTGCTGTGTAACCCTTCCTTGGCTGAGTCTCCTTTGGTGTTCGCTCCAGGAGCTGGAGCAGGCAGCACAGCCAAGGAGAGAAGTGGGGGTGCATGGATTTGTTTATTCACCTGCATGGCAGACACCTCACTGCCCTAACTGCTCGTTTCTCTTCTCTTTCTCCCCCCTTGTCCTCCTCTGCCCTGGCACGCTGTCCTGGCACGAGCAGACCAAGCCCGGCGTCATTCAGCCTCTCTCCCGCGTGCGACCGAGCGCTGCTGTGGCACACAGGGCCGAGGAGGGGGACAGCCCCAACCCCTTTCAGCAGCCCCAGCCCTGCTTCAGGACCCACAGCTCTGTAAGTGGCCAGGCTTCCCTCTCCAGAGCCCTGTGTCTGCCCCGCGTGGCTGCAGTGCTGTGCCGTGTTGTGGGGCAGGAACCCTCCCTGAGGTGGCTCTGCTTGGTGACCACATGCCTGGTCACCCTGGTTTGGTGACCATGTGCCTGGTCACCCTGGTTTGGTGACCACGTGCCTGGTCACCCTGGTTTGGTGACTACGTGCCTGGTCACCCTGGTTTGGTGACTATATGCCTGGTCACTCTGGTTTGGTGACCATGTGCCTGGTCACCCTGGTTTGGTGACTATGTGCCTGGTTACTCTGGTGTGGTGACCACGTGCCTGGTCACCCTGGTTTGGTGACCACGTGCCTGGTCACTCTGGTTGGTGACTATGTGCCTGGTCACCCTGGTGTGGTGACCACATGCCTGGTCACTCTGGTTGGTGACTATGTGCCTGGTCACTGTGGTTTGGTGACCACGTGCCTGGTGCTGTCCATGCAGCAGTCTGGGCTCCCTGAGAGGGAGCCACGCTCCTTACAGGCAGGGCCAGGTCAGTGCATCCCTCCTATTTCTCCCCAGCTGCCCCATGTCTACATGGCCCTGTCCAGGAGTCAGCACTGCTGAAGCTTTTGTGGCCAAAATCCCCAGAGCAGATAGAGGTTTAGAGCCATATTTGTGAAGTGTTGAGTTCTGTGGAGACAGAATCTTACAGAACCTGGGTTAATGTCTGGCACCTTGGAGCAAAAGCTGATACCATCCTGCTGGTGGGTTTTATGGTTTGCAAATGATTGCTTTTGAAAGATTTGTGTTCCTGGGGCTGTGTTTGATGGGGGAGAAAAATTCGGGTATTTTTGTCCTTGTCAAGAGGTAAGACCTGTGTCCCTTCAGTATAAAAGTGGAAGGAATAGTAGAAGGTGTCCCTGCCCATGACTGAAGGCCCTTTGCCACACAAACCATGTTGGGTGAGATTCCATGAATCCAGCCCTTCTCTCCCTGCTGGAGCTGGTGCAGTGGGACGCCAGAGCAGAGACCTGATTTGCAGGCAAAGAGCTGTACAGAACCCATGGAACTGGGAATGGTTCACATTTCACAGCCTCTTCCGATCTCACTGTGCTGTCCTTTAGCCCATGCAGGAGCATCATCAGATAGCACTGTTTAGCCCTAGTCCAGGAGTAAGAAAAACCAGAAGGCCTGGAACTGGATTAGTGCAGCTGGAGGGATGAGCAGCTGGGGGGATTTACTTTCCAGGAGAAGGAAGGTTGTGCCATTGCCCCCCACCCCTTCCATTTCTGTGATGCTTTGAGCAGCGTCCCCCCAGAGCTGCAGGAGGGCTCACAGTGAAGGTGTGTGAGGAAGGGACCAGCAAAGAGAGTGACAAGCACTAGGAAGGTCCCCTCAGACCTTGTCAGATGTTCCCCAGTAAGTGTAATTCTGCAAAGGAAAAATTTGAGGTCAAAGGCAGATCTCCACATCCCAGATCCCTGGATCAAATCCTGGAATCACAGAGTGCTTTGGGTTGGGAGGGACATTAAAGACCTTACACACCTTCCACTAGAGGACTCTTGTTCAGCCCTAAATAGAAGTCAGTCTGTTCTAGCCCAAAAAACCCTGATTCAGGTAGGCACTTGCTGGTTGAATTGAGTGGAAATCCTCAAAGACTGGGACAGCAATGTGCCCTTGGCCAGAGGATCTGTCACAACATTCCCATCAGGTCAGTGAAGATCTGTGCCACCAAATGCACCATTCCTTCAGCACCCATGGAACAGAGTGGGCTGTGACCCTCCTGCTGCTGGGTGCAATGTGTGTGCAGTGCTCTGCTCCTGGTGGTGCTGCCCAGGGCTCAACGGGAGCCTTCCCAAGGCTTGCAGATCCCTTATGTGTTCCTGACCTACTCCTTTCTATATCCCCCTCATCAGGCTCTGCAGGCCAAGAGTCAGGCTGTGTTCTCCCCCACGTGGGTTTCCCCCCACCTGTGCTCACCTTTGCCTCCTGTCTGTCTGTCCCCATAGCCAAAGCCGTCACCACCATCGCCACCCTCCCCTGATGAGGTGCCCATCAACGTCAAGCAGGCCTACAAGACCTTTGCAGCAGTGCCCCTGTCCCAGCCCCTGCTGGGGACACAGGTAAGCCAGCTGCTGGTGGCACCAGCCAGGGCTCAGCAGGCCAGGACGGGGGAGGGGGGTGTGTGCCTTCCAGGGACAGCTCCTGCACAGCGGGGACACTGCGAGGTCCTGGGAAAGCTGGGGGGGTTGGTGGTGAGAAGGCCATCCTGGCAGGGTCCGGTGTTGGTGATGCAGATGTTCATCCTGGCAGGGTCCGGTGTTGGTGATGCAGATGTTCATCCTGGCAGGGTCTGGTGTTGGTGATGCAGATGTTCATCCTGGCAGGGTCCGGAGTTGGTGATGAGATGTTCATCCTGGCAGGGTCCGGAGTTGGTGATGAGATGTTCATCCTGGCAGGGTCCTGTCTGTGTCAGGTCCTGGAAGCTCATGGAATCCCAAGCATTGTTGTTCTCCCCAGACATTGGGATACTGATGTATAACCATGCAAAGGAACTCTGAAATTCCAGAGACCAGGGCTAGGCTAAACCTGTGCTGAGGCATTTTTGAATAGATTCTGATCTTCCTTGGGAGTTTTCCTTTTCCCTGCCATCTAGCTGAATCCTGCAACAGTCCAGACTAGCTGAGGCCTTGGAGATTGTTGCCTCAGTTCCCCCTGCAAAACAGGGCAGCCTTGGGTGCTAGAATCCTGGATTCCTGGAACGTCCTGAGTTGGAAGGGACCCACAAGGATCATCACGTCCAACTCAGGACACCCCCAGGAATCCCACCATGGGCCTAAGAGCATTGATCAAACGTCTCCAGAGTTGTAGGAGGTTGCTCAGGCAGATCTACTCAAGTTTTGAATTCTGGATTAGTTTTTGGAGTGTTTGGATAGAGCCAGAGATCATCTCCTTGCTCTCTTTTTGTGGGTCATTTCAGTTTGTCTCATGGTAAAACTTCCTTCTTTTCCATAACGAGTTTGCAGTTCTCAGTTTGCCTCTATGGGCTCCTGGTTAACAGATGGATTTTGTGGATCAGTTTCCTCCCCCTGAAATTTTTTTCATCCAATATTCTGTTATGCATCCCAGTAAATACAGATTTCATTCTTTCTGATGGCATCTTTGCTTCTTTAAAGTAAATTTTGGGTGGTTTTGTCTTTGATGTAAGCAAAGTGTGAGTGAGCTCCTGCCAGCTGCTGTGTACCCCCTCCAGCCCTAGCTCAGCCCCTGCTCCTGTTTGGTGCCTGTTTCCTGTGATTTTCAGTTTCTCCCTTTCAGGAGTTGTTAAACCTGGTTCTGTTTAACCCTCAGTTTAACATAAATCCTCATTCCTGACCATTGCTAAGCCTTGTTACATCTGTGTGAATTCTGGGACTGTTTGGGGACCTGTGTCAGCTGTCTGGCCTTGGGGCACATGGCTGGAAACTTCCCTTTTAGAACATGCTTGTTTCTCTCTGCCCTTAGGAATTGTCTGGTCAGAGCAGCACAGAAAACACCAAACTGGCCTCGGAGGTGAGTTCTGGGGCTGGGAAGGGTGGGAGTCATGGGGGTGTGGATAAGGAGATGGAGTCATGCTGTGGGGGGGCTGGGGGAGGAGAGGATGGGGCAGCTGGCAGAGCAAGGGATGGGGAGGGTGCCCCGTGGGCAGTGGCTGGGTGGGCAGTGGGCAGTGCTGTGCCCGGGTGGGCAGTGCTGTGCCCAGGTGGGCAGTGCTGTGGCTGGGTGGGCAGTGGGCAGTGCTGGGGCTGGGTGGGCAGTGCTGTGGCTGGGTGGGCAGTGGGCAGTGCTGTGCCCAGGTGGGCAGTGCTGTGGCTGGGTGCCCAGGTGGGCAGTGCTGTGGCTGGGTGCCCAGGTGGGCAGTGCTGTGGCTGGGTGGGCAGTGGGCAGTGCTGTGCCCAGGTGGGCAGTGCTGTGCCCAGGTGGGCAGTGCTGTGCCCAGGTGGGCAGTGCTGTGGCTGGGTGCCCAGGTGGGCAGTGCTGTGCCCAGGTGGGCAGTGCTGTGCCCGGGTGGGCAGTGCTGTGCCCGGGTGGGCAGTGGGCAGTGCTGTGCCCGGGTGGGCAGTGGGCAGTGCTGTGCCCAGGTGGGCAGTGGTGTGGCTGGGTGGGCAGTGGGCAGTGCTGTGCCCAGGTGGGCAGTGGTGTGGCTGGGTGGGCAGTGGGCAGTGCTGTGCCCAGGTGGGCAGTGCTGTGCCCGGGTGGGCAGTGGTGTGGCTGGGTGGGCAGTGGGCAGTGCTGTGCCCAGGTGGGCAGTGGTGTGGCTGGGTGGGCAGTGGGCAGTGCTGTGCCCAGGTGGGCAGTGCTGTGGCTGGGTGGGCAGTGGGCAGTGCTGTGCCCAGGTGGGCAGTGGTGTGGCTGGGTGGGCAGTGGGCAGTGCTGTGCCCAGGTGGGCAGTGCTGTGGCTGGGTGGGCAGTGGGCAGTGCTGTGCCCAGGTGGGCAGTGGTGTGGCTGGGTGGGCAGTGGGCAGTGCTGTGCCCAGGTGGGCAGTGGGCAGTGCTGTGCCTGGGTGACCCATGTAGCTGGGTGGCCCATGGGCAGTAGTGTGGCTCTTGCAGGTGGCCGCACACAGCCCCGGGGGACAGCACAGCCCTGAGCAGAGGTCCTTCCGTGAGAGGCAGAAGTATTTTGAGATTGAGGTGAAGCAGCAGCACCTGGACAAGCCTCCCAAGCGCGTGTCCTTGGTGGGGGAGGACGACCTGAAGAAAATGAAAGAGGAGGAGGGTAGGTAGGAATGTGTGCACAGAGGGTTTGTCCTGTTAAGTGATTCCTTTCCCATGGAAATGCAGCACTTCCAGAAATCCCTGGGTGGTTGTTGTAAGGCCTGGGAATGATTTGAAGTGAATGCTGAAGAATTCTGTGGATGCTGCACTGATACTTCCTGGGTTGGTGAAGTGCTGTAGTTTCAGGTGTCCTGTATCATGGAATCACAGAATGGTTTGGGTTGAAGGGACTTTTAACCCACTCATTGCCACCCCTGCCATGGGCAAGGACACCTTGCCTTAGACCAGTGACTCCAAAACTCATCCAGTCTAGCCTGGAGCACTTCCAGGGATGGGGCAGCCACAGCTGCTTTGGGTAACCCATGCCCCACCTTCTTTGGGCAGGATTCCTGCCCAAATCCCACCTATCCCTGAAGCCTTTTCCCCTCCAGGCCCATGTCCAGAGCCCCTCTGCAGTGCCCTGGAGCCCCTCTGGGTGCTGCAGGGCTGTAGTGAATTCTCCAGGCTCAGCAGTTCAGCTCTCACTGAGCTCTCCCTGCAGAGCAGAGGGGCTTCAGCCCCCAGAGCATCCCAAGGTCCCTGCTCTGGGCTGTGCCTGCAGCTGGCAATAAACACTTCAGTGACATTTGTAAAGCCGCTGCACACAGTGGCTGTGCCAACTCCAGATGAGTGGCACACTGTGCTGCTCTAGGGTTGCCCTAGGAGCTGCATTGCTGCTCTCCTTTTTGGTGTCATTTCCTCTTGCTTGAGAGTTTACAGAATTCACAGAATGACTAGGTTGGAAGAGACCTTAAAGATCATGGAGTCCAACCCATAGTTGCTTTAGGAGTTGATAAGAACAATGTGAAGTGGAAAAAAGCATTTTTATTCCAGCCATTCCTCTCCAAAGCATACCTGACCCTGGCATTTGCTCTGGTTCAGTTTCATGCCATTAATGGTTGCCCAGTGCTCCAGCCTGTCTGGACCCTCCTGTAAGGCTTCATGGTCCTTCAGAGTCACCAGCAGCTCCCAGTTTGGCATCAGCAGCAGTGTGTTCCTGTTGCATTCAGCTCCTGCAGAATACAGATAAAATGCAGATAAAATTATTAATAAAAGTCTTGCCCAGAGCTGGCCCCAGACCTGAGCCCCGAGGAACACCCTTGGGTGATCTGCAGGACACCTGCCCCAGAGAGCAGCCTGCTCCTGTCCCCTCTGTTTCTGACCCTCTGGTGACATGTGTGCTTACCAGCAGAGCTATCCCCTGGGCCACTGTCAGGTGTGGGGCCAGCACCAGCACCCAGGCCTTGGCTCCTGCAGGGGGCCAGGGGGAAGGTGCAGGCTGCCAGCACTCTTCCTTCCCTCTGGGAAAAGGGCAGGAGAGACTGTGCTCAGTTTCCAGGGTGAGCATAAAAGCACTGGGAAATCTGCTGGAAATCTGCCCTGGGTGTTCAGGGATGGAAGTCTGGTGGATAAGGGGGGGGGGGGCTGAGGAAACCTTGCAGAGTTTGTTTCATCATTGGTGGAAGTGTGGAGGAACACAGGTGTTCATGGAGAGGGGATGGACTGAAACCAGCCCAGACTTGAAGGGATGAGAAGCATAAAGACCTGCCCACAGGTCCAATCCTGAGGGTTCAGTGCCAGGACCTGCCCACAGGTCCAATCCTGGGGGTTCAGTGCCAGGACATGCCCACAGTCCCTTCTTGGGGGTTCAGTGCCAGGATGTGCCCACAGTTCCTTCCTGGGGCTTCAGTGTCAGGACTGAATCTCTTGGGGGCTCAGTGCCAGGACCTGCCCTTAGCTCCCATCCTGGGGTTTCAGTGCCTGAACCTGCCCACAGTCCCTTCCTGGGGGTTCAGCCAGTGCTCTCTGGTGTGAGCTGCCTCTTGTCTCCCTGGCAGCCCGCAAGCTGCAGCAACAGCGAGCTCTTCTGCTGGAGGAGGAAGCTGAGGAGGAGGAGGAGGGGAGGCAGGTGCCCGAGGCTGTGCAGTCCAGCGTCATCATCGAGGGAGTGGAGTACAAGGTGGAGAGGCTGAATGGAAGGAGCAGCCAGGCTCCAGCAGCTCGGTAAGGCAGCACCTGGACAGGCAGCCCTGCACCTCCCACAGGGCAGAGTGTCCCAGGAGCTCCCAGGGGAGAGGGCTGGGTGAGATTTCTTCTTGAGCACAGAAAAGGCCAGGTTTTACATCTCACTCTTTCCAGGGAGCAGCTCCTTCAGCTGTGCCCCAGGGTGTGGAGAGAGGTTGCTTTTTAGAGAGATGCTTCAAGATAAGCTGAATGATAAAGCGATGCTAAAACAGATTTGGGGTTTTTATAGGCTTTTGTTTCACTGTTTTCTGGGACCTGGCCTCCAGGTTACTTTGGGGGTTTTTCCCTAATTCTTGGGCATAGAAGAGAGGAATGAGAACAGGGTTCTCAAAAGCTCCAGATAAATTCAGAATGCACTGGAGTAAAGCTGAAGCTGTCCTTATCTGCCTTTGAAGTCTTTGGGACAGACAGTCTCCTCTCCACAAACACTTCTCAGTCACAGTGGCAGAACACACCCTGGCACGTGCAACCTCATTTCTCCCTGTTGTTTTGCCCAGTATCAGTGGAGGAGCTTCTCACATCATGATGCCCTGAGACTTCCCCTGCCCCTCTGAGCTGAGGCAGCTCCAAGGAGGAAAGCAGTGTCACACAGCTCCTTGGTTCTCTGGGAAGCCCCACTGATCTCTCCTGTTCTCATCCTGAAACCTGGTGTGCTGAAGAACAGGAAGCCTGGATCCATCAGATGACTTTCAGTTGCTTATTATTTATGCTTGAATGCAGGGGAGGCAGTGGAAGAGACTGAAGCTGTGTTTCTTCATAAATAAATAATCTTCCTTATGCTGGAAGAGAAACTGAAATTCAATTAAAATAAAGTTGAGCAGTAAAAATCAGAGCTGAGTGTCACTATAAACTGAACACCCCCAGCTCTCCCACCAGGTTCCAGCCCTCAGAGCAGCTCCATAGCCATTCTCGTGTAACAACTTATAATAATCAAATTAATCTATTAATGAAGGTATGAAATCAGGATCAGTTGACAAGTGTTTCCAAAGGGAATCTTTCTTGGGCTCCTCTGTTTGGAATTCCTTTGTACCACATCTAACAAAGCCAAGTGTGAGGTCCTGGTTCCCAGGACTGAAGGGAAGGAGGAAAAGAAAGCCCAACAAATATTTTTATTAGAAAAACTGAGGAAGAACTTTTATATGTGTGTATGTGTGGCTGGCTGATGTGCAGCTGCAGGAAGTGAGCTCTGATATTCATATGGATGTTAAGGAGATCCCCACAGAAGTGTTCACAGCAGAGGTCACGGGGAGTGCTGTGACCTCACCCTGGAGGAATTGTTGCTTTCCTGGGGTGGACCTGTGCCATCCTGGGCTGGGTGTGCAGCTTGTGGTGCTGCAGCTCACAGAGTTTTTTTTCCAGGCCCTTGGAGCTCAGTGAGAACAACAGCTCCCAGAGAAATTCCCTGGAGGAGGGGATCAAGCCTGAGCACAGAACCAACTCCATGTCAGGGTGAGTGGGGCAGGGGCTGCAGAGTGCCTCCTTTTTAACAGCCAGGGGCGGCAAAGGAAGGATCTGGGGGAGGAAGGGGAACTGAGCAGAACCAGCTTCACAAAACCCAGCATGGGTTGGGTTGGGTTGGGTTGGAGGGACCTGCAAGACCCTCTGGTTTCAACCCCCTGCACTTTGGGGATTGCTCCAAGGACAGTCCAAGCCCTGTCCAGCCAGAAACTCCTTAAGAGGAGCTGTCCTGTGTCCTATGTCCTCCCCATCCACAGCAGCCCGTGCCAGTGGCACGGGGCAGGTGAGCAGAGCTGCCAGTTGGGCCGGGGCAGGTGAGCAGAGCTGCCAGTTGGGCCGGGGCAGGTGAGCAGAGCTGCCAGTTGGGCCGGGGCAGGTGAGCAGAGCTGCCTGTGGCACAGGGCAGGTGAGCAGAGCTGCCAGTGGCACAGGGCAGGTGAGCAGAGCTGCCAGTTGGGCCGGGGCAGGTGAGCAGAGCTGCCAGTTGGACCGGGCAGGTGAGCAGAGCTGCCAGTTGGACCGGGGCAGGTGAGCAGAGCTGCCTGTGGCACGGGGCAGGTGAGCAGAGCTGCCTGTGGCACGGGGCAGGTGAGCAGAGCTGCCAGTGGCACGGGGCAGGTGAGCAGAGCCCTGCAGCCCCCCCAGCCCCCCGTGCCCTCTCCGGCAGGCTGAGTCCCGCGGACCCCGGCGCTCCCGTGCGCACGGCCAAGGCGGAGCGGCGGCACCAGGAGCGCCTGCGGATGCAGAGCCCCGAGCTGCTGGCCCAGCAGGACAAGGAGCTGTCCCCAGCTGAACGCCGGGCCCTGGAGGCGGAGAAACGAGCCATGTGGAGGGCAGCACGGTAAGCCAGGGCTTCCCGGCCCTCCTGGGATGGAGCGGGGCAGCTCCTGCGGGTGGGGGGGCTAAAGGGAGTGAAACTGGGGAGTGGGGGATCTTTTTACAGGGCAGGGCAGCTCCTGCAGGTGTGGGGACTAAAGGGAGTGAAACCAGGGAGTGGTGGATCCTTTCACAAAGCAGGGCAGCTCCTGCACATCTGGGACCCAAAGGGAGTAAAACCAGGGAATGGGGCACCCTTTCAAGGGCAGATGTTGAGGGAGGTTGTGCAGGATCTGTGCAAGCAGTGCCAAGCATAGGCTGAGCCTGTCCCCTTCTGTCAGCACAGGGCAGGAGCAGGGCTCCAGATTCCCCCAGTGCCTGCCCAGCCCTGGACACAGGGTGCTCACCATGAACACAAGCCCCGCTGAGTGCTGTGGTGGCTGTGTCCTTCCCTCACACACCTTCCCACCTTATTTGTAACCCTTTTGAAATGGTGTCACTAAAGCTGCAAGGTCACACGTCCGAAATGGAAAGTGGAATTTCACATTTCCACCGTTGCTGGGCTGGAAATCCTGCTGCAGCCAAGAATGGCAGGATCTGGCCATTCCCATGCTTACCCACGTGAGCTGTTCCATCAGCCATGAAAGAGTGACTACAAGGAAGAGAACTTCCTAACTCAGAGTTTAAGACTTGAAGCTAGTCCAGATGTTCTGCATCATAGAATTCCTTCCAGGAATTCAGGCTGCTCCTATTGATGGTTTTTCTTCTCCTGGTATTCCTGTAGGAGACATTCAAAGGACACTCTGAGCTGTCTCTTTTGGGGTTTGGATGAGGCCTGGAGAGAGCAGGGTTTTAGAAAAGACTGGAGGGATCACTGGGAGCAGTTCCAGTGTTGGTGCTTGACATGGGTGATCCTGGGGCTGTTGCTCCCAGGGAGGCTCCAAGAGTGGAGAACTGCAAAGCAGATCCTCAGTGGGAGCTGGACTGATGTCCTGGGGCTTTGAGCACGATTTTTCTGAGATTAGTTTTCAGACAATCCCCACGTGGTTCAGGGGAGAGGGACCATCAAGGCCATCCATCCCACCCCTTCCGTGGCATGGACACCTTCCACTGTCCCAGGCTGCTCCAAGCCCTGTCCAACCTGGCCTGGAACACTTTCAGGAATCCAGAGGCAGCCACAGCTTCTCTGGGCACCCTGTGCCAGGGCTCACTACCTTTACATGGAGGGATTTTCCAAGATCCCCTGTAACCCTGCCTTCTGGCAGTGGGAAGCCATTCCCCCTTGTCCTGGCACTCCAGGTCTAAAGTCTCCCTTCAGCTCTCCTGGAGCCCCTTTAGGGAATGCCTTGCTCTGCCATATCCTTCCTTATGAGGTTGGAGAGACCACCAAGCTCCTTGTACTGCAGGTGCTTGGAGAGGGCTGGAATCACATCTGTGTCTCAGGAAGGGATGTCATGTGAAATTGTGCCAAAAGCAGCCATCAGTGTGGCACTGTGCAGGCACTACAGTGTCACACATCCTGCACAGACTTACTGTTAGTCCTTGGACCTCCTGCCAGCCTCTCCTGGGAATGTGCCTCACTGCCCACTGTGCCATCCCTTCCCAGGAGACATGCAGGCTTCACTCCCTGGTGCCTCCACCTCCCCTTCATTCCTTACACATGGGGAGGGCTCTCTGAGGTGTGTCAGCTCTGGTTCCTGCCCAGGCATGAATGAATCCAGGGAATGCTGTGATAGAAGCTTTGTTTGAGGTGGGTGTCAGAAGGAGAAGCAGGCTGTTGCCTGTGCAGACTTTGGGAAGCAGAGCCCGTGCTGCTGTCCCAGCTGTGTGCAGCTCCAGTCTGGGCACTCTTCCAGGAGTTTGGTGTTGCCAGCAGATAAACCTGGAAATGCTGGGAGGGGAGAGGATGCTGTTAGGTGATGTGATGATGCGATTTGCTCCTGTAATGTTGCTGTTTATCTGCCCATGGTCTTGGGCTAGCTGGGACGTGGCTGGAGCTGCTCAGGGCACAGGTAAAGTTTCACATGACACTTCAGGAGGGTTAGTGAGTGTGGAGCACCAGGGGTTTGTCCACTGTGGGCACAAGAGAGATCTCTCATCCCAAACCTTCACTCTTTTCAGTGTGTTTTGTCCATGGAAAATGAGGCAGCAAAAGAAGAGCCTTCCTGAGAAGGGAGTGCCTGTCAAGGAGAAGCTGCTTGAGCTGCCAGATCCAGCCCTCCTGGGTTTAACTGGCAGACCAGGGCTTCAGCTGCCTGAGCTGCCAGATCCAGCCCTCCTGGGTGTAACTGTAGCAGACCAGGGCTTCAGCCCCACTTTGCTTCCAGTGCCAAGGCCCAGCTCTCTGTGCAGGTCCTGGAGCAGGGCCTGGCTGTGCTCTGGGCAGGAATCAGTCAGCACTGAATGCTCCTTTCTGTGAGACAAAGAGGGACTGTTCCCTGCTGCCACAGATCTCCAGGAGGGCCCAGTGCTCTCAGGACCCCTTTTCCAGCTCTGGAATGGGCACAGTGCTGTGGTCAGGCTCTGTCTGTAGAGGCCCCTCTGCTGCAGGGGAAGTTCTGCACTGCCCCCCACTTGGGGGGCTCAGCCCCACCAACCTACTGGGTTTGTTCCTCCCTTTCTGATCTCCTGTCTTCTGCTTCTTTCCAGTTCTCTGCTCTGTGCTGTCACTCATGACCCCTCAGTCTGCACCTCCTTGGGCTTCCCTTGCTCTCCCTGTGCCATCAGTGCCCTACCAGGATGTGTGATGCCCCATTCCCCCAGCACCTCCTGTGCACTCTGCAGACACACAGACACCCACCTTACTCACTGGTTCTGGGCACACACAGCCCCTGGCACAGTCATGGAATCATGGAACAGTTTGGGGTGGAAGGGACCCTTAGGGCTTGTCTGGTTCCACCCCTGCCATGGCCAGGACACCTTCCTCCATCCCAGGGTGCTCCAAGGCCCACCCTTGGGCACTGCCAGGGATCCAGGGGCAGCCACAGCTGCTCTGGGCACTGTCACCACCCTCACAGGGAAGGATTTTTTCTGGATATCCCATCTAACCATGCCTCTGGCAGTGGGAAGCCATTCCCTGTGTGCTGTCCCTCCAGGCCCATGTCCTGTGGGAAGAGGAGGTTTCAGAGGCTGTGGTGCACACCCTGGGGCAGGTGCCCAGCCGGACCCATGAGCATTTTGGCACATTTGGTTTAGGGACACACTGACCCTCAGTGTCCCAGGATAGAATGTGTGTCCTGTGCTTGGCCCCTGTGTTCCCCTTTCCCACGGTCCAGCTGAGGTGCAGGGAGCACGTGGTCAGTGTAGCTGAGGGGCTGTCCCAGGTGTGCCCACAGCCCTCAGCTTGGCCCACACTCACACCCTCTGACCACCCCACAGCCTTTCCGTGGGGCTGGAGCTGTTCTGGTCCCTCCCAGTGCATGGGAAAGCAGCCCTGGATGCTGGGACTGATGGAGGCTGGTGTTCCTGGGCACAGTCCCAGACTTCCCCAGGGCTCCTGCTGCCTCAGCAGTGGCCAGGGTTGGGTGGGATCAGATGTGGGACCAGCCAGCCCAGGCTGCCCCATGTCAGACCTGTATTTCCCCTCCCCAGGGTACGTTCCTGTATCTGTTTCTTTCTTTTCCTGTTCTTGTCTGCTGCAATGTTCATCACCATCATCTCTTCCTCTCCCTCCTCCTCCTCCTGTTCCTCCTGCTGCTGCTCCTCAGATGCTCAGCTCTTGAAGACAGTGTTAAGCAGTACGAGCAGGACCTGGCCAGGAGGCTGTACCAGTCCCGGCAGTGGGCTGCTGCTCCCGGGGCCAGGCCAGCTCCCGTGGCCAGCCCAGTGCAGAGCCACACCTCAAGAACCCCTGGGTCAGGAGGCCAATCCAGGTGTGCACTGCCCCTCCCCACAGCTGCATGCTCCTGTCGGTGTCCCTGTGCCCCTCTGGGGCCTCCTGGGGCAGGAGGACATGGGCTGGGCCCTGGTGTCCACTGCCCAGAGAGCAGGGGGGGATGCTGGGGCTGTCTGATGGGGAGGAAGGAATAAACACCTCTGATGTTTCACAGCTGTGTCACAGTGGGGTTGGAAGGAACCTTAGAGATCACCCAGTTCCAACCCCTGCCAAGGGACACCTTCCACTAGAGCAGGGTGCTCAGGGCCCCATCCAGCCTGGCCTTCCACAATCTTCTGCTGGCTGAGGAGGGTTAAGGTGCAGCACACTGAGCAAAGAGGAGGGAAAAGCCCCCGGGACTGATCCTGCTTGTGTGATCCTTGCAGTTTTGTCCCCAGCTCAGGTCACCGTCCTGTTGTGTGGCGCTCTGGGGCTGCCCGCAGCCTCTCAGTGTGTTGATCCATAGCTTCAGGCTCTGTGTGTTTGGCACATGTGGTCCCATGTGTGTTTTGGGATGGCAGCCAGCCCAGCTGTCCCCCTGCCTGCCTTGGGGAGCCCAGGGGGCTTTGTTCACCAGCTGTGCTGGGCCCAGGGCTCTGTCCCTGCCCTGCTGCACATGGGTGGCACCTGTCCCCTCAGCAGCACTGATGGCTTCTCTCCCCACCCCGTTCCTGGCAGGATGAAATCCCTGGAGCAGGATGCCCTCAAGGCCCAGATGGTCATTGCCAAGTCCAAGGAGGGGAAGAAGCGCAGCACCCTGGAGCAGCTGGCAGAGTCCCCCTCGCCCGCACCCACGCCGTCACCAACACCGCTGGAAGGTACAGAGTGGGGAGACAGGCTCTGGGGGCAGTTCCCTCCTTCTGGGCAGCAATTCCCTCCTTCTGGGCAGCAATTCCCTCCTCCCACCCAGCTGGAAGGTACAGAGCGGGGAGGCGGGCTCTGGGGGCGATTCCCTCCTTCTTGGGGGGCAGTTCCCTCCTTCCACCCAGCTGGAAAGTCCAGAGCAAGGAGACAGGCAGGGCTCCTGCAGCTCAGCCTGCTCACAGCACAGCTCTGGGCAGCAATTCCCTCCTTCCACCAGGCTGGAAGGTTCTTGGGGTCAAGTGGGGACAGCCCAGGAATGGGCCTCAGCTGTAGGACATGTGACAGCACCTGAGGCAGAGCTGAGGTTCCAGGGAGCAGGGTGGGAGCACAGCCAGCATCCTGATTTCCTGAAAAAGCAGTGAAGAGGTATTTGTTGGGAGGGCAGAGGGCAGGACCTGCCCTCAGTGTGGTGTCACCACTGATGCTGCTGCAGGAGTTGCCTGGAGGTGACTGTCACACTGACAGCCGGTCACTAACTGTGCTCTTCTGTCCCCTCCTGCAGATTGCAGCCCCAGGAACGTCACTTCCCCAGGAAGGCTGGTATGGTGTTCTCCTGTTTGCTTTTGTCACCTTTCCTAAATCCTGGCATTGCCTGGTTGCTCAGCTGTGCTGGGAGCTGTGGGCCCCACTTAGTCCTTGGGCCGGGCCTGGCTGCATGGTGCAGGGAAGGGTGGGACATCTGTGGATGGCACTTGGCCAAACTCCTGGCCAGAGGCATCCCCCTTTATTGCAGCTCCCAGGGGACATCTGCTCTCCATCATTTCCGTGGTGCTTCATTCACCTCCTTGTTCAGAAAGTTTTCCACCAGCTCCAGAAAGCCTTCCCCAGGTTCAGAAAGCCTTTCCCTGGTTTAGAAGGCCTCTGCCTGAGTTCTGAAAGCCTTTGCCTAGGTTCAGAAAGCCTTTCACTTCACTTCAGGGACTTTGGCCCTGTGTTTCCCCCAGAGACAAGGCAGACCTGCAGCTGCAATCAGGTCTTTCCTTTTCCTAACCCTGAGTAAAAGCCATGGGCCACTGTTGTACAGCACTGTAAGAACTGGTGGGCCAGAGCAGGGAAAGCAGGGAGAGCAGCTGCAGAGAGGGAGCCTTGTCCTGCCAGGTCACCCCATAACACAGCCCTGGGTTGAAATTCTGACTCTGCTCTGGCTATCAGAGCTCTTGCCATGAACTTGCCCCATAACCAGCTTTCCTGCCTGCCTTGGTGTGCAGTAGCATTTCACTGCAGCAAGTGATGTTTGTGGCTCAAACCCCTCCTGCCACCAGGAGAGCTCCAAGGCAGTGTCCCAGGGGTGTCCCATGTCCCAGCTCTGTCCAGGCACTGCTGCCTCTCCCTGAGCATGTCCCTCTGCTTCTGCTGGGATCTCTGCTTGCATTGCTCAGCTTGCTGCTGCCTCTCCAGCCCTTCCTCTCCCTCACTCTCTCTTCTCTGTTTCTTCCCTTCTGCTGTCCCTTCTAGTCAATGTCTGAAAAGAAGTTTGACTACCGAGAATTTGCTGCTATTCCTTCCTCCAAACCTGTTTACGAAATCCAGGTATAAATTGCATGCTGAGCCACCTCTGCGCAGCTCAGGCCTTGGTTTGGTGGAGGAGCTGAGGCTGAGGGGTTTGGGGGAGCCCTCTGCAGAGGCCTTGTCTGTGCAGGGGCAGTGACACCAGTCCTGCTGAAAACTGAGGGCTTGCTGGAGACTCCAGCCAAAAGGAATTAGGAAAAGGTTGGTCCAGATGGTTTTTAAATGAATGACAAAAGCTTTGCAGATAGAAAACATCTGCATCTTCACCAGAATGGCTCCTGAAATAGTTTTAAGTGAAAGATGAGAACTAGGAGGGAAGAAAAAGTGACAGAAATGATGGCTAGCAAATGCCAGATTGGAGCAGATGTGACTTGGAGCTGGGCTGTGCCTTGTGTCCTGCCCAGGAGTCCTGGGGTGCCTGTTCTCAGGCTGTGGTTCTGCTGGCAGTGAGCTGTGGAGTCAACACCTGGTTTTGAGAGTGAAAGCCATGGTGAGGGGCTTCTCCTTCCTCAGATGGACTGTTTTGAGCTGTTTTGTCATGGATTGTCAGCTCTGGAGGTGATCCTGACCCCCTGCTCTGGGGACCACTGGAACCCATCTTGTAGGGCTGGGAGCTGTAACTGCCAGGGTCAGTTAGTCCCTGATGGCATTTGTGACAGCTGAATTGAGCAGATTCCCCATGTCTGAAGGGTTTTAGGTGGGTTTTTTAGTTCCGTGTACAGAAGCAGATTCAGTGTGTGGAGAGCCAGCAAGCCCTGCCACACTGGGCTTCACTTCCCTGTGTGGACACGAAGGTGTCACTGCAGACAGGCTGGCTGTGGCAGAGCTGCAGTGTGAGCATTCTCAGGCACTTCTGCTTTATTTGGTGTCTGTTCTTCACTGGCACCTGTCCCCTGTGGTGTTGCTCTCCTCCTGAAGTCATTCCTCATTTTCCTGGGGTGCCTTCCTTTGGGACATGCCCCTCTCCAGTTCTGTCCCAGGTGAGTTGGGGACTGGCTGCTTGAGCCCTGTGGCAGCTCCAGACGACCCAAATTTCCCAGGTACAGCACTGTCTCTGCATGCAGCTGAGAAGGTGCCTCCAAAGGAGGCTGCTCCTCCAAATCCTCAGGCAGTGTCTGTAGGTGCAATAGTTCACAGAATCCTGGGATGGCTTGGGTGGGAAGAGACCTTAAATCCCATCCCATCCCTGCCATGGCAGGGACACCTTCCCCTGCCCCAGCCCCATCCAGCCTGGCTCTGGGCACTGCCAGGGATCCAAGGGTAGCCACAGCTCCCTGGGCACCCTATGCCAGGGCTGCCCACCCATGGGCAAGGATTTCTCTCTCATCTCCAACAGAAATCTCCCCTCTTTCAGCTTACAGCCTTTTTCTTCACTCTCTACACTTTGTGCCTTTTGTGTTTCTTCCTCTCCTTCCTGCACACACACAGGAAGTGCAGGGCTTGGGAGAGGGTGCCTGAGCCAGGCACGAGGGATTCCTGCTGGAGTCTCGGTGTCAGTGTCCCCTCTGTGGCAGTGCCAGTCCCTGCTCAGGCAGTGTCCCCACTGTGTCAGTGTCCCCACTGTGTCAGTGTCCCCTCGGTGGCAGTGTCCCCTCTGTGGCAGTGCCAGTCCCTGCTCAGGCAGTGTCCCCTCTGTGTCAGTGTCCCCACTGTGTCAGTGTCCCCTCGGTGGCAGTGTCCCCTCTGTGGCAGTGTCCTCACTGCGTAAGTGCAGTCCCTGCTCGGGCAGTGTCCCCTCGGTGGGTGGGGAACCCTGGGCACAGGTGCTCCAGGTGTGTCAGTGATCCCATTTCTCTTGCAGTCCCCTGATGCAGCTGATGACCTCAGATATGTGGATGACCGGAGTAACTCAGGTAAGCCCAGGCCCAGGAAGTCCTGGCTGTCCTGCTCACACCCTGCCCTGGGTCTGGAGAGTTCCCCTGCCTTGTGGAACCCCCCTGAGCACCTGACCTTCTGCTGCTTGAAGCAATGCCATGTTTTGTCTGTTCTAGAATGACAACTCCGCGCTCGCCACATTCATTTTGGGTAGGATATTTGCATATTTGCATCATTTTCAGTGATGACTAATTTCCCAGTGTGCTGTGTTGCAAGCATGCCTGGTTTTCTCCAGTTTTGTGCTGGAGTAGAGTGGCAGTAGGATGTGGCAGGGAGGTTTTGGGCTCTCTCACCTGCTGCAGGTGCATGGTGTCCCTCATGCAGGGGCTGCCTGGTGCCCCTTCTGCTGGAACAAGGAATGGTGCAGGTAAATTCATCCAAGGTATACTTGTGGGCTGTGGCCACCTCAGTCAGCAGGAGTTACAGGTGTGCAGCTGGACCTGTGGGCTGTCCAGCTGGGCTGTGTCTGCCTGTCCCACCTGTAACATACAGCTGAGCCTCATCCAGGTGCTTCTAGGGGCTGCAGCAGCACCGTGGAGCTGGGCAGAGCCTGTCTGCTGTGTAGCCTCCTGTTGCCTCTAACAGTTGGTGCTGGTTTGCTCAAACCCTTTTTGCATGTTTCACCCCTTTATTAAAAAAAAAAAAAAACAAAAAAAAAAAAAACCAACCATTCCTTTTATCTTGACAAATTCCTCTGAGTCCAGGCTGCATCCCAGACAGCTGACCCATGGCTGAGCTGAGTCTTGAAGGAGGTTTTGCTGAGGACTCAACACAAACTTACTTTCCTGAGAGGAGGATCTGTTCTTCATCCCTCAGAGTCATCCTTTAAGCTCTGGGTTATACTCTTGAGGTTGTTTGTTCAGGCAGTGAAGGGATGAGAGCTCAGGGAAGGTCTGGGGAATAGCAGCTGCTGCTCAGGGCATCCAGAGCTCACTGTTGCCTGTCCCTGCTCTGTGGAGCCTTCAGATGGGATGAAAGCCAGAAAGAAAATGTGGTGCTCATGAGAGACCCAGCCCTCAGTCCTGAAGTAATGCTTAAATCACCTGTGATGTGAGTGAGGCACACAAACAAGCAGGTTTTTCCCAATGATCTGGAAAGGATGGAGGTGAGGATGCTAGTCAGCTCTCCTGGGATGGGACCAGGCTCCCCTAGCTTTTTCAGAGCCCCCCATGCCATCTCACTCTCCCAAGCAGTGCAGCATTTCGGCCAGCATAATCAGAATTGTCCTGGATCATGGAATTATGGCTTTTTGACTCACAGCAATTCTGAAACTTTGTGCTGGCAAACATTACATCAGGAACTCTGAGGAAATCCAGCTGCAGGAAAGTGTTGGCGTCTCAGTCCTCCCAGCACACCCATGTCCTCTTGCCCGTGCAGAAACCATTCCTTCCATTCTCTGGTGTGACTTCATGGTCATCGTCTCTTAAAGGGATTTAAAAACCTTTATTCCAGGGTTTCCATGAGGCCATGGAGTTACTGAACTGCAGAGCAGCATTTTCAGGGTGGAACCAAGTAGTGTTCCCTTTGTTGTGGCATGACTTGTCCAGATCACCTGGAGACTTTTGCTTCCCAGTCTGTAACCCTCGGGTTGCAGAAACTCCCCTGATGACTGTGTGCTGCTCCTGTTACTGGAAACCTGCCTGTGGGATGTGAGGAGCTGCTTTTTCCCTGTGCTCCTTGCCCACCTGGGCTGTCTGCTGTTGGCAGCAGCTGCCACAGGAACGGTGCCTCCCCATCCTGCACCTGCCCTAATTGCTATTGGCTAATGAACTCTGCAGCTCTAACACTCGGGAACCACAGGTGTTCTCTCTGCCCTCTTGTGGCTTTAATTTAAATATCTCTGTCCTCCTGTAGCTTTAATTTATCCCTGTCCAGCCTTTTTAGCCTCATCACTACTCTGAGGACTTGCATCCATCCTGTTTTTCTCCAGACTTGCATTTCACAGGTTCTTTCCCACCAAAATGCTAACACAAAACTGGAATCTCTGGATTCATACCAGTGGCAATGCCTGTGCTTTCATCCTCAGGATGTCAGCTGTCTCTGCAGTCCTGACCTGTGAGCTCTGGTCAGCTCCTCAGAGCAGCTACCTGCATCCAGCTGGGCATGACACAGGGGGTGTTTAAAGCCCTCCTGGCCAGCTGGACCAGTCTGTGACCCAGACTCTCCTCCTCTGTGACAGTGACCCCTCAGCCCCTGCCAGTGTGGATCCCTGCCCTGGAGAGCCGAAGCATTTCAGGACACTCGATATTCCATGCAGCTTGACACTTCAATCATGTTGAGGGAACCATGGGTGTTGCAGGCAGGTGTCTTCTCACATGTGCCTCTTCCTTCCCAGCACCCACAGTGCTCCCTGAATGAGCTGCTGGTCACCAGGGGCTTACTGTGAATGACTGAGATCACTGCTGTCCCAAATCCAGTAACTGGGAATACCCTGGAACACTCCCTGAAAGTGTTCCAGGCCAGGTTGGACAGAGCTTGGAGCAACCTGAGACAGTGGAAGGTGTCCCTGCCTGTGGCAGGGGTGGGATGGATGAGCTTTAAGGTTCTTTCCTACACAAATCATTCTTCATCCTGTGATAGCCTTGACATCTGCATTAACTGTGCCAGCTGTGCCAGTGTACTGCCAGAATCACAGCATGGTTTTGCTGGGAAGGGACTTTTCAGACCACCCAGTCCCACCCCTGCCCTGAGGAGGGACACCTTCCATCAGACCAGGTTGCTGTGAGCCACAGCTCCCCTGGCAGCCTGTGCCTCACCACCTCACAGGGAAGGATTTCTTCTCAGGATTTCCCTGACTTAACCCAGGACTCTGTCTTCAGATCCGAACACCTCTTGTCGTTGCAGTTCCCCGGGAGCAGGATGGGCAGCCAGAGGAGGAGGAGGAGGCACTGGGAGCAGGGGATCCATCAGCAGCAGCTCCCTCAGCCCTGGAGGACATGGCCCTGTACAGCAGCAAGCGGAAGCTCCGGCACAGCCGGCGCAGCCTGGAGACCGCTGTCCCCACATAGGTGACCCTGGGCAGCGGACTGGCCTGGCACAGCCTGGCAGTGGACTGGCCTGGCACAGCCCTTCTGGAGCTCCAGGGACAGCAGCAGGCTGCCCCCCTGCCTACAGACTCTGGATGGGACTGAGCTCCCTATGAGCTCTGTGGCCAACTGACTCCTCTGGGGCTGTGAAGCGCCCTTGTCTCTCACCCAACAGTGCACTGGGGTACATCCCATAACTGGGTCAACACTGGACTGACTGCTGGCAGATGGAGAGGAAGGGTGGCCAGGACAGTGGGCAGCTTTTTAGCCTGTAAATATTGTGTGTGGGGAAGAGTAGGACAGGGAGAATGTAGGAGTGCGAGAGTGTGTTGGGCTCCAGCTGTTACTGCCTCAGTTTGGGTTTTGTAGTGGTTTAAAGGAGCTTCTCCTCTGGTGGGAATCAGGAGGAAGGTCCAGCCTGCCTTTACTCCTATTTAATTTCCAGTCTTTTGCCAAAAAGCATCCCCTCCCAGCTCCTGCACTGTGTCACCTCACTTCCCTTTAGGAGTGTTTGGGAATGGGAAGCTTGGAGGCAAAAAGAAGGAAAAAAAAAGAGAAAAACCCACCAGAATTCCAGCAAAGTGCCTCCCTCTGCCACTGGCACTCTGTGCCCAAGGAAAACAGAGCCAGCTCTCTGCCACCTGCCTCTGTCTTGGTGGGACACTGCTCCTGCTGGGGCTTTGTGCTGCCCTGGGACAGCTCACTCCCTGGATGGGCACATCCCCCTTTGTCACCACGGTGGGAGCACACGAGTGGAGGAGTCTCTCCTGTGGCACTGGGGCTGAACTGGTCAGCTGGGGCAAGAATGGGATGGGGACAGAGCAGGGGTGTAGGCGTGTGTGACAGCAGTGGGGGCAGGACAGGGGGCACAGGTGGGAGGTATGACAGCACGTACCTTAGTGGGTAGAGTTCAGGAACTGGGGATGGGTAGAATGTGGAGTTGCTGGGGTCAGGTTGGGAGTTACAGGATCCTACACATGGAGATGCTGGTGGGGAGTCCACAGTGCCCACGCTGGCAGTAGGGTGGGGTGGGATGTCATGGGGTGCCTGGTGCAGTGTGGGCTGGCAGGGAGCACCAGGAGCAGGATGGGGCTGGCCTGTGCCTTGCAATAACCACACAGTTCCACTTTGCCAGCTCATTGGCTTCAGGCCCCTTCCCATGGAGGACAGGGAAAATGCACGTTTGCCCACACAAGAGGGAAAAAGGAAAATAAATGAGTGGGGGTGTGAGCCTTAGTTTCCACACGTGGAACAAGGGCTGTGAGCAGGTTCTGAATCATGTGAGCTCTGCAGATGTGGAGGTCACAGCTGCTGCTCCCAACTCTGCCATCAGCCTCTGCTGCCACTAGTGAGGGGAAACAACCCTTTTTCTTTTAATCACTGCCTCTCACCATGAAGAAGGTCCGAGCTTGGCACAATCCCGTTCCCTGTCCATTGGTGCTCTCTGACTCCCCAGTAAGACCAGGGTTGGACCTTGAGCCTCACAGTGGCTGGGCACTGACAGGCACATCTGCTTGTACATTTGCTGAAGGAAAGAGCTGGATGCAGTTTTTTGGGTGCAGTTTTTTAGTTGAGCCTCTCCTTTCATGCCAAAATCCAGCGGATCGCTTTAACTGACTCTACGTTTTGATTTTACAGACTTGTGAAGGGGAACTCTGATAATCTCACACTGCAGCTGCAGCTGCCTCCATCATCAGCAATTTGAGCTTTTCCTTTTTAAATCTAATTTTAGCATTTGCTTTTTAACAAGAGCAGTTTTGGAAACAATCCTGGCTGGGTTTTGGTGACTAACTTGTGATTCTTCTCTCCTTTCCCTGTGCGGTACCTGGTGCCAGGCTCTGGATTCTCTCCCGTTCTCTCCCAAGAGATTCCGAGGGAAAATTAGCGCATCAAGACTGTAACTAGTGAAATTTGTACAACCAAAGAAATCTATTTTGTGGTTCAAGGATAATAAAGTTTACTTTACATTTTAGAGCCTTTAGTCACAGTGGTTTGCCCTTTGTCAAGTCTGCAGTTTCAGTATCAGCGCTCTGCTGGTGGTTGTTCCTCACTGCATAATTCAGCAAAGATGCTCCTGGTGTCCCTGCTTTTGGGAGCAGGAATTGATGCACAGCCCAGTTACTGCCTGCTGAGAATATCAATATTCAGGGATGGGGAAAAAAACCCAATATGAAACACAGTGATACCAGCAAGATCTTCAGTCTCATGGCTTTCCTTATTTGGCTGTGTTAAAAAACAAAAAACAACAACAACAACAACAACATAAAAAAAAAACCACAAAAAAACCAAAAAACACACAAAACCAAACAAAAAACCAAACAAAGGAAAAAACAAACAAACAAAAAAAAAAAAAAAACAAAAAAGCTCCAGCACTATTTTGTTTATATTATTAAAGTTTTTAAAAATAGTTTGACTGGTAAAAATTAACCTAACTTCCTGTAGCTCAGTCAGGTTTTCCTGATCCTGGTTCAGTGGATGGGCACCTCAGGGAAGGAGGACAGTCTCAGAAGAGGGTGGATTTCCTTTTCCTAGAGCCAGGGTGGTGCCAGACCTCAGCCTCAGGTCTGTACCTGTCACAGCCCTACCTGTGTGACAGGTACAGCTGGAAAAGGGGACTTGGCCATGGTACATGAGGCACAGTCTGCTCCTTGGTCAGTGAGGGCTCAGAGCTGCAGCTGCCAGCCTCACACTGGCTCTATACTCGGGTCCTGGGCTTTGTTTGATTTATTTATTTATCTGCTCTCTCCCTTGAGCCAGGCTTGCTGCCAGGCTCCTCTCTTAGTGTGTATCATTTGTGCCCCAAAACTGGACCCTGATTAGGTAATGGGAAGTAGTTTACCCCTTCAGACAAAAGTAAACCCAGGAACATCATCAGTGGGAATTGTTTATTTAGGGATATTTATTTAGGCATTATTCATGTAGGGTTGGAACTAGATGGTATATAAGACCCCCTCCAAGCCCAACCATGCTATAATGCTATTATTTATATATATTTAGGAACAGAAATAACCCAATTCAATACATGGGAAGAATGATCTGCAAGGTGGCCCAGGCAAAGAGTATCCCCAGCTGGCTGGGCTGCAGGGTTTGCAAGGACCTCTTGCAGCTGACTGCCTCGAGCAGCAGCAGCAGCGATTCACAGCTGGGCTCTGGGAGATGGAGGGTGGAAAATGTCACATCTGGAGACAACTCCAGATGTGAACCTGCCTTCCCCTCTGGTCCTGCCAAATGCCAGTTCTCCTGGTTCCAGGAGTCAGTCCTGCCTGGCGTTGGTCTGTGAGCTGAGGGATGGCATTGTTGGTCCTTCCTTGCATACAGAACAGTCTGGAATAACTGTGGGATTCTGCTCAAGGACTGCCTGCCCTCAGACAGGAGGGGCTGTCCTGGAAGCTGCAAACCACAACAAACTCACCTGTTCGTCAGCCTGGCCCTCGGAACACCCGAGATAACCAAAGGCTGGGGAATGCTGATCTCCAGCCTTGCCCACGGGCCACCAGCTGCTTCTGGAGAGCAGTAGGTGCAGATGAGCTCTGGTTCTAGCTCAGTGCCACTCTGGTCCTTCTAGGTGTCGTTTTTGTTGATTCTGTGCTTTCAGCCACCATCAGTGACACCCGGAGCACCAAAGAGCCCGGAGCGCAGCCTTGCTGGCCCTCCCACGGCACAGCTCCCACCCCCGCAACCGTTAGCTCCGCATCTCCGGGCCCTGGGCAAAGCCTCTCCCGGGTTCGGGCGCTCCTGTCCCGGTGCCTCCCGTCTCCGTGTGCACCACCCGTGCGGCGGGTGAGCCGCAGCTCCCCGGAGGGCAGACAGGCACCGGCGGCACCGGCGGGGATGAGCCGGGCCAGGCCGGGAGCAGCGGCGGTAGGGCGGGGATGGGCCGGGCCAGGCCAGGTGCAGCGGCGGTACGGGCGGGGATGGGCCGGGCCAGGCCAGGTGCAGCGGCGGTACGGGCGGGGATGGGCCGGGCCAGGCCAGGTGCAGCGGCGGTACCGGCAAGGATGGGCCGGGCCAGGCCAGGTGCAGCGGCGGTACGGGCGGGGATGGGCCGGGCCAGGCCAGGTGCAGCGGCGGTACGGGCGGGGATGGGCCGGGCCAGGCCAGGTGCAGCGGCGGTACCGGCAAGGATGGGCCGGGCCAGGCCAGGTGCAGCGGCGGTACGGGCGGGGATGGGCCGGGCCAGGCCAGGTGCAGCGGCGGTACGGGCGGGGATGGGCCGGGCCAGGCCAGGTGCAGCGGCGGTACGGGCGGGGATGGGCCGGGCCAGGCCAGGTGCAGCGGCGGTACGGGCGGGGATGGACGGGACGGGACGAGAGCCGCGGGGGCGCGGCCCTGCCCGGTGACGCCATCACGTGACGCTGCGCGCTGACGCTCCCCGGTGACGTCGCGGTGACGCCGCAGTGACGCGACAGCGGCGAGCCCAGGCCGAGCCCGGCGAGGGCCGTGCGGAGCCCGGAGAGGATCCTGGAGCGGGCAATGGAAACGGTTCCGGGAGCGGCTCAGGGCCCGTGCTGCGCACCGCCTATGAAAAGGTGCAGTTCTGTGTCTGCAGAAACCATTGACCTGCAGTTTTGGTGACTCCTTATTTATTTAATAACCGTAAACCAGCATTTAAATCATTTAAATCAGGAGCCGCTGTGCAGCGAGGCTGTTTCTCCTCAGGGAGGACGGAGCAGGCACACACAGAGTGCCGCTGACTGCCAAGCAGTGTGCCTTTCCTGTGCTCCAGCAGCAGTGTGGGTGAGTCACGGAGTCACAGAGAGCTGAGTTGGGCTGGGCTGAGCTGAGCTGACGGGACCCAGGGGCGCCACCAGCCCGGCTCTCGGCCCTGCACAGGGCCCCCATGCACACACCACCATATTGTATTGTCCGAACACCTCCTGGGGCTGTGACCGCTGCTCTGGGGAGTCCATCCCAGCGCTCAGCCACCCTCTGCAGTCAGAACCTTTTTCTGATACCCAGTCTAACCCTCCCCTGACACAACTCCAGCCATTCCCTCAGGTCCTGTCCCTGGTGACCACAGAGATCAGTGTCTGCACCTCATTCCCTCAGAAGGAAGGTTCAAACTGCGACCAGTCTGGGCAAGGAATTAAAATGTGTCTCCCGTGACTCCTGAAGATAGAGGCCCTGCCAGTGCAGGGTGAGCTCTGGCTCTGGATATCCTTGTTCCTGAGGGGGAGTGGGGACTGGCCCAGCCAAGCAGGTCGGGATTTTCTCTTACTCAGATCATACTGGATATTCTGAATCCCCCTATCTGCACAGAGGACTCTCCAGTGGGACATAGTTAAGGCCAGGTGACCTGATCCCAGGGACCTTCCTTCCTTAGGTCAAGGACCCTTCCTGGGTTTTCCCCAGAAGGAAAGGACAGCCATCAGGGCTGAGCACTGGTAAACAGCAAAACAGCAAACCCTCACACTAACTTCCTGCCCTGGTACCCCAGCACTGCTGCTGTATAAATACAACATTGATTCTTAGCAGATTATTCCTCATCAGCCCCTTTAATTGAAGGCAGTTTTCTTTAGAAAAGCAAACTTCTAACAGTGAAACTGTGCAAGACCACATTTCTGTTCCCACACCCAGAGTTCCATGCAGATGTTAGTTCTGCTTGTAAGAATAATGTGGGATTTTCCACATTAAAGAAGTCACTGTGAAGAACTAGAGCGGGATGACTCGTGCAACCACTGAAGACTTTCAATTCTGTCAGCACAGCAGGGGTGGGAATTGCATTAGGGACCCATGAGATGACTGACCAAGCCTGCGGTCACTGCAGAAAAATCAGCTCAGTGCCAGTCAGTGCCTGGGACTCCTGAAACTGAGCTGGCATAAAAACAGGCAGATCATGTTCAACAGCTTCAGAGCAGACAGATAAAGGGAAAAAGCAAAGCTGCACTTAACCCAGATAATCTGATATGTACACATGCAGAGCCTGAGCAGATCAAACCCAGAGTGGCAGCTGGCATGAGTCACCCATGTGGAGTCAAGGGGAAGATTCACCACCTTCTCCACTATCAAAGAGCCTGTGGATCTGCACTGCTAGAGAAGCGGCTCTGGAATGAGTTCCTGCTCTCCAGATTACCTTGTCTGTGCTTGTGGTGCCTCTGGGGCAGGTAATGTGTCTGTTCCTCACATCCTGTCAGTGATCACAGCGGGCCAGTGGCTCACTGGTGGATGGAGCCAGGGGCTGTGTGGTAATCACAGAATCATGGGATGTTTTGGGTGGGAAGAGCCCTCAAAGCCCATCTAATCCCACCCCTGCTCTGGCAGGGACACCTTCCACTGTCCCTGGCTGCTCCAAGCCCTGTCCAGCCTGGCTTTGGACACTGCCAGGGACCCAGGAACAGACACAGCTGCTCCGGGCACCTGTGCCAGGGCCTCACCACCCTCACAGGGGAGAACTTCCTCCCATGATCCCATCTAAACCTACCAGAAGCAAAGCTTCCATCAGGTCAGATTTCCAGGATTTCAATTTTAAAATCATGGAATCACAGAATCATTATGGTTACAATAGACCTGTGAGAGCACCAAGACCAAGCACCAGCCCAGCACCACCACCACCATGTTCACCACTAAACCACATGCTTGAGTGCCATATCCCCATGTGTCCTGAATTCTGTGGCACTTGAGGACACAAATTTGTGCAATCCCCTCTTGGTCACTGCTGAGACCCCTCACAGTGCTCCTCTTCAGGCTGTTACCAAAACTGAGGGCTGGAGCAGTACCCCAGCATGACCTGTCCAACTGCTCAGGGTGTCTCCCAGCTGTTCAGTGTTCTCCCAGCTGCTCAGGGTGTTCCTGCCTGCTCTGCTGGCTCTGAGAGCTGCAGTCCCAGCAGAAGCAGCTACCACAATCTGAAATTAGGTCTCACCTCATTCCACACACTTTGTTTGGTTTTCATGAATTACAATGTGTTTGCATTGTTACACTGGATTAGTGCAGTAATCCCAACTAGGTAATTACTGTTTGTCACCAATGTCTCACCAGGCTCCCTCTGCCAACGGCCTTCAAACAAGGGACACTCGTGTCCCAGATTGATGATGTCTGGATTAACCACATGGGGTAAAACAAACACCACTTACACACGTACATTGCATTTACAGGGAAAGAAGGTTCTCTAAAATAACCAGTATTATCTTGGAAATAATACAAGAAAATAGACAACTAACATTCAGAATAGAAAAGTAGCAAAACGTTATTACTAATTCCCAAGTGGAAGGATGAGGCCTTTTTATTCCATTAAGAATAGCTTTAAAATCAGCAATTCCAGGCAATATTTACTCTGGAGTGCAAAAGAAATTGGCTCAGGAGAAGTCAAAGCTACTCCAATAAAATGTTGGTGACGTGTTTGTGTATACAGCAGTAGTGAAACTGAAAGTAAAAGCATCCTGTTTGATATTCAGATTTGAAAGTTAGTTTTGAAAAGCTGGAACAGAAAAGGTCCACCAATACTTTTTAAGTGATTTGGAAAAGAGAAAATGAGAGGTTTAAAATATTTTCTATTTACTAGTGAGAAGACTGAAAGATACATTACTGAAAAATACTTAACTCAAATACAGGTTATGAGACTTAATGAAGTAGATTAAACTGGTGTGAGATAAAGGCTGAAACAAGAGCGTAGGGGGTAGTTCTGACCACAAGCTCTGGGAAGGCCAGTGTGTTTTCACTGGGATTTAATCCCGGTGAAACATCTTGGAATAACTCACACAGGTCCTTGCTGGCTGATAGAATCTAAAAACCAAAGTTCACAAAGATTTTAAGTTCCTTTACAGATAATTCCAGACTCTTACTACAAGTCATCATCATTTAAGGATAAAAGGTTTGTAAAGCTACACACTGAAACCTTGTAGAAAAACTAATGAAAGAGTTTAAACCTTTCTGAGGGATTTCACCAATTCATATTTCAGTATTATACAGGGGAAAGCTCCAAACTCATGTTGAAACTGACTTTCCTTACAAGCAGGATTGGTTCAGCTCATTCTGAATCACAGGGGCACTGCTTATCCAATCTAAGTTTATATGTGAGATACCAGATAGATGGTGTAGCTCCCGTGTCTCCAGTGGGGTTCAGCTACAGTTCATAGTTTTGGCCTGGAAGGTCTGAATTTGCCCCATGTACATAGTGGCACCATTCCAAGGTGTCTGGGATGGCTGGTGCTGATACAGCCACCTCTGCAGCAGTCACCAGTGTTCGGTCTGATAGGTCCTGCCTTAAATAGCCATATCATAACCATGACACTACCAGCAACACCATCATTTTGGGGGCCTCAAAACAGATCCTTTGCAGTTTCCTGATGACAGAAGAGGGACTATATCAAAGATGTAAACAAAGACAACACTACATTCCATTAGAGAGCAGAAGTGTTCTGTCCACAGAAGAGAAGCCAAGCCGTTGATGAATCGTTACCTCGATTCCAGTGCCTGAAGGGTCTCCCAAGAGATCTGGACTTTAGACAAGGGCCTGGAGTGACAGGACAAAGGGGAATAGCTTCCCACTGCCAGAGGTGAGTTTAGTTGGGATGTTGGGAAGAAATCCTTCCCTGTAAGGGTGGTGAGGCCCTGGCACAGGGTCCCAGAGAAGCTGGGGATGCGCCATCCCTGGCAGTGTTCAGGGCCAGGGTGGACAGGGCTTGGAGCAGTGGGCTAGTGGAAGTGTCCATGGTAGGGAGGTGGAACTGGATGAGGTGTAAGGTCCCTTCAACCTAAACTGTTCCATGATTCACTGATCACTGAGGCCAACTGCTCCCCCAGGACTCACAGGACCAGCACTAGCCCATGTCCCCAGGTGCCACAGTCACACCACTGTTCAGTCTCCTCAGGGATGGGGACTGGGCAGCTGTGCCAGGGCTGGACAGCCTTTTCCAGGAGGAATCTTCCAAATATCCCACCTGAACCTCTTCTGGTGCAGCTTGAGGCCATGACCTCTCATCCTGTCATTTATTAACTGGGAGCAGAGCCTGACCTTGGCTCTACCCTCCTCTTATGGAATTGTAGAGAGTGAGAAGGTCCCTCATGAACCCCTTTTCTCCAGGCTGAGCCCCCCACCTCCCTCAGCCCGGTGCTGCAGACTCTTCGCAGCTCTGTTCCCTCCTTGGACACGCTCCAGCTCCTCAGAGGAGCCCGAGCCTGTCCCCGCACTGCCGACACCCCAGCCGGGTTCGGCCCTCCGTCCCTCCCGCCGGACCCCCAGCCCCGCGCGTCTCCCCGCCCCGCCTGAGTCACCGCCGGCCCGGCCCTCACGGCGGCGGCGGCCGGGCGGGACGAGCTGGGACATGAAAGGTGGAACAGGCGCTGCCACGCCCGGGGCTGCGGGGAATCTCGCTTAACCCTTCCCTGCCCGCGGGGCCCCGGCTGCGGGAGCGGGGACGGTGATGGGGGTGGACAGGAGGCCACGGCTGTCTCATCAAAGCCCCTTCCACGGCACGCCCGGGGCCACGGTCCCGCCACAGGGGAGAGGGCGCTACCCCCGGCCCCTCCTGTTCCACGGTGCCACTGCCCAGGAGCTGCTGCTCGTCTGTCCCCAACAGGCCCAGAGCACCACAAGTGCCCGAGGAGCCCAAATCCCCCTTCCTGGGAGCCGCAGGGCTACGACCGAGCTGGGGCCAGCGTCCAGGGGCCCAACCCGGGGCTGGGGGCCGAAGGCTGGGCCCGGGGCTGGGCTGGGGTCCGTGTCACGGGCCGGGACAGGACCGGGGCTGCGGCGAGCCCTACCCCGCTGCCAGTCCCGAGCTGGTCTGACAGGCTCGGGGCAGACGGAAGGGAGAGGCCTCCGGCGGCTCAGGAATGCGCAGCCCTTATCTCTGGCTCCCTGCGCGCCTGGGGAGGGAACAGTTCTCCGGAGTTTGCCTTTCTCTCGCTCTTACTCACCCCCGCTCTGCCCTGGGTGGAGCCTCGCTTGCCTGGCTCCCAGGTGAATCAGGTTGCAGGCACGTCCAAGTGAGCAGACAGTGACCCACCACCTGCCCCAGCTCACCTGGGAAGGTAGAGAAGGGTGGAGACCTCGTGGGTACCTGCATGGCCGCCTGAGCCAGAGAGCGACCCACTACCTACCCACCACCTGGCCGGCTTCCCTGGTAAGGTAGGAGAAGGGCAGGTACCTCCTGGGGTACCTGTAGGGCTTCCTGAGGTGGAGGGCAAGGGCTGGGGAGGGCCTGTCCTGCTGCTCTGCACAGAACTGGGCACCTGGTATCTGGGACAGGGAATTCATAGGCAATCCATGGGCAGGAGGTTGCTGCTTCTATGGAGGCAGATTCCAGTGGCAGGAGCTCCCAGTCACGCCATGATGGCGGGAAGGGAGAGCGACAGAAGGAGATGAGAGAGGCAAGGGGGGCGAGAGAATGCCCCAGTGCTGGCAGCAGGGACTGGGGATGGGGAAGGAATGGACCCCGGACATCCCAGTACAGGCAGCAGGGATTGGAGATGGTGAAGGAGGGGACCTCCTGTGTCAGGGGATGGCAAGGGATCCCACTTTCTGTCCTCAGATCAGAATTGTTTATCAAACACTTCATACAATTGGTTATGTTCCCCTTTGAGAAATCCCTCTGGAGTGGATATTCTCAAACTCAGCCTCATTCTTTGGGAAGAGTCTTGCAGCCTGATTGAGCTCCCCATAACAAAGCCCAACCCGGTCTCCTGTTTGGATCAGGAACGCTGTAGGGCATGTATGGTCAAGAGATTGGGACAGAGGGGATGTGCCAAGGTCTGTGGTGGGCAAGGAGCTGGGAAGCAGCTCCCGAAGCCCCTACATTCCACACACAGGGATTGGGTGTGCACTGACTGCTGACACGGCCCACGAGCCCTGGCACAGCCTTGCACGTACAGGCAGGAGAATGGACAGATGTGTGTGGACAAGCGTGCACAGGCACACGGGCTAGCACTTGCTGAGTTTTCCATAGGTGTGAGCCTGACAGACCTCAGGACTTGTGTGTGAGGACAGGAAGGGGATGGTTCCGTGTTGCTCACTCTAAATTGGCCAGGTCAATAGGGGTCAATTGTGGATCTTGCCTGGCCTGAGGATTGGGTTCTCCATCTAGAACAGTTAGAAAGGGAAGAGGCACCTGTGAAGGAGCAGAAGTACTGATCACATCCTTCTGCTGCTCAAAACATCTAATTTGTGGAAGCTGCAATAAGCTCAACTGCAAGAGAGGCCAAAAATAGGTCAGTAACAGCAAACTACCCCAAACTGGAGCAGTGACAGTGGCAGCAGTGCTAAGCACCGGTTCCCAGTTCCCTGTGCAGATGTTCTCCCTGGATCAGGAGGCAGGCAAGCACATGTGTCCCAGGCCCAGGTGGACGCATGGGAGCTGCATTTTAGGGAAACAAATTGTTTTCATTTTGGTCTCACTCCTATTTACCTGAGGGACTTTATAGTTGCATTTGAGTGGTAAAAGAGAGTTGGATTTGCTGTGACCTGGCAATAGGAGTATTCTGAGGGGGGGAAAATGTCTTGCTCTTCATATGGTTTAGGGGAAATTGCATGCCAAAGGAAAAAGTTATTGTTCCCCCGTCCCTGGAAGGTTCAAGGCTGGGATGGGGGTGGGAGCAACTTGATCTATTGGAAGGTGTTCCTGCCCATGGCAGGGGGGTGAAACAAGATGGGTTTGAAGGTCCTTTTCAACTCTAACCAGTCTCTGATTCTGAGATTCTGTAAGTGTGGAAATGTCTGTACGCTTGTGTCAGAGCAGGGCTGTGGCTCAGGACAGATTCACCCATGTTCTAGACATAATTTTTCTGCCAACCAAAACTTTCCAGGCAATGGAAATTCACCTCCAAACCCTGCAGGACTGGAATTCTTTGCATTTTACAGTTACATGGGACACGTCTGGACTGCTTATCAGGCCCCATGTGCTGGATTTTTGTAGTCTTAATGAGGAGGAGGAGATTGATTAGGGCATTTCTAAAATCAGTGTGTGGGGAAGTAAAAGTCAAGGGCAGCACATGGTTCTCCCCCAAATTAGACCTTACATTGATTGTCCCTTTTTTTTAAGTTCTCTGTTTCTTGCTACCTTTTGAATAAAAACCCAGCGGAAGGGATTGGCTGCAGGATAGTGAATGTGACATGAGCATTGCTATCGTAGATGTGGCACTGGGACATGGGTTAGTGGTGGCCTTGGCAGTGCTGGGAGAACCATTGGACTTGAGGGTCTCAGGGGGCTTTTCCAATCCAAAGGATTCCATGATTTTTCAGATAATCTGCTAAGAAACACCTTTTACCTGCAGGATGACATTTAATTTCCAGCTGCTGTAAACATCAGGTTTTGTGCTGGTGACTCCCCACAGCTCAGATTTCCCTGTCCACTCTGTACCCTTGCTGCATGGGACAGTTAAGGCTGACAGGTTCACATGCTGCCACTGTGGGACACGTTGACAGGTGTCTCAGTAACCACTTCACAAAGAAAATTACAACATGTAATTCTTCTGCCACTTTTCCCTTCCTCTGGCCTGCAGAAAGATCCCCTGGATATTCCGAATGTCTGGCCACTTTCTGATTCTCCAGCAAAGAATGTTCTGTGGGATCCCTTGCCCTAGTAAGCAGAGATGAGTGAGAGTCCAGTGGGTTTTGGAGGTGCAGACCAGGCACCAGTTCTACTCTGCCACATGCCTGTAGCATTCAGGGCATTCACTGCTCACCTGGGACACAGAAAGTGTTCTTGGAACCTTTTATAAGGGTCAGCTGCCACAGGTATGAACACAGAAAGTGCAGCTGCCATCTCTGGAAACCCAGTAAAAAGTTGATTAATTGAAGCAGTTTCTCATCTGATGGCCAAAACTTCTGCAGTGAAACTCCCAGCAGCAGGCAGGGTACTGTCTGTTTTTTAATGATGACTGAGATCCACATAAGACCATCCAGAGTGAAGAATGGGGTGTCATTCTCTCAGATGATTAACGCAGAGGGATCAACTGTTCAGATGACCGAAGGAGAAGGTCTGGGAGCATTATATAGCATTGTAACAGGAATAACAAATTCCGACCAGAAATTCTGACAGTAACCCAGGCTTTGAGCCTACTGCCTGAAGAGGACATTGAAAAGGAGAACATGGAACTCATCAGAAAATGCAGAGAGAAGAATGGAAAGAGAAAAAATAAGAATTAGGACTTGGCAGAGGCAGTTGTAGCTAAAAAAGTGCCTAGTCCAGGTTATTTACCCTATTTCCCTGTCCTGTTGTCAGGAATGTGCCTGAGCCCTGCTTGGTGAGAAGAGCAGTTCATGGGAAGGTGTCCAACCTCCATTATCATGTAGCCACGGAATGGTTTGGGTTGGAAGGGACCTTCAAGACCATCTCCTCCAACCCCTGCCATGGACGCCTTACACTAGCCCAGGGTGCTCCAAGCCCCATCCAACGTGGCCTTGGACACTTCAAGAGATGGGGCAGCCACAGCTTCTCTGGGCAGCTTCCTCTTTGCCACAGCTCTTGTACAATTCCATGGCCACCTGTTCGGTCCAAAGTAGGAAATTCTGGGCTACACTTCAGAACTATGGATCCTGCACCCCTGTTAGACTGGCAGGATCCTTTTCAGGAGAACTGCAACCCTTGGGACAGAAAATGAGAAGCAGCTTCTGGAGAGGACAAGCATGTCCTGCTGTTCATACAGGTTCTTCCTCTGCAGCAAGATCAGAAGGCACTGGCTTGTCCTTCCATCACACAGTGCAGAATTAAAAACCCCACACCTTAAACCATATTCGAGGAGTCAGGTCCCTTCCCAGATCATCTACCAAGTGCAACATTTTCTTGAGAGCAAGCTAACACTTTCCATGTCTCATTGTCACCATGTCTGCTCTAGTCATTTTCCCTCAGGCATTGCTGTCCTCTCCTAAACCCAACCCTCCCAGAATATCAGCAGTTTGTTTGCATAGGATCTTTCCGATTTTTTTGAGGCTAAATATTTTCTTTTAAATAATTGATTTGTAAATTTGGTGTATAGAGCCATTTTGGAAACATGAATTTTTTCACAGCTCACCCTAGGAGATGTCACTGATGCCACTGAATGTGGTGGACAGGCCAGGTGAGGCCCATCACAGGGATCAAAAGTGCCTTGATTCATTTCTTGCCCATAGTTTGGAAGTCCTTCGAGTGTTGATAGCACAGAGTGGTTTGTGGCTGGCTGTGCAGAGCATGCCTAAAGAACAGTCAGTCTGTGCTGTCTTTCTCTTCTTGGTGCTGTCTAGGGCAGTGAGAAGATGAGGCGGCTGAGCCCAGGAACTTTTGTCTGTACTTGCACGTAAAGGGTCTGGGGAACAGCTTGGGTCTTCCCAGCCCTTTGCAGACTGTAGGATCCAGCCCTGCTTCCTCGCAGGCAGTTCCTTCCTGGGTGCTCCAGGCAGCCTCGGCTCCTGGGAGTGTCCCAAAGCAGCGGAGCAGGTCCGGCCAGGGAAGGGATCACCTGAGCGAGGCAGCCTGGGAACTGGCTGTGCAGGCAGAACACGTAACAACAAGCACTGGAGTCAGCACAGGGAGGCAGATGGAGCCAGCCCCAGGTGCTGAGGCATCAGCAGGGCTGGCACCAGGCACAGCAGATGAGAGACAAAGGGAGCACTGAGCCGGTTCCCTTTTGCTTAGACTGGGCAAACACGGTCCAGCACTCTTGATTCACACCTGGCATGAAGGCTCTGGAGAAAGGCAGGCCCTTTTATTTATTTATTTTAATCTGTAGGGCTTTGTGGTGATCACAACATGTCTGAATCTGTGATTTCCTGCTGCTCTGTTAGGAAAAAAACAGTAAAAGTCTGTTGAAATGGAACATAATATGGACAAGCACCAAATGCTGACCACGTCAACACGTCTGTGCTTTTCCCGGTTTCTGCTCCTATAATGAATCCAGAGGTAAAGGGACAGTTTTTACCTCCAGCTTCATCTGTCAGCCACTTTTCCTTACATTAAATATTCCATGTGGTTGAGTGTTTTTCAGTGTGGAGGAATCTGCAGGCTGTGATCACATCTGATTCTTCCCTTTATTAAGGGGGTCTGACAGCTTTTGGGAATCTCAAAACCGAATGCATGTGACAGGTATCATAGCCAGTAAAGTCACTCCCATTTATACCAGTGGGTATAGGGGCAGATCTCAGGCCAAGCTGAAGGGAAATTTCCCTCGGAGACTCCCTCCTCACCCCTGCCTTGATCATAGCATAGGGATTGCTGAGACCTGCCTTCTCCTTCCTTTCCACCTGTTCCTCTCCTCCTGATGGTTTTTTGGCCATGGAGGGGAGTGTCTCCACTGGGACTCCCCATGCACCGCTGCAGCCGCAGCAGCAGCAGCCACAGCCGTGCAGTGTCTTTGGCACAGCCCAGGCAGTCAGGTGGAGCAGACCTGGATCCTGTTTCTCCTCAGCCCATTCTATGGGCCTTCATCTCCCACTTGTTGGGTTTCCAACAAGCTGCTTCGTGCTCTCCTTTATCCACTGCCCCCGAGCATGGGAGGAGTTGCTGCAAACAGCCACAGAGTTGCCTTCTGTTTTCCTGCAGCTTCCTCCTGCCAAACCCAGCCACAGGCCCGGATCAGTGTTCGGAGGAGAGTGCCAGCAGTACTCATACCACCTTCTTTCTGTGGGCTTCTTGGGGCTTCCTGTGCAGGGCCAGGAGTTTGGCTTGGTGGCCCTTGTGTGTCGCCTCCAGCTCGGGAGATTCTGTGGTGCTTTTCACACTGTTCTGTGTACCTGTCTGTGCTCATGCTTGTCCCAGCCATTGCATTAGGAGAAGGATTTCTTGGGGAGAAACTAAATTTTGCAGGTTTGGTTCTAAAGGTTCTGATCATGAATGGTGATACTTCTAAATTTATGGACATAATTTCATAGAATGATCACTTGGGATATCAGAGAAGTGCGTGAAATGCCAAATAATGGTAACACACTTCTCGAATGTCTGAAGAAGTAACACTGTGACACATCAGTGTGGGCTGGAATCCTGCTGCTCTGGAGCCAGGCTGGGACAGCTGGGGCTGTTCAGCCTGGAGAAGAGAAAACTCTGGGGACACCCCAGAGCCCCTTCCAGTGCCTAAAGGGGCTCCAGGAAAGCTGGAGGGGGACTTTGGACAAGGGCCTGGATTGACAGGACAAGAGGGAATGGCCTCCCACTGCCAAAAGACAGGGTTTAGATGGGATGTTGGAAAGGAATCACAGAATGTTTTGGGTTGGAAGGATCTTGAATTTCACCCAGTCCCCCACTCCTGCCATGGGCAGGGACATCTTCCACTAGCCCAGGCTGCTCCAAGCCCCATCTAGCCTGGCTTTGAACACTGCCAGGAATGGGGCAGCCACAGTTTCTCGGGGCAGCCTGTGCCGGGGCCTCACCACCCTCACAGGGAGGAGTGTGTCCCCAATATCTGACTCATCCTCCTGTCATAGCTGCCTCCCATCCTCTAGGTAAATTCTGATATAAAGCACTGACAGTTCCAAGCAGGGGCTTGGTAGGATGGATTGTGTGACAGGGTAAGGGGGAATCTCCAAGTTAAAACAGTTGAGGTCTGAGCACTGAGGCTTTAGCAGGCTGATTTGTTAATGTCTGGGAGAAAAATTAAGAGACTATTTGGCCAAACATGAGCATGTCTGTTAGAAGATGAATCCTATCCCATATTTCTTGGATATTACCTGTAAGGGGGTACAGATAGGCACATTGCACATATGCATTCGGTCACTGATCCTGGAGGAGTAATCCTGGTTCTGAAACCTGGGGGTTTTGGGACATTCCAGGTGCCTTTGGGCATCTAAAGCTAAAGTGTGACACCTGCCATGCAGAGACCCACAGCCTCCTCAGCAGCAGCTGGAGGCCAGGCCAGGTACCTTGAGGCATCCCAGGTGACATGGAGAGCCTGTGTGTGAGCACCTCAATTGCTGCCCAGGCTATGGCTTGTTTGCACTTTATTTATAGTGACTTTCCCAAGGCCTAAGGGCTCGGTGATGGGGAGAAGTAGATTTCCTCCCTTGCTGCCTAATTTAGCTTCTGGAATTTTTCTTTCCTTCAAGTACCAGGGGCTTGGCTGCAGAATCAGTAGGGATGTTGCTAGTGTGCTCAGTGGTCTGAAGAATGTCTCGGGTCCTGTATCAGTGTTTTCTGCTCAAAACATCCAGCTTCAAACAATTGCTGGAATTTTTTTCCAGGTCATATTGCCAGGATGTATCAGGATTCCTTTCCTTTCCTGTCTAATGCTGGGGCAGTTCTCTCCCACTCTTCCTGGGAAGCTTTTCCAGTAAAATTGTGGCTATTGAGGGCGTGGAGGACACTGGTGATGTGCTTGAGTTTTCCTCTTCCCTTCTGGAGGTGCACTGCAGGGTTTTTCAATTAGGGGACTTCAGGCCTTAGTTTTCCAATATTGTCATGGGAATGGAAGGAGAGATGTTAATGGTTCCCTCTAGTTGAACACATCTCACAGTTGCGGGTGCTGGGTTGGCATGAGCTCTTCTCCTCCTCTACCCACTGACCGTTCAGTGCCTGAGCTGTAGCTGCACAAAGAATATCTTGTTACCCATTATAAAAAAATATTATCTTACCCATTATAAAAAAATATTTTGTTACCCATTATAAAGACCCCCAAGCAAATTGCCACACCTTACTCTTTTTGCATTCTCATTTCTTCCTCAAATCCTCATTACTCATGTCAGAAGATTTTGTAAACTGGGACCAGCAATTAAAATAAAATTAAATTCCTAATTAAATAAAATAAACAAGCATGTAAATAAGTAAAATTCTCGATTAATCAGTACTTACAGGCTGAAAATCTACATCTGCGGTATTTTCAGTTTGTGGCTCAGTTTCTTTGATAGTTTTAGTGGTTCAGAATTCCAGAAATACAACATTTGTCTTTTCCTGGTGTGAAAGAAGCTGCAGGAAATAGATTTGCAGGTGAAGTTCAAACAAGGAGCCAACCCTTGCTTGGAGTCACAGAATCACAGAGTAAGCGGAGTTAGAAGGGGCCACACATCGAGTCCAGCTGCTGGCCCTGCACAGGACCATCCCCAGGAGTCCCACCCTGTGCCTGAGAGTGTTGTCCAAATGCTTTTTGAACTCTGCCAGGGAACCTGTTCCAGTGCCCAACCACCCTCTGGGGAAAAAACCTTTATTCAATTCCCAACGTAACCCTCCCCTGATCCAGCTGCAGCTGCTCCCTCAGGTCTTGTCACTGGTCACCCCAGAGAGGTGATCGGTGTCTGCTCCTCCTCTTCCTCTCGTGAGGAAGTTGTGGAGCATACTGAGGTCTCCCCTCAGTCTCCTGAAGGTTGTTTTAGGTGCCCCTGATCCAGGAGAACCCAGCCATCAGGGAAGAAGAGAGCTGATAACTCTAATAACTGATGTGTGTCCAGGCTCCTGTCCAGCTGAGGGGAAACATGACCTTATGCTCCCTGAACTCTGGTTAAAAGGAATCAAGGCTTAAAACATGGAATGGCCTACAAATATATAGAATACACAGTTCTGGGGTAAAAAAATAGCAGGGCAATGTGGCACACTAAGTAGTCTCCATCTCCTATTTCCTGAGGCATGTGAACTGCTCCTCCACCAAATCTAGCCTTGTACTGGGATAATGGACACACTTGGAACGGAGCAAGACTGCTTAAGAGAGAAGTGAAAAGACAGGAATTTAAAAGCCAGTCCTGTCTTAGAAACCTCCCTCTGGCACACAAACATCAGTCAGAAATGGCATGTGATTGCTTACATCTGATTTGGAGAGGAATTGCTTTTCAAATAGTGGATGGTTCGATCCAGAACTGGAGAATTGGCCTGGCAGTCAGCAGCTTCATGACACCAAATCTGACCCAGGGCCTCAGAGCTCTGCCAGCTGCAAACAGGTGATCCCAGGGGCTGGAACAGAGCAAAACAAAATTATAAAAATCCATTAACTAAGTGCAGAATCCATCTGAAGTCAGCAAGATAGACTGTAGCAGGAGAAATTTTATTTATTCCTTGACCTGAACTCAGCTCACACCCACCAAAGTGACAAAAGGTCATAAATATCCTTTGGCGTTCCAGGTACTTTCTTCCCTTCTGCTTTACCTGACAGGGAAGGATTTTGGGAGATAAATGAAATATCCTGAATTTTGCGTGTGTGTATATATATGTATGTGTGTGTGTGTATACAGCTATTTATTTATATATTTATCTATTTATTTACTTATTTATTTACATACTTACTTATATGTACAAACCAGCATTTTCCATGTAAACTGAGAATTCATCAACATGGTGTTTTACTTGTTGCAACCCAGGGAATTAAAGGATGCCAGCAATTTATGGCATCATCAAAGCACTAGAATGGTTTGGGTTGGAAGGGGTTCATCTTGTTCCACCCTCTGCAAGGACACCTTCCACCAGACCAGGTGGCTCCAAGCCATGGAACACATGAAGAGCCGGGGCAGACACCTGTGGGGGCACAAACACAACTTCTGGTTTTTATTTCACAGTTATGAGCCGGGGTCTTTTCCAGGTCCCTTCCAAACATCCCCTACAGGCCCCCCCTGATCCTCTCTGATCATCCAGGCCAGCAGCCCACCCCCACTGCTGGGTTCAGTGATACCAGGACACCCCCAGCTCCGTGTCCATGTTCTCCCAGTGTCTCAGGGAAGCCCACGTGGAGCAGTTTGCTTTCACATCAAATTTACTTTTTTGCTGGTTCCATTTTCCCTGCTTATTCACAAATGTACTCAGTGCCACTTGGGGAACTCAGGTGACTCCTCACTGTAAACTCTGGGAGCAGACCCCCACGTGGCTGCACCCTGCTGTCAGGAAGCTACAGAGCAATGAGACTTCTCCCAGATCAGCCCAGCTGAGCACAGGGGTTTCCTGGTGTCCCTCTGAACCTGCCACCTGCAAGGTTCACCTTCTGTCCTTTTGGTCCTTGTGCTGGCAGCAGGATGCCCTGGTCACAGTTTGTAGATGTCTCCTCTAGACTGAGGAATCATAGTTCAGGCATAAGCCTCCCTTTTTGGGAGTTGAGGAATAAAACATCCATATCCCCAGCCCACTCCAGGTGTGAGTTCCTCCTGAACCTGTAGTGTTGCTGTTTTCTCTGGTCCTGCCCAGTAACAATCAGTATTGCCTGATGCTTATTTAAAGCTCAGTCTTCTCCCTCTTCATTTATAACTGTAGTGAAATAATTACATTAATCAATACAAAATTGCTTTGCCACTTCACCAGCATGACCTTTCCTCTGCTGTTTTGATTGTTCAGCAGTACCAGAGGGTTCTTCTGATACTTCTTCCTTTTGATGCTGCACTTGGTCCTTTGTCTCTCACGCTCCCTTCTCTGAGCAGTGTGAGCAGTTTGCTGTGGGACCTCTGTCCCCTTCCTGAGTCCTGTATGAATGAGTTGGATATGTTGTTCTTCTGTCCAAGACTGATGGAACGTGGGAGCAAGTCCTTAAAATGCCACTGCTGAAACAGTTCAAAGCAGGAACATTGGTGACTTGAGCATTCTAAAATCCCAGAATCCCAGGATGGTCTGAGTGGAAAGGGACCTTAAAGCCCATTTTGTTTCATACCCCTGCAATGGGCAGGGGCACCTTCCACCAGAGATACATACTGGAGTGCTCTGTGCTTTCTTCTCTTACAGAGAAAATAAGACAGAATTAGAGTGGGAGGATAAATACAGACAATTCAGACTGTATAGGCAGCTGCATATGAGAACTATAGAGATGATTATCTGTTGCAATACCTCACATATGAAGCTGATGGATTTTCTTATCCTTACATTAAGACTGTAATTTTTCCTGTTGTATCATACAGATTTACCAGGAGTTCCAGTTTGGAGCAGGAGTAGTTTGTGGGAGGTTGAGGCAGGAGTAACATAGCACTGCTGTGTGTTGGGCAGGTGGTCAGATAAGAACTTGGAACTGGTTTATCCTTACAGCTCCTGATGAGTGATAGCCTGAGTGTGAGGTTTTATCTTCTCCCAGTCCATGGCAATCCCTCCTGCTTTGGGAGCAGATGTGTTGGATGGCAGCGACAGCAACAACCCTCACCTCCTGTGCTCACTCAGTAACACCACTCAGCAGGAGTCACTCACTCTTTTGGGATCAGGAGGAAATCTCTGCTGGCACCTTAGTGGTGGGATGCAGGAGAAGAACATTCCAGCATTGACATTAGTTCAGAGTCTAAAGCCAAAGTGCTTTGAGCACTTTGGGAATCAGTCAGATATTACTATTGTGGCACAACAAACTTTTTTGTCAAAAATGTGTTAACATCAGATTTGTCTATAGTCTCAAATAATTGTCCCCTATAGACAATTGCCAAATATTTTATGTGAGCCCCTATCAGCTCTGTTTTTTCTCAACATGAGGAGACTGAAGAAGTGATCGCATCCTTTGTTTTTTATTTCTTCATTAATCTCATGGAGACTCCTCTGCCTTCTGACTGTGTTACACCAGCAGGATACCCCTGCACCTCTGCACCACCTGCTTTGTTCACGTGCTGAGGTGGTGATAACACTCAATCTCTAAGGGGTCCAGAGGGTGCCCTTGTGTTCAGGCAGGTACTTTTGGTTTAAGGCCACATTACACATAGTAAATAACTTCTGTAGCATTTGGAAATTAATTTTAATGGGGTGTAGATAATAACCACCTAGAGCTTTGCTCTTGGCTTTTAAACAAATGATAAATTGAAGCTTAGCAACCAGCAGCCTAAAAGAGAAAGTTGATCATTCTGTTGGATGCATTGGCCTTACTTATCCCAGGGCTGCCTGGCTGATTTGTTCCATATTTTGGCCCAAAACAGTTAACTGTGTGAAGGTAATGGTTAAGTGACTCACACCTCTGCCTAATTTTAGGCTCCCATGGCTTTGGATTGAACTTTCTCCAGCATTGCTCCATGTTGTTTTAATCTCTGCCTTTGCTCCCTGAGGAGGAGGTGTTGGATGTGTTGCTGTCATGACACTCCTGTATCTCATGGATGTTTTTTGTTTCCCTCCAGCTCTCCCTCCTCTGATGGCTCGTCGATCCCAAAGCTCCTCACAGGGGGACAACCCCCTGGACCCCAACTACCTTCCCCCCCACTACAAGGAGTACTACCGCCTGGCCCTGGATGTGCTTACGGAGGAGGGCAAGGAGAGTTACCAGCGCTTCCTGGCCGAGGAGGCGGCCCCCGATTTCCTCTGTGGCTCTGAGGTGGATCACATAATCCAGAACCTCCAGAAGCCCCAGTACGCCAACCAGGAGGGCAGCACGGACACGGCGGGGGACAATGACATGGACGGATCCTCCGGGACTTACTGGCCCATGAACTCAGACCTGGCCGTGCCTGAGCTTGACCTGGGCTGGCCGATGGTCTTTGGCTTCAGAGGAACAGAGGTGACAACGCTGGTGCAGCCACCCCCGCCAGACAACCCCAGCATTAAGGAGGAGGCTCGCAGGATGATCCGGGCAGCTCAGCAGGTGAGACAGGGAGAGCCCAGCTAGAGCAGAGGTAAAATCACACATGTGCCAGAGAAGCATCAGGATAGAGAATCATAGTGCAGTGGTTTGGGTCAGAGGGACCTTAAAGGTCATCCACTTCCATCTCCCTGCCATGGGGATGGACAGCTTCCACTAGCCCAGCTTGCTCCAAACCTCCTCCTGGTCTTGGACACTTTTGGGAATGGGGCAGCCAGACCTGCTCAGGGCACACTGTACCAGGGCCTTATCCCCCTCACAGGGAACAATTTCTTCCCAATATCTCATCTAACTCTGCCCTCTGGCAGTGTAAAGCCACTCCCCTTGTTTTGTCACTCCAGGCCCTTGTCCAAAGTTCCTCCTGAGCTCTCAGAGCCATTTTAGGCACTGGAAGGGGCTGTAAGGTTTTCCTGGAGCCTTCTCTTCTCCAGGCTGGGCAACATCAGGTCCTCTGCTAATTTCCTGAACTTTGCTTCCAGAATGTGACAGAGGAGCAGGATGATCCAAATCCACCATTGACTGCACCAAAGCTTGTCTCTGCTCTGCTGTGATGGCACTGTGTCCTAGGCCTTGCTAAAATACACCAAGAGTTCACAGAATCCCAAAACATTAGAGATTGGAAGGGGCCTCTAGAGCTGGTCCTGTCCACCCTCCTGCTCCGAGGAGGTCATGTAGAGAGGGTCACTCAGGATATGTCCTTGAGCATCTCCAAGGATGGAGCCTAAACCTTTCTGTACAGCCTGTTCCCATGTTGATGGTCTCCTTACAGTCCCAGAGGCTTTTCTGTAACTGAACACTCAATTCCTGTGTTTCAGTTTGTCCTTGTCCTCTTCCTGGGCACCACTGAGAAGAGTTTTATTCCTTCCTTATGCCCTTTCCATCAAGTATTTACACTCAGGGAGCTGGGAAGGACAGGAAGGTAGACCTGTGAAGCTGCTTCCCATAAAATCAGCACATGGATGCAGCTGAGTAATGCCTGCCTGAATGCTGGACAGGAAGTTACCAAAAAATGGAACGGGGATGTTGGAGTGGGGGGACCAGCTCCATATACCATCCGGTGTGGTTACATGGCTAAAAAATTAATAGAATTATTTGATTGATGAGTCAGGAAGCACGCAGGGAGGTTCCCCCTCACCTGCATACACAGAACATGCACTTTACTGGGCAGAAATTCTCCTTCCAGTTCGGGGCCCACAGTGCTTAATGGGACCTTAATAGGGATGTTTCCTGTTTCAAAAGGAAGCTGAGATGGGGACAGTGCAGCTCTGGGGTGTGAGAAGCTGGGATACACGGTTGGTTAGGGCATGAGGCAGCACAGTGGCTCATGTGCCCTGCATCCCTTCCCCAGGTGGTGGCCATCGTGATGGATGTTTTCACCGATGTGGATCTGCTGTTTGAAGTGCTGGATGCTGCTTCTCGCCGGGTGCCTGTCTACATCCTGCTGGATGAAATGAACTCCCAGCTCTTCCTCGACACAGCTGCCAAGTGCAGAGTCAACCTGAACTATGTGGAGGTGAGCAAAGACCTGCCCTACCTGATTGGTGTCCTGAGGGAGTGTGTCCTGCCACACAGAGGGCAGTATGGCAGGAAACACCTGAGAAGGGGGAGAACCTGGTGAAAGATGAGCGTGAAGAAAGTGAGGAGAGCTGGCACAACATGGGGCAAGGACTGGAGATGTGCTGAGAAAGGGGTTTGTACATCGGTGTACAAACTGGAGCTGGCTGACCCCAGTGGGGGTGGATGGAGGTTAAAAGGAGGCAGGGAGAAAGGGGCAGGGGAGGGAATGAGGGTCCCATCTGAGTCAGTGTCTTTCTGGTTTGCAGTTCCTGAGGGTGAGGACAGTGTCTGGCCCAACCTACTACTGCCGCACGGGGATGTCCTTCAAGGGGCACCTGAAGGAGAAGTTCCTGTTGGTGGACTGCATGGTGGTGCTGAGTGGCAACTACAGGTGAGGAGCCCTGTCCAGCTCAGAGAGACTGACTCAGGTGCTTTGTGCATGGGGCTGGCTGCAGAGGAGCTCAGCTCCCATCTGATCCCCAGGGAGAATTTGCCATAGCATAAGGAGTGTAAGATTTTCATCTTAGCCTGGACCAAATGAACTTTGACCTCCACTCACAGAATCATCAAATCACAGCATGTTTTGTTTGGGAAGGGACTTTAAAGCTCATCTTTTTCCACCCCCACAGCCCCACATGGGCAGAGACACCTTGCACTAGCCCAGGTTGCTCCAAACCCCATCCAGCTGGCCTTGAACACTTCCAGAGATGGGGCAGCCACAGCTGCTCTGGGCAACAGAGAGTTGGGGGGTTTAGTGGTGGGTGGTTTTAGTTAGGATTGAGATCAGCCATTAACACATTACCATCTTTTTGGGAATAACAATCTTACCAGATAAGGCATTCATTTCTGGCAGAATAAATGTTTTTAGTGAGTTGCAGTAGAAGAATTTCTCCTTCACATATTAAAAGGGATGGGATAAACACCTGTCATGCTCTGAGAATGTAATCATAGAATCACAGAATGGTTTGGGTTGGACAGACCCTAAAGCTCATATGGTTTCTCCCTGTGCTGTTGGCAGGGAAGCCTTCTAAACCAGGTTGATCCAAGCCTACCATGAGTTGCTTCTCATAGTGGAAGTTAAGCAAATAGAATTAAGAGTATTTAAAAACACAGTATATGAAGAAAAAATTGTAAGAATCTGATTAAAGTGTACATTCCATGCCAGTAAGATTTCACTTTGGTTTTTTTTCCTGATGTTTGAAAATAATTACTCACATTTGATGCTGTACCAAACAACTAACTGTTCTGATTGGATAATTTCTTGTTTATGAGAGCATCAAATAAATTGTTCAGGACTACTTCTGCCACACTCCCACGGCTTTCGGCTTTCCAATATTGTATCATTTCAATACAATGAAATGGGAAGTTGGGGAAGTGTTCAAGATGAGGCTCACCAAGGCTTGGAGCAGCCTGAGCTAGTGGAAGGTGTCTCTGTGCATGGCAGGGAGGGTAAAACAAGGTGTGATGGTCCCTTCCAACGCAAACCAGTCTGGGATTCTGAGAGATAGGCTGGTGAATTGGTAAAGCAGCATTCTGGCACTTCCACATGGATATCAGGGACAAAAGTTTTGCTCACTGAAGGACACCGAGTACCAATTTTTTTGGAAAAATACTCCATTTTGCAGTGGAGGTAGATACACCAACTGAAGGCGGCCTTGAGCCCAGACAATCCCAAACCAAGCTTCTTTACACTGGAAATTAAAAAAATCTGTGGGGGGAGGGGGGGGAAAGACAGTAATTCTAAGGGTTTAGGTTAAGCCCAGCAGGCAGCCACACTTCACAAAGGTGTCCCTCATGATTCCCAGCAGGATGTGGTAGAGAACTGTAAAGGTGAGAACACTCCTGGGTTGTGACAGTTTCAACAGCTGCAGCAAACCTTCACACACAGGCAGGGCAAAGTAAGGGATCCCTTCCCTGCTTCCCATCACTCAGCAGATGGGGAAAAAAAAGCAGAGCTTGACTTGGGAGGATGAAGGCCATAACACTGAATATCATCCTCCCCCATTTCCAGCCCAGCTCCTTCTGTTCAGTCCCCTCAAACTGTGTGGGTGGAAAGTGCCACCCCAGGAGTAAGATCTTGGGTTTGTCTTTTCGGAGGTTCTGTCGGCACATCTCCCAGCCCTTGGGGTCCCCTTGACTGGTGTCACCTGCCAGGTGCTGAGGGGACACACTGGCTGTTGTCCAGGTCATTACTGACAGTGCTAAAGACAAGAACGTCTGCTTCACACAAGGATTATCGTCAGCTCACTCTGGGTGACATGACTGACTGGCTTTTTAGAACAGAAATAATTTATTGCCTTGTAAAATTCTCTGCAAAGATGTGATCCCAAATCAATCAAGCTGTTAGGTTTGGGAACAGTCATGTGCAACACACAGCTGCAGGGGAATTGTCTGCTGTTAGTTTGCCCTATTTCTGCCCAATCAGAAAATTTAGAATTTGCTTCAGGTGAGCAAATGTTTTAATGAAAACAGGTACAGCTGAGTTACTCCATCACTTCTGTTCTCTCTTCAGTTTCATGTGGTCCTTTGAGAAGATTCACAGGAGCATTGCACACATCTTCCAGGGTGAGCTGGTGGCCAGCTTTGATGAAGAATTCCGCATTTTGTTTGCACAGTCGGAACCTCTGGTTCCTCCAGCCAACGTCCTGGCAAAGGCAGAGAACACGTTCGCCATGGCTCCTTTCGGCAATAACATGCCTTTCTTCCCCAAGAAAGGCCCCCTGATGTTCCAGAGGGACGAGAGTCTCTTCCCCTCCTTCATGGACAGGGTGGATCCGGACAGGTACTTCCTGTCCAATTTCCGGCGGGACGACATGCTGCGGCACACAGTGGAGGGGTCTGCCATGCGGATGTACAAAAAGGTGGAAATGGAGAATTCCCAGATGGATCCGGTCAGGGGCTTCCTCCGTTCCAAGCAGCTGGAGCTGGATGCTTTTAAGAGACACAGTTTTGCAGAAGGAACATTTGAAAATTTTGCTTCTGCCAAGCAGTACACCCGGCAGATGTTCATGAACAACATGGACGAGTTCAAAATCCAATCCAGTCATTTCCAGAAGGACCAGTTCTACCAGTACCAGTTTGAACATCCCCATCTTCCTGGCAGACCTCAGGGATTCTTTGAGAGGATTCGAGGGGGGAGGCCGGGATTCAATGAACTGGAAGACTATGGAGAGGGATCCCGATACCCTGAACTGGAGCCCAGTTTCCCACAGGAGGGTTTTCCCCTACGGCTGGATTACGTGCCCTCAAATTCTTCCAGGGAGGTGAGACACGGCTCCGACCAGCTGAACCCTGCGGGCAACGGCCCCATGGGAATGATGTTACGGAGGCAGAACATAGGACAGAAATTCATTTGCCAGACTTCTCCCACGCAGAAGCAGAGCCTGGAGCAGCGCCTGTTCCTACAGGATAAGGATGAAGAGCAGGATGACGACAAGAACACGCAGGAAAACAGAACGGGGTTACGGAACTGGAGGATTTCTTCGTACCTCAGCGCATACCAGTCTGAACCAGATGAAGGGCTCCCGATGCCGATGGAGTCCGAGGCATATAATGATGCTCTTGGGGATCCCCTCACAAAGCACCCCACTGACCTTGTCCCAGCCTTCAAACCCCCCACACCCTTCAATAGCAAGCCACTGGGAATTGACAGTGCCAAGGAGTCTGCAGACTCTGATAGAGCAGGTGAAGAAACCTCGATCATGAAACCAGATGCCTTCAGGTCCAGGATAAACCCCTTGATCCAGAGGAGCTCCAGGCTCAGGTCCTCTCTGATTTTCAGTGCTGCCAAATTAGATCAGCCTAACACCACAATAGAAAAGGTGCAGATGATCCAAAAAGAGCAAATGTCCAGTGAGTTAACGAAGGACAATGAAACCATCAAGACGGCTGCCTCCTCCAAAGTGGCCGAGCTGCTGGAGAAGTACAAAGCTGTGGGCAAGGACATGGAACGGGTCACCCACACCAAAGCTGTTTCAGGTTACCTACAGGAGGAATCTCAGAATACGGAGAAGAAATGTACCAAATCTGTGCAGTATAAGATTCTGGAGAGCAGAGTGCTGGACTCCAAAGACTCCTGCAGTACTTACAAGATGCATGGAGATTTGGACAGAGCATTTGGAATGGCCTCATCCACCCCCCAGCTTGCAGACGCGTTGAGTAAAGATCCCCTGGCACATCTTGGCACTAAGGTGGACAAGCTGTCATCCCGGTTTTACCCCATCGAGAACAAACCTCCTCTTCCAGAGAAGGAGAGCCTGATATTTGTAGGAGACACTCAGAAATTGGCTCTTCCTGAGAAGAAGGACAGAGTGACCTTCAGAGAAGACTCTCCAAAATTAGTCAACACAGAAATTAAGAAACCACAGGTGAGGACAAGTACTACGTCCTCAGTTCTAGAAAGCCTGTCTAGAAGTCAAGGGTCTGACAGCTCTCTCAACAAATCTGAGGAAGACTGTTCAAAACAAGAGCAAAATCCCATGGAGTTTTTAAGAAAAGGATCACTACGGCTGAAGCAGCTTTTGAACCCAAAAGGTGAAAAGAAATTGGAGGAGGAACCTGCTTCTGAGAGTGGGAAATGTGACAAGCAGGCAGTGGTGCTCAAACGATCATCCATAGGGGACTGCCAGGAGGCAATGGAGGAAGAAAAACCCCACAAATTCACAGCACCACTCCCCCCCAAGAGCAGCCAGACAACGCAAGGGAGGTTCCCGTCCTCTACAGCCAACATCCTGTACAGCAGCAACCTCCGTGATGACACCAAGGTGATCCTGGAGCAGATCTCTGCCAACAGCCAGAAGAACAGAGCCGAGCTGGCCAAGCAGCTGCCATCCACCAGCAACCCTGACCTCTCCAGGTCGACCACAAGCTTGGAAAGAAAAGGGGAAAAGGAGAAAAGCTGCAACATCCACAGGTCTGAGAGCTTTGGGAGCCAGAAACGGAACCTGCAGCGGCAGCCGTCGGAGGACAGAGACACCCTTCTGAAGAAGATGGAGAACATGCGGAAGGAGAAGCGAGTCTACAGCAGGTTTGAGGTGTTCTGCAAGAAGGATGAGCACACGAGTCCCAGTGAAGAGGAATATGACACAGATGCCAAAGACAAGAAAATGGGAAAATTCATGCCCAAAATCCTGGGGACCTTCAAGACCAAAAAATGATCCTAGAAATCCTATTTAATTCCATTTAATCACTGACTGTCACAGGGAAACAAGGGAGAAAATTGTCTATGATGGCTACAAACCCCAATGGCAATGCTCTTCTTGATAAGTGAGCAGAAATGTACCCAGCATGAGCCTCCCACGGCAGTTTGCTCAATAAAGTCAGGTGGTATCAAACCTTATCACACTATGTTCCAAATAAAACAATTAAAATGCCAGTGTGCTTAAAAAACAAGTCTCTGTTACTGGACAAAACTAAGTGATAGTCTCTGTTAAACCCAAGGAATATTTTCAGCAGAAGAAAACAACCAAATTTCAGAAAAAAAATGAAAACCGGAAAATTCAGTACTTGAGTTTGTGCCAGAAAAGATAAATACATACGCACACACAGGTATTAACTGGAAAAAATATGTAAAGCTCAATGTTTTCTCAGGTGCAGTTACGCTTTTTCTGTATTTCACAATGAATCAGACACAGGAGGCACCTTTTGAAGGTTTACAAACAACAAAAAGAAAAAATAGTTGTAATCAACATTTTGGCCTAATCTGTGGTTCTGATCTTCTCCAGCTTTTGTATTTACCAGCTCCTGAGCCTGCGGGGTCTGGTTTGTTCCTTTGTGTAAAGGGAATTACCTGCTTTAGGGGCTGAGCTCAAAGAAGCTGCTGAGGTGCTCTTGATGGAGAAGGGCTTGATTTTAGGAGGCCATTTCAGGTGAGTCTGAATTTAAATAAGCATCTAAAGTCCTGCCTTGGCCAAGCAGTGACTTCCTTGAGAGTGTAACTGCAGTTCATGAGGTGACAGGTCTGGAGCTGCTGAGAGAGCTGGGGAGAATAACAATCATTCATCACGGACAGAGACAAGAGCTTCAAGTTTTTGAGGAAAATGTATCCAAAATCATCACTGAAACAGGAATATAAAATTTCCTGTAGTCCCACTGTAGACTGGCAACACCTTTACGATGTCTCAGCAATAGTATCTCAGGAAACTTTGCTTTCTGAAAGGAAAACCAATAAAAATGACCAATTATTCTTTGAAGACAGCCCTACCAATAGGCAGTTTCCCTCTCAACACAGCAAATGCTGCTTGAAAGACAAAGATTTTCTGCACTGCAATATAAAGGATTTATTATTACAATATTACTACAATATTACATACTAGAGAAACTGTTAAATATTATACAAGAGCCCACCTGTATTTCAAATGTTTTTCTACTTGATTTTAACAAAACCAGACCATAATGAATTCTGTTCATCTGGTCTAGAATAGTCATAGAAATGAGTGAAGGGCTGTAAGATTATCTGTGAAGAGTTAGATCTTCATGGTCTTCAGAGAACAGTTGCCTGTTCTGCTCAAAAAAATATCAACCATTTAGGCAGACTGCTGAAGAATCCTGGAATGGTTTGGCAAGGACCTTTTAAAGGTCACCCAGTCCCAACCCCTGCCTACCATGGCAGGGACACCTTCCACTGTGCCGTGCTGTTCCAAGCCCTGTCCAAGCTGGCCTTGCACACTTCCAGGGATGGGGCAGCCACAGCTTCTCTGGGCTGTCTGTTCCAGGGCCTCACCACCCTTGCAGGGAAAGATTTCTTCCCAACACCCCATCTATCCCTGCCCTCTGGCAATGGGGAGCCATTCCCCTAGTCCTATTTCTCCAGGCCCGTGTCCAAAGTCTCTCTCTAGTTCTCCTGGAGCCCCTTTAGGCACTGGAAGGGGCTCTGAGGTCTTCCTGGAGGCTTCTTTCCTCCAGGCTGGACACCTCCAGTTCTCCCAGCCTATCTCCAGAGCAGAAGGACTCCAGCCTTCAGAGCATTTTCTTGGTCTTGCACTAGGCCTTGCTGAACTTCAGGAGGTTCCCTAGATCCTGAATATGTTTAAAAACCACTAATGTATCAGAATAATGCAGTTTTCTGTGGTTTTTGCAGTAATTCAAAGAAGGGAGTGTGGAGTGACAGCATTCACTGTTCTTGGGGTGTGAGAGCCAACATGCTATGTCCTTGCCTGCTGAGATTGGAAGGCAGAGGAGAGGGATTCCCTTTCCCAACAGCTTGTCCAGAGCAGAGGAGGACAGTGTCCTAAGCAGTGAATAAAGCATTTCCTCATAGTTTGCTCTCCCCTGCTGCTCTTGCTCAGTCAGGGGCTGAGGGATGAGCTGTACTTCACCTGTCAGGAACAGCTCCACAGTCACTGCTCAGGGTTTTTGGAGGCCTTTGCTATTGGAAGGCTCTGCAGTGCAGATTTACTGATGGTTCCATAGGCCTGGGAGTAGCTACCCATGGATGCCCTTGGATCACCTGCAGCTCCCACATTAGCAGTGATCTGGAACATCTTTTTACTGGGCTTCAGAAGGGGACGAACATCTTTGCTGGGACACTGAGAGTTTCTGGGATTCTGTGTGGGAAAGAAAAGCCAAGAAAAGTTAATAAGCTGGAATCAGCTTTCTGGAGTGCAAATAGGACACAGGTTTGGCTTTGGTTAGCACTATCCTCTCAGGAAACAAACACAAACTCAGAGCACGTGTAGGCTGATCTTCGCCCTCTTCTGTTCTTCTTGTCATAGAAAATTTGTCAGAATTCCCTAAAGATCCTTCTAAATGCATTGGTCATGTCTACATCTGCATGTGCAGCAAGCTCCACAATCCCATCCTGAGGAATTAATGGCTTCTCCTTCTCTGAAAACATTTTGGAAGGGATTCGAAATCAGAGAGGCTGAAAGGTGGGCTACAAGTGTGCTACTGGAAATGCTTGAAGGTTTCTGACAACCTGAACTAGTGGAAGGTGTTCCTGACCATGGCAGAGGGGTGGAACCAGATGAGTTTTTATGTCCCTTCCAACCCAGGCAGTCTGTGATTCAGTGAATCTGTGCTGCCTCCTTCCATACTCTTCCTTTGTCACAAGCTTCCTCCATCACCTCTGCAGCTGCCAGCAGTCACCAGGCAGCAGACAGCCAGCTCAGGAAGGAAAAAAGCAGGAACAAGAGGTTATTAAAGAACCCAGTGAGGGGGAGGACTTTTCCAAGGAAGCATGGCCAAAATCAGGGAAGAGGGAGGAGCAGAGAGGACAGGACTGACACCCTCACAGCTCAGCAACAGCAACTCATTAGATCCATACAATCATGAAATCAGAGACTCACTAAGGTTGGAAAAGCCCTCTGGGCCCACTGAGTCCAGCTGCTCCCCCAGCACTGCCAAGGCTACCACTGACCCATGTCCCCAAGTGCCATTAAATCTGCTAAATACCCCCAGGGATGGGGACTCCATCACTACCCTGAGGCAGTCTGTGCTAGGGCTGCACAGCCCTTTGCAGGAGGCTTTTTTCCAGTATCCAACCTAAACCTCTCTGGAACCACTTGAGGCCGTTTCCTCTCATCCTGTCACTTCTTTCCTGAGCAGACCCTGACCCCCACCTGCCTGCACCCTCCTGTCAGGGAGCTGCAGAGACTGAGAAGGTCCTCCCTGTGCCTCCTTCTCTCCACAGCTGCTGCTGCAGCTCCAGACCCTCCCTCAGCTCTGCTCCCTTCTCTGGACACACTCCAGGCCCTCAATGGGGCCCCTCCTCTCTTGTTGTGAAGAGCCCAAACTTGCCCCCAGGACTGGAGGTCCCTCAGCAGTGCCCAGCACAGGAGATGGTCACTGCCCTGGGTGTCTGGCCACACCGTGGCTGCTACAAGCCATGTGCCACTGACCTCTTGCCCACCTTGGCACACCTGGGCTCATGTTCAGCTGCTGTCATCAGCACCAGGCAGGTGACCTTTTCTAGCTTCCCAGCCACTCTCCCTGGAGCACTACAGGGAGTTGCTGTGACCCAGGTTACCACAAGTAAGGGCTAAAAGTTAAGTCACTCACATTGTAAAGGTTCTGCACACTTGTAGGGGAGAGCTGAGTGTTTGGCCATGTGGTTTGTCTCCCTAGTTTCTCATTGCTGGAGATTCTGGACTGTTGAGGTGGTGCAGAACAGTTCCTGACTCCAACACCAGGATTTGCATTTCCTGCAGAAAGAAAAACATGAGAAAGAAGGAAAATCAGAAGAATACAGAACACATTGACTGAGGCAGAGACAGTCCCATACTCAACATTCATTCAACAGTGTTTTGTTCTTATGTCATTTCCCTCCCACACTTCCAGCCCCTCATTTTACCATGCAAACTCCCTTCATTTATTTTACAGCACTCATGCTCTCCTTCCCACACCAACATCCCAAGGTGTAGGAGGGTGGTACCCACTCTGCACAGTGGTGTGTGTGATGGGGTTGTATATCATCACACTCATCTGTGATCTCTGACCCAGAGTGCTGGCCAAATCCTTGCTCTGGCTGGACCCTGCTGGCTGGACCCCAGCTGTGGCTCCAGGGTGCACATGTGAAGGGTTTAGCAGAGGGGGTGCTGGCTCTTGCTGGCCTTTCCTGGTGGGTGCAGCCTCTGAGCTGAAACCTGGCAGAGGTGTGCTGGACTCGGACTCGCTAAGCTGAATGTTTTTTCTCTGCCCTTGCTCCTTTGGAAGGCTCTCTGACTTCTTTTCAAGGATCATCTGCAGAACAGAAAAGCTAGTTAGACTTAACACAGCAATACAGCAGAAAAATAAAACATCAAACCAAAGAAGAATACTTATAAATATCTGCAATTTATTTTACAGGGTAAGTAACAAGTATCATTTTGGAACTAGATGATCTTTACAGTACCTTTCAACCCAAACCATTCTGTGAATCTTTCTCAGACATCATGCTTCAGAGCTTTTTCTTTGCCCTGTGGGAATTTTACATGTAAAGGTCTCTCAAAGATTAGGACAGTATGGAACTGATCAAACACCCAGCTGTAACTGTGCCAACAGGTACAGAAAGCCCAGGGGAACAAGGAGACAAGACGATGACAGAATTTAAGTGCGTGCAAGAATGGCAGGTTACCTGGAGGATTAGGATTTGGGAAAATAGCATGAAAGTACCTCATATAATTTATTTCTATATTCTGCCACAGACAGCTGGACATCGTCACCCAAAGGAAGGATCACATCAAAATCCAAAGAGGGCTCCCTGGAAGGACAGTGGAATCTGAGGGAATGAGAACACATCATGTAATTCACTGACTGGAAACAGATTATTAAAATTTAAACAGGATTGGTAAACAATCTCGTGTAAATAGCGTTGGAGAAAATAAAGAATTAGCTTTGCCATTTTTTCTGTTATGCATTTAAAGAAAATTTGTGCCAAGAACAGGTTTGTAATGTCTTAGAAGACATCAGGAGAAACTGGACATTGGTGTCACTCTCACCTGCTCACATAAGGATGCTGCAGAGCCTCCTCTGCTGTGAGCCTTTTGTCAGGGTTAAAGACCAGAAGTTTCTTCAGCAGATCCAAGGCAGGCAGTGGAGTGGAGGATGGGAAAATCTCCTCAAATGCTACTCGCTGCCTAGAAGTCAGAAAAAAATGATACAAGCTCTCAGTGTCTAATTTCCAGTGAAGGCAGGAGTGACAATCCAGGATCATATCAAGCTGGCACCAGGAACAAGTTCACTCACCAAGTATGCCATAATCACTGAATGCTAGAATGGTTTGGCCAGGAAGGAACATTAAGGCTCATCACTTCCCAGCCCCATGATCCCACAAATCTAGACCTGAGATTATAGAAACATACTTCTCTGTAATTTACAGAGAAGATAAAATTTAAAAATCTGTTTTTGCATTGAAATCCTAAATACAATTGTGAACATAATGAAAAGAAAGTACCTTGAAATAAATCAGTTTTAATCACCAAATCCTACTCATATTTTAAATAATTTTTATTTACGGAGACAACTTAGAGCCCCTTCCAGTGCTGTAAGGGGCTCAAAGGCAGCTGGAGAGGGACTTTCAACAAGGGTGTGGAGCGACAGCACAAGTGTGGGAAGGGTTTCCCACTGCCAGAGGGTAGGGTTAGATGGGGTACTGGGAAGCAATTATTGCTTGTGATGGTACTGAGGGACTGGAATGGTTTCCTGGAGAAGCTGTGGCTGCCCCATCCCTTGAAGCCCAGGGTGGATGGGGCTTAGAGCAGTCTGGTCTAGTGAAAGGTCTCCCTGTCCATGTCAGGGGGTGGAATGAGATGAGTTTTGAGGTCCCTTCCCACACAAACTGTTCTGTGGTTCTGTGACTCCAAGGTCCTACATTAGATGATCTGAGACACACGAACACCTCAGGCTTACCTGGAACTCATGTGCTTAATAACTGAGGCCTTGTACTCCGACTGCAGAGCCAAAATATCTGCAAGAATAAAAACATACTGTTACTGCCAAGATGAGGATTAGCAGAGCTGCACAGTTTATGAAGGAAAGCCAATATTTGATACTAACGTAGGAAATTATCTACACAGAAGGTGGTCAGAGATCCGTGGAAGGGGGACGGAATACTTAGGAAGTTACTCAGCTGATTTCTGAATTCCTATTTATTAATCATACACTTCATAAACTTGCATTCTCACAGCAACAGATGTAGAACACCACAATATCTGAATTTCTGATTTTTCTCTAACACTAACATTCAAGATGAGGATTTTAATTCCTTTGGAAAGGTGCCAGAATGAATGAAATACCTTCTTCCCTGACGCAGCCAAGCCGTTTTCTTCCACTGAACCCCTTCCCTAGATCCCTATCCCCACAGCAGGGTCCTACCTTCTGGAGACGGAGCAGGGATGACCCTCAGGATCTGCTCTATTTGGTTCATTGTTGATGTTCCAGGAAAAAGAGGCTTTCCAAGCAACATCTCTCCAAGAATACAGCCAATGCTCCACATGTCCACACCCTTAGTGTAACTACAAACAGGAACAGAACAGAGGTAGGATTAAATCAAGCAAATATTTTCCTGTACCTGGCATTCACATCACCTACATTGATTTATTGGCTAGAAAGTGTGCTTAGTGACTTCTTAAATAAAAATTGAATAACATTTGGGAATCATGAGACTGGCAAGCATGAAAAAGAAAGGAGATTTATCCTACTCAAAGTCTAGTCTAAGAAACCATAAAAGGAAATACATTACAGGGAAATGCTAGAACAAGATAATATATTAAAAGTAATGCTAGAAGAAGGTATTATATCCTTTTCATATGACCAAGAATGAAGAAACACTTTGTTCTTTGGTCATAATGCATGTACAAAGTAGTTACAATTACTTAAGAATTACATTTTTAAGCAAAGTAAATACCAAACAGTGGGTATAGGACAGTTTGCAAAACACCCACATTTAAAATTCAGGATACTACCCTGCATCTATTTATTGACTTTTATGGTTTTTCATATTTAATGTCTATAAAAAGTGCTTAGCCCAACTAACAGGCAGCTGGTTTAACATTTGATTAGGGAATAAAAACACCACTTCAATTTGGAAAAGAAGATTCATGTTCTCAAGTAGATGTTGTAAAGTTGTGGGTTTAAGGGAGAAGACATAAATCTGGTGGGAGAAAGGGTGACAAGCAGATGAGCTGCTCGTGTATGTCCACTGACACTCTTAAGAACACAAGAAGGACATGTACATGTTCTTAAGAGGTTTTTGTGTTGCAGAAGTTGAATTGTACACTGAGAAAACAGACTGCTGACATGGCGTTGCGTCTGTTGACACTGACAATGGAAAGACTGAAGACTTTTAGACAAAGAAATGTGCAAGTGGTGCAGTGCCAGGCTCCCCTGCCCTCTGTGACTCACCGGCGGGAGGCCAGCAGGATCTCGGGCGCTCGGTACCAGCGCGTGGCCACGTACTCGGTGAGTGCGGGGCCAGGCTGGGGCTCCCCGCGCTGGCACAGCGAGCGGGCCAGCCCGAAGTCACACAGCTTCACATTGCACTGGGCATCCAGCAGCACGTTGGAAGGCTGCATGGGACACAGCACAACTAATGAGGCTTTTACTCGCTGAATAGCAGAATATCAAGGTTCTTTCACTAGTCTCATACTTGTACATTTCTTCATACTTTTCCTATGGAGACAGGCTGGGACAGCTGGGGCTATGGGGAGAAAAGGCTCCTGGGGAGACCTTAGAGCCCTTCAAGTGCCTGAAGGGGTGCCAAGAGAGCTTGACAGGGACTTTGAAAACAGCCTGGACAGCACAGGGGGGAATGGCTCCCCACTGGCAGTGGGCAGGGTTAGATGGGATATTGGGAAGTGGCACAGGGCAGGGTTAGATGGGATACTGGGAAGGAATTCTGCCCTGTGAGAGTGGTAAGGCCCTGGCACAGGGAAGCTGTGGCTCCCCCATCCCTGGCAGTGTCCAAAGTTGGACAGGGCTTGGAGCAACCTGGGATAGTGGAAGGTGGCGCTGTCAATGGCAGGGGGTGGGAATGGATGGGCTTTGAAGGTTCCTCCCATCCCAAATCAATCTGTGATTTTATTTAGTGTTCAACAGAAAACTGGAGTGAAGGATACGGAGCATGGCTGAAATGTACCTTCTGATCCCTGTGAATAACATTCCCTGAGTGGATGAATTTAGTTGCCTTCAGGAGTTGGTAGAGAATGTAACACTTGTGGATGTCTTTCAGCAAATTCCCCTTCTTAATCACAGCATGTAAATCAGTCTCTGTAATACACCAGTAATATACTGACATCAATAAATATCAATAGTATCATGAGGGTTCACTACCAAAGTGCTAACAAAGATAACTCCTAAGAGAGACTGGGTTTGACTGGCTGCTGCAGTGCTGAGTCTCACCCATGGACTCGAAGATGAGGTAGATGTCCTTGTCATTCTCTGCTGGGATAACATCGAGCAGCTTGATGATATTTGGATGTTCTCCAAATTCCTGCACAGGGAAGAGACCCAGATGTCAAAATCATGTGTTTTATTGTGAATTAGAATTATTGTGGTATGAAAATCGATCATAGCTGTCATCAACAATCAGAACACGTCAATCTGAGGGCTGGCTCAGACACTCACAGGCTGCACTGAGCAACTGACTGCATGGAGATCATACAGAGATACCTGAACACAGGTACCACACTGCAGGTGGAGGCCATCCTCACATTTCTGCAGACTGACATTGACATTTCCCATGACTGACATTTGACAGACTGACATTTCCCACGATGGACATCATGGGATCATTAAGTTCTTCCCCAGCTTTAACAGCTTTTATTTCCCACTTCTGTGCAGCCAGGGACACCATAAACACTTCATAATACTGTGACATTTTATAATGTGTAATATCCAGGAAATCTCCCAAAACAACACATGCACCTGCAGCAACCTGTGAAAACACGCTCACAAGGCAGTGAGACACAGCCAGCCCATCACACACTTTGTTTTCATTCTGAGCATAGCCACAATACCCATCCAAATGATCTAAAGAAGGATTTTACCCAAAAGGGGGTATTGTTCTAGAGATGCAGCTAAATCTGGACAGTGTTACTTGAGAGCTATTAAAGAAGGAAAATTCCACTGTCTCACACTGCCTTGCAGAAAGTCAAGACAAAACTTCAATCTGTACTAAAAAATAACGTTACTTTGAAAAAAACCTTGTCAGGGCCAGTTCTATTAATCTTTGCTTAAAGAATAATAATGCTACTAACACACTTACCAAAATGACATTCTAAAATTGGCCTAAAATATACCTGAAGATCTACAAGTACACTGAATAGCAAACACAAAACCTGCAAGCAATGACCAGAGCATCAGAGAATCATTCACACCCCAGATTCTACAGCAACTTCTCCATTAGAATAATTGAGATACACAACATAAAACAATAACCTAGTCCATCAAATGACCTTGTGATCAACATCAAGATTGAACAAAACAATTATTATGCACAGACAAACAAATTAAGACAAACATGCAGTTATGAATAACAGAGTATTTTTCACATCTTTTCCTTTCTGAGCCCTCAGTCTTGAACCTCAAGAAAGAGGTTTAAAATAGGAGGGGAAACTAAAATTCTTAAAGTCTGTTGAGCACCAGAAGTTATGGAAATATGGGCTGAGCAGCACATTAACTTCCCTCTCCCTGTCCTCCTCTGCCAAGTGACTCCTCCTTTCCTTCAGAAGAAATCTCCTTTTTCCCCTGCTCCTACTCCATCCATCCATTCTAAGAGTGCTGAACCTTCAGAGATTATCAAACTTCTAAGGTAGCTCATTTCAAGGAACTGTTTCCATTTTTAGCTTTAAAGTTTGCAGCTTCTATTTCAGGCTTCAAGAATGACTAAAAAGTAAAAAAAGAAAAAAAAAATCTCTTTCCTATTAAACTTGGCAGTCTTAGGAAATACCTCTTCTATGAGCCCTGCCTCACTTTTCCTTAGAAAATCACAAGTTATAACAATATTATTCCAAAATATTGATGTTTCTACATGGTAAGTCTAAAGACGAGTGGACAGATAACTGAAATGCCACTGATAAGGTCAATTTTATGAAAACAAGAGTAGTCTTAAGTTGTTCCCTGCAGAATTTCCCTTTTTTTGGTTAGATTATTTTAGTGATTTAAGTGATTAAATTGCTTACTGCATGATGGAGGGAAACAATTTTGGAGTGTAAATCCCTCTCCCACCCTAGCCATCCTCCAATCATGGCAGTTAAAATGCAAGAGAAAACAGTTTCTATCCACAACGCAGCAATAAGTGACAGAAGGTGCTGATGTGCTGTGCAGCAGACACATTGCTAAAAATGGGGAAAGACTAAAAACAAACCCAAATGGAGAGTGTTTTATTCAGGTGGGTTCAGCCTGAAAGGCTCTTTGCCAAGATGGTGCAGAATAGAAATTAAAGACTTATGAAAACTAATCAATGACTGCTGCATTTTGGAAAACAGTGGGAAGAAAATACTTAGACATGAGAGATAATAAAAATAAGAGGGGGAACATGGACGTTACCTGCAGGAACATAATCTCTCGAAATGTTCTCTAGAAATAAAGAAAAAACAGTTTATTATCACCTCAAGAGAACAGCAGAACAGAGATGCAGTTCAATGACAGGGTTAAATCCACTCCTCTTTTATGCATGCCATGATACACAAAGCTTGATATTTATTGGTTGTTTTTATCCCAATATAGCTGCAGACTGTATTGTTATGTGCATAATTATCATCTTTCAGAGACAAAAGTCCTGAAAATACGTATGGAATCCCACCACGTCTTAGAACACATCAGGACAGTAATTTCTCACCTGAGCATCTGTTCTGTTCCTGAAAGCATCAAAAATCTTTTTAACAGCGACTGTTTCTCCTGTTTGGCGGTCGGTTGCCCTCCAGACGATGCCGTAGGCCTGCGGAAAAGCAGGACAGGTGAGCAGAGTGCTGGCACCTGCATGGGCCTGCCATGGAACCAGAACGTGCTCAGTGATGGACTGGAGCAGGGGTGATGGGAGCCACATGGAAGATAGAGAGATTAGGCCAAGGAAACAGACTCAGGAGGCACACTGAGAGGGCTGGGGTTGGGCAGCCTGGAGAAGAGAGGGCTGCAGGGAGACTTTAAAGCTCCTTCCAGCGACTGAAGGGGCTACAAGAGACCTCAGGAGGCACAAGGGCCTGGAGGGACAACACAACTGGGAAGGGCTTTCCACTTCCAGAGGGCAGGGTTTAGATGGGATTTGGGAATAAATCCTTCACTGTGAGGGTAGTAAGGCCCTGGCACCAGCTGCCCCAAGAAGCTGCGGCTGCCCCATTGCTGGAAGTGTCCAAGGCCAGGGGCTTGCAGCAACCTGGGACAATGTAAGGTGTCCCTGCCCATGGCAGGGGATGGGAATGAGCAGGCTTTAAAGTCTCTTCCAATCCAGAATGTTCTGTGGTTCCAGGACTTTGTATGGAGAGCAGCCCTGAGAAGGACTTGGAGGTGCTGGTGGACGAAAACCTGGCAATGAGCTGACAACGTGAACTAGCAGCCCAGACAGCCAACCATGTCCTGGGATGCACCAAAAGGAGGACAGCCAGGATTCCACAAACTAGGACATTGGGCCCAGCTGGTGCCAGGCTGTGACAGGCAGGTCCTGCCTGATCTCCCTCTGTGACAGCTGCAGGGAAGGGATGGGATGGGATGGGATGGGATGGGATGGGATGGGATGAGGCCAGTGGTGCACAGGTCAACAGGGCCACGGTCTTGCTCTTGGGTCACCACATGAAACATGCCAGGTTTGGGACAGAGCGGCTGGGAAGCTGGAAAGGACCTGGTGGTGCTGGTGACAGTGGCTGAACATGAGCCTAGGTGTGGTACTCACATGCCCTCTGAACAGAGAGAAGCTGTGAGACAAGCAGAGAACAATTCTTATCTCGCTTGCTGTGCCTGTGTTGTGCTAAAGTAGAATGTAATATGGAGACTGTTTACCCAAAGTGAGGATGTTTTGTTCCCTTGGCCTATCAGGGCCAAGAAGTGTGTGTGTGGGACTGTCACAGGACAGTCACGACAGAATCAGAGATGAGTGCAGTTCTGTGCAGCTGTGAGCAAGAGTGAGTGCATGGCAGATTCAGTTTAGATACAATGTACATAGTATAGTATAATAAAGTAATTCATTAGCTTTCTGATGATGGAGTCAGATGCATCATTCTCTCTCCCCTTCATCAGAGTCGCCTTTGATTTACAATACCCAGCTGTGTCCAGGTGGCAAGATGCCAATGGTACCTGGCTTGTACCAGCCATGGTGTGGCTGGCAGGTCGAGAGAGATCATTCTTCCCCATATTTGACTTTGGTGAGATTCCCAGCTGGAGCACTGCATCCAGCTTGGAGCTGCTCAGTAAAGAAGGACACGGAGCAGTTTGAGTAGCTGCAGAGAAGGGACATGGAGATGCTCCAAGGGCTGGAGGCCCTCTGCTCTGCAGCCAGGCTGGGACACCTGAGATGGTCAGTCTGGACAACAGACGGCTCCAAGGACAACTTACTGTGCTCTTTCAGAGCTAAAAGGGGGATAGTAAGAAGGATGGAGAAAGACTTTTTACCAAAGTCTATAATGACAGCATCCCAGAATTGCTGAGGTTGGAAAAGCCCTCCAAAACCACTGGGTCCAACCACTAACACAGCACTGTCAGGTCCAACGCTAAACCTTTTTTTTCAATTAAAAGCTGTGTTGTCTGTTAAGGGAACAGGAACTTCTAATTGAGTTTTCCCTATTCTGCATGACTTGCAAATGATGATTATTCAGTCTCACTTGTGGTACAGATCCAGTTTTTTCATTTTAGGCCATAGATTTGAATCTGGACTTTCCACAGCCTAGGAGCTTTGTGGAAACAAAGGGATCACATCTTCCTCAGAAATGCCCATTTACTATTTAAATACTTGTACAAAGTAAAAGAGCAGCAATGTATGATTCTAGTGATTAAACACTCATATAAGGACATCAAGGAGGCTTCTCAGTAACATGTGTGGCTCCCACCCATCAGGCAGTACAAAGAGTTGTACGAGTACCTCAGGTAAGTGGTACATTACTACCCTGCTGGCAACTGGGAAACAGCCTTGAGTTGTTCCAAGGGAGGTTTAGGTTGGATATTGGAAAAAACTTTTCTGCAAAGGGCTGTGCGGCCCTGGCACAGACTACCTCAGGGCAGAGGGGAGTCCCCATTCCTGGGAGGATTTAACAGTCACGTGGATGTACACTGAGGGACAGGGGTCTGTGGTGGCCTTGGCACTGCTGGGGGAGCCGCTGGACTCCACAGGCTCAGAGGGCTTTTCCACCTCAGTGACTCCTTGACTCTGTGAACATAATGAGGGAAATACTTAAATACTCGTATCAATGCAACTAAATGATAGCAAAGAGCTGCCAGAACAGCAAAGCAGATAACTCGCGAGGGTTTAGAGACTATCTGAGCAGTCATATCTTAGAAATTGCCACTGGCTTACATTTTATAGCGAAGATATGACTTGATGCAGCATGATCTGAAGTGATGGGGTCACAGTAAATGTAGAAAGATTTGGCAGGCACAAAGAGAATGTACTTCGAGACTCAGATCTATTTTATGACTACTTTTTAGAGTCCCCCAGAGTTCCCCTGGGTCCAGGCGGGCCCTGAGCGACAGAGTCCTCACGGTGCCCTGAACTCCACATGGGTCCCCCGAACTCTCATAGGCCCTCCGTGCTATCGCGACCACCCCAGCTCCTCCAGGCCACTCCAGCTTCCCCAGGCCAGCCCCCACCAGGCACTCACCCCCTTGCCCAAGCGCCTTTTGATCTCGTACTTGCGGCCCACAAGCGGCTCCACCTCGGGCGGGCTCATGGCGGCACCTCCCGGTTGGCTCCCGCTGCTACGGCAACGGCCCCGCGCACCGCGCAGGCGCACACCGCCGCGGGGCCCGCCGTGGGGTGCCGTGAGACCGGGCGCTGAGGGAGGGGAAAGAGCTGGGAGAGGGGAGGAGAAGGGAGGAGAGGAGAAGGAGAGGGGAGGGGAGGGGAGGAGATGGGAGGAGAGGAGAAGGAGAGGGGAGGAGATGGGAGGAGATGGGAGGAGAGGAGAAGGAGAGGGGAGGAGATGGGAGGAGGAGAGGGGAGGAGATGGGAGGAGAGGAGAAGGAGAGGGGAGGGGAGGGGAGGGGAGGGGAGGGGAGGGGAGGGGAGGAGAAGGAGAGGGGAGGGGAGGGGAGGGGAGGAGAAGGAGAGGGGAGGGGAGGGGAGGGGAGGGGAGGGGAGGAGAGGAGATGGGAGGAGAGGAGAAGGAGAGGGGAGGAGATGGGAGGAGGAGATGGGAGGAGAAGGGAGGAGAGTAGAAGGAGAGGGGAGGGGAGTAGATGGGAGGAGAGGAGAAGGAGAGGGGAGGAGAGGGGAGGAGATGGGAGGAGAAGAGAGGAGAGTAGAAGGGAAAGGGGAGGAGAGGGGAGGAGATGGGAGGAGAGGAGAAGGAGAGGGGAGGAGAGGAGAAGGGAAGGAGGAGATGGGAGGAGAGGAGAAGGGAGAGGGGAGGAGAAGGGAGAGGGGAGGAGAAGGGAGGAGAGGGGAGGAGAGGAGAAGGGGAGAAGGAGGGGAGGAGAGGGGAGGAGATGGGAGGAGAAGAGAAGGGAGAGGGGAGGAGAAGGGAGAGGGGAGGAGAAGGGAGAAGGGAGGAGAAGGGAGAAGGAGAGGGGAGGAGAAGGGAGAGGGGAGGAGAAGGGAGAAGGGAGGAGAAGGGAGAAGGAGAGGGGAGGAGAAGGGAGAGGGGAGGAGAAGGGAGAAGATGGGAGGAGAGGGCAGGGGAGGGGAGAAGAGCTGAGCGGAGCCCCTTGCAGGGCTCCGGGGGAGAGCCGGAGGGCGGCTTGGGGCACGGGTCTGGAGGGACCGCACAAGGGGAACGGCTTCCCACTGCCAGAGGGCAGGGCTGGGACATTGGGCAGGAATTGTTCCCTGTGAGGGAGGGCACAGGGTGCCCAGAGCAGCTGTGGCTGCCCCTGGGTCCCTGGCAGTGCCCAAGGCCAGGCTGGATGGGGCTGGGAGCAGCCCGGGACAGTGGGAAGTGTCCCTCCCGTGGCAGGTTGATGGGGCTGGACAAGTTTTAAGATGCGTTCCAAGGTAAACTATTCTGAGATTAAATTATACTTCTTAGGTTTTTTTCTCCCCCAATTTTGATCTTTCCTCCCTACCCCCACCCGACTCCAACTTTTCTGATGAGGCTAAAGTTTATTTAATGACACTTTTCAGTGAGAGTTAAGACTTTTGTCATGTTCTCTAGAGCTTTGCTTTTTTTTCTTGAGTTTTATAGCAGGAAGAGAAGATTTCTGATCCATGTCCGAATTAGATAGCTGAAATTAAAATGGCCAAGCCAAATACACTCACTAGATACTATGTTGTGACTTTTTTAAAATGAGGATATTATGAACATAGATTTAGTGCAATGGATTTGTATGACTTTAAATGTTTCTTTGAGATACAAATTCAGTTTTGTTAGCGAACTGGTGTCTTCAGTCATGCAGGGATTTGGATTGCTGGTGTATGCTTCCATCACTGACATCATTCATTTTGTGTGCAGGTTTCTTTTATATAATAACAAATTATGACTCTTACAAAGAGGCTTATTCCTCTCAGCCCATGATTTTTAAGAAATTGCATTCAGTTTAGTTTTAAATGTTCATTTAGGATTCCTGAAGGGACTCACAAATTCCCTTAGGCTCTATTGTTTCTGTCTACTGGGAGACATTTATCTGCCTTGTCCTGCTCATAGAGACATAAAGCTGTGTGTGTGCACTTGGCAGCAGACTCCAAAGTTCAGGTCTGAGTTGTGACAATTGAGGATTAGATTGTGGACAATTGTGACTTAGTTGTGCTGTCCTGTGGATGGTGGCAATGAGAAGAACCCTTGTATTGTATGAGCTTCTGCTCAGGCTCCTAATTCTTTGTAAACTTGATGTTTGAAGTTTATTTCGAGAAGAAACTTTAACATATTGTAGTGAAATTTTCTGGATTGTTAAAGATGATGAATTTTATAGCAGGATTTGTGTAGTGATTTTTCTGGTATTTTTCTCCTGGGTAAGCTTTTAAACAGTCCAGAAAATATTTCTGTATTTGAATGTACTGAACTCAGCAAGAACAATACAATCTTAAGTTTTCACGCCTGTTGGCTGTTTATTAAATACCATTGTGGAGAGGGGGTGGGTGCTAATTTACACTTTCATTATCTTTTTTTTATTCATTGTACATTATTTGAGTCTTGTCTGTTGAATAATACACACAACTGCACAAAAATATTAAATTAGTAATTCTCAGACATTTATGCTGAAAGCTATTCTGTGAGAATCTTGAGTGATTCTGTCTTCTCCAAATGCTTCAGTTCCTTCTGATTGCATATTGCATTTGCAGACTCCAGATGAAAACTCTGTTCTCCATTAGTAATTCCCAAAACTCACACAGATTTAGGTGGCAATCGAGGCAAAAGCAACTTCTCAAAAGTAGAGACTTGTTCAAGTCTGAGCTGCCCTGTTTAAGTGAAAGAGCAGTTACTCAAATAACAGCATGGATTTTTTCAGGAAGCGAACTAGCAATTTTAAATTAATTTTTAATTTAATTTTAATTTTAAAGTTAATTTTTAATTTAATCTACTGATTTAATTAGGCCACGTCCCCAAGCAGGCCACGCCCTCGGAGTCCCCGAGGGGCCCCGCCCCCCAGTAGGCCCCACCTCTCCAAGATGTCGTCGGCAGAGCCCGGGCGGTTCTTCTGCACGGCGGGCCGCGGGCTGGAGCCCTTCCTGGCGCGGGAGGTGCGGGCGCGGCTCGGCGCCACCGAGGTGAGCGGGGAGCCGGAGCCAGTGACCATGCGGGGGGTCCGGGTGAGCGGGGAGCCGGAGCCAGTGACTACCCGGGGGGTCTGGGTGAGCGGGGAGCCGGAGCCAGTGACCATGCGGGGGGTCCGGGTGAGCGGGGAGCCGGAGCCAGTGACTACCCGGGCGGTCAGGTCCGGTCAGGTTCGGCTCAGCAGGGAGCCCCGCTCCCGGAGCCAGGCGAGCGCGGCCCGGGTTCTACCGTCCCCCCGCGCGGGGCTTGCCGGGGTTGGAGGGGCTCACCCGCAGGGAGCCGGGGCTGCGCTGCCCGCGGGGCTGCGGGAGGGGCTCACCCGGAGCCGCCCGGCCGGGTCCGATGGGTGTTCTCCCCGGAGGTGGACTGCGTCTCGGGAAAAGTGTTCTTCACGGCGGCGGCGGGGACCAGAGAGCTGCGGCAGCTGCGGTCAGGGGAGCGCCTGTTCCTGCTGCTGAAGAAGTACGGCCCGCTGCCAGTGTCCGGGAACAGAGGTACAGACACGGGTAGCCTTGGTTTGAGTCCTGGTTATAACATTTGAAGTGTTTAGTTTTTTACTGGTGGCTGTAGTTCTAATTGACAGTAATCGATTCTGAAGTGTCTTTCACCCACGTGTGTTTTCAACATTTTTTTGACCTGAAAAGGGCTTTTAAATTGTTTGCAATAGCTACCTTGCAGCCTGTATTCTGCCATCACTGAGTGTATATGTGTATTTTAGTGACTCTCTTCCCCCACCCAGCCCCGAAAAAGAGAATAGTACCCCACCTGAAAACCATAGTTCAGCCCTGGATCTCTTGTGTTTATTTTAACAAGAAGTCTTGTTTCTGTTAAACAAAGTGAATCCTGATCTATATATTGTGTTAATTTACTCCTAAGTACATAGCTTCCTTCTAAGTCTCAGCTGCTTGGGTCATGCTCTCTGTCAGTGTTGGAGTGAGAATTTCAAGTTAGATAGATTGATTTTTATCTGGGAGATTACCTTCAGCTTTGAGAATGAAATTTCATCATGATTCTAAGATTAAGTGATAACTAGAAAGACCTTATTTTTTTTCCTTGACCAGCTTTGATGTATTTAAGTGAATTGGCCTCTCTGTTCCTCATGCCTCTCTTGTGGCTAGCTTGGGACTGCCCACACATGTAGGTGCGTGTTGCAGGATTGAAGGCACGGTGATGAATGGGAAGCAGAAATTTTCTTTCTGAAAGAATCAACTTGGTTTTGCCTGAAATGACTCAAAGTAATTCATATTTGTGTCTGTCTTTCAATTCTGGAGAGTGTTCTGCATTGCTTAAACCTGGGCCAAGTGCTTTCTGGGGAGGGTGGCATGGTAGGCTGGTGCTCTGTCCCTGGGAATGACTCTCTCAGGTGTTCTGGTTTTCTGCAGCTGCTGAGTTCTTGTGCAGAATTCAACCCTTGCGTGATTGTGCAGAGCTGGTAATCAGAGGGGTGCCTGTGTTGCTCCTAGTGGGTTCTGAGAGCTCAGCTGTGCCTGTGATTCTGGACTCACACATGAATGAAATCTGAACACAGTTGCTGTGATCTGCTGTTCTCAGTCCTTAGGGAAGAGAAATGCTGAGGCTGAGGTACTTAACCCAAAACCGCTTTTTTCTTCCAGGGAAAATCCTTCATGAGATTAAAAGCCTTGTCATTGAGGACCCAAAATACTGGCTGGATATTATCTCTGTTTGGAGAAAGCTTCATGGACACAAGGGGAAGACAGATGATGGCTCTCAAGAAAACACATTGGCTCTGAAGAGAAAGTCAGAAGAAGAGACAAATACTGCAAGTAAAAGGCAGAAAACAGAACAAGTGAGGGCAGTGGTGTCTGAGGAGTGTCAGGTGCAAGCTGGAGAGACCTATGAGACAGCAGACAGAATGAGCAGGCAGGAGTGCTGGACTCAGAGCAGGACTTGCTCAGAATTGCCTTCCAGAGGCAGTGGAGAGGATCCTGCTGCCAATGAGGAGCTTAGCTTCAGCTTCAGAGTGTCATGTCGCTGCAGTGGAGCGATTGCCAGAATAGTGACTTCACAGGTATGCTGAGGTATATCCTTTAAAAGAATTCAGCAAGGTTGAACAGAGATGTGTAGTTTGTTTGTCATTTCACTTGTGTTGTGTCTTCTGGAATAATAAACTGATGTAAGCTTTTTCTGTATTTTCTCAAAAAGCACTTAACCTGCATTCACCTTAAACAAGTGGAAATACAAATGCTGGTTTGATTTCTGTGCACTATTACCCTTTATGTTTTTCAAATCAATGCCTTTTGTTGAGGAAAAGCAAAGGTAAGAGTTTGGGGTTCTGCACCTGTGGAGGCTGAGGAGTAATTGGGTAATTTGGAGCTACTGTTCTCTCCGTTGTAGGAGGTCGGAAGAGCCATTGGCACGGCGCTGGTGAAGCAGTGCGGGTGGCATGCTGATCTACGGGACCCTGACCTGGAGGTAGGACTGCTTGTGTGCCTGTGGATGCTTCCAGACTCACCCTGACACCTCTGGTTTGGTTCTCTGCTCCCTCTGCACGTGGGACCATGGCCTGTCCCTACTAGTCTTCTTGCTGCTGAATTTACCTGAAAATCAGCATGTGTGTGGCCCTGGAGAGTGTGTGTGTATGTGTGTGTGTGTGTGTGTGTGCGCATGCCTTCCAGAGCTCTGGCTGGGTCTGCCTGCGTGGGAGGGGAAGGATCCCCCGAGGAGAAGTTGCAGGATCCAGCGCCCTCAGACTGCTAGGCTCTGACTGTGTGAAAATGGAACTCACCTGAGCCATGGGCTCTGGAGGGGAAGGGAGCAGGCAACATGGGCTGTTCTCAAGGAGCTGGACTTGAGAGTAGCACAGACAAGGCCTGGGGGAAGGCTCCTCCACAAATAGCAAACAGCTCCCTTTATGCACCCTTGCTGGTGCAGCTGCCTGGAAACCTCCCAGAGGACTCCTTGCTCCTGACAAGGAGTGTTTCTCCAGGGATGTTTGTCCATCCCTGCCATTGGCTTGTGGAAGCTGCTCTCAGCTCTCATGCCGAGAGATCCCAGACCTGCAGAAACTCTAGGGTTCATTTCCTGGTACTGGTGCCCACACTGAGCATTATGTACAGCTTTGGTGAGGCTCCTGTGCACCTGCTCTTCTTGCCCAGATTTTTGCTCTGAAGCTGTTCAAGTGCTGAGAACTGAATGGTGTGTCATGTTTCCCTTTGTGCTTCCTGGGGGCAGGGATTGCAGTCATGCAAGACCTGCTGAGGAGCTCAGTCTTCTTTTGGGATGTTCTCTATGGGACAGCAGAACAAGTTCTTGTAGCTGCCTACAGCTGCTTGTGGTTGTTTGTTTTGGGTTTTTTGTTTGGGGTTTTTTTGTTTAGTTGGTGTTTTAAAAATGTTTATTATTTTGTTGCTAGTAAACAGTGAATAATATTCTTCCACTTATAGTAAATGGATTTATAACTAAAAATTTCTATGCTGTGTTAAGGAAAAATAGGCCCCCTTATAAATTCAAGTGCTTGCTGATGGATTCCTGGCTGACAAAATACCCCTCAGCTTGATTAAGCATTAAATCATCTGTAAAGTGGCATTCAGATCATCTAGTAGGATTTCTTCCAATTAATTGTTATTGTTTATAGTATGCATTTTTGTTCTTAAAAACTGAAATCAGAAGTTGTAGAAGCATCTATTTCTGGCTTAAATGAGTTAAAGCTATTGTCTTGTCAGTTTGAGACTTTAAAATGTTGGGGTTGTTTGTTTTTTTAACTCCTCTAGATCTTTGTACATCTTAATGACATTCACTCTGTGGTGGGGATTCCTCTTTTCAGGTAAGTGTTCTCCCCACCAGATTTGTTGTGGCAATATCAGAGCAGACAGGATTTGTAAATCTTGCTATCCACCATGAGTATTTATCTTTTGGTTTGATAATCACTGTTGTCTAATTAGTCTCGTGATCTGCCTGTGTTTTAAATGAACACACAGATCAGGCTTTGCAGCGAGTCAAAAAAAAAAAGTTAAAAAAAAAAGTTAAAAGCAGGCTTCTCTGTCTCTCAGGAGATCTGTCCAGTTCATTTGTTCTTTGGCATCACGTGGGCTTTTCTGGGTGGTTCTGCTGCTGCTTTAGTTAACTTTTTTTGGTTTTTGCTGTCTGCAGGCTTCCATTGGCGAACAGAGAGTATATCAGAACAGCAGGACTGCGGTCCACAGTGGCATGGGCCATGGCATCTCTGGCTGAAATCAGGGTCAGTGAATGTTCCTTGTGAAGAAATGGGTCCTGAATTAAGGGAATGGGGTGCTCATGGGGTCTGGGGCTGGGGAGGAGTGGGGTGATTTCAGTGCCCTATCTTCCCCAATAGCTGTGAAGGAGTGGGGTGATTTCAATGCTGCATTTATTGGGGAGGAGGGGGATGATTTCAGTGCCCTATTCACCCCATTCACTGGGAAGGAGTGGGGTGATTTCAGTGCCCCATTCCCTAGTGCCTGTGGACAGGGTCTGCCATGCCTGTGATGAGTGTGCTGTCACCTGCTGTAACTCCAGATGCTTCTCAACTGAGCCTAGTAATCCTTGTACAGATACATGTCTAAGTGGTAAGATTTTTTCTGCTGTTCTGTGACAGTGAAAAAATGAAACATTGTTTGGTGTTGTTTTCCAAGGAAACGTGATCTCTTTCACAGTGGTACCAACACCTGTCTGCAGTCCACCTGTAATATTTCCTCCTGAATGTCTCCTCAGGGCTGTCTGCAGTGAAGCTATTGGTGCTTTTCACTATATTCCCTTACAGGCGAGTTTGGCCAGGGATTATCAGAGATTCTTGATAACCTGTGCTGGGTTCAGTGGGATTGTGCACATCCCTCTGTGAGCTCTGTCCTGGGTGAGGAGTCTGTCTTGCTGGGGATGCAGTAATCCCTCTGTTTTTGTAGGCTGGTGCCCTTGTGCTGGATCCCATGTGTGGGCTAGGAACCATCCTGCTGGAGGCTGCCAAGGAGTGGCCTGTGAGTACCCCAGTCCCAGCTGCTGGACTTCTGCAGGGAAGCTGGTACTTGTGAGACAGGGTTTTTAATCTGCCAGTTAGGCCGAAGCCCATTGCTGCCTGGAAAGGTGAACCCAAACCAATCTTTCTAGGCAGCTGCTAGAAGCGATTTGGTACAAAGGTTCCCCCAGATGAATGTGTCCTGCAGGCTGGTGCAGCTGGTGATTCCCACTGCAGGGTTTGTGTGAGGCAGCCACAAGCTTGTGAAGCTTCCTGGGCTTGTCCTCCTGGGTCAGAGGAGTTGGTGTCATGGGACATTCGTTAGCATTAGGGGCAGTGGAGCTGGCTGTACCTAGCTGGGGTTGAGCTATTAGGACTTGCTCTTGGTATTTCTGTCATGTCAAGTGTCCTGAGCAGACCAGAACATTAAAGGAGTGGAGACAGCACATACTTCTGAACATTAAAAGAGTGGAAACAGCATATACTTCTGAACATTAAAGGAGTGGAGACAGCACATACTTCTGAACATTAAAAGAGTGGAGACAGCACATACTCCCTCAATTCCTCCACCCTCTGGATTGTGAATTGTTTTGTGTAACAACAGCAGATGTCCCAGAAAGGGGGTTGTCTTGCAAGAGCTGTGCAGCAAGGCAGTTCAAGAAGGGTTTATGAAATAAAGAACTGGGGTGTTCACAAAATTACTTTTCTCTCTCTGGACAGGAAGCCTGTTACTGGGGTGCTGATATAAGTGACTCACAATTAGACGGTGCAGATGGCAATATCAGAACTGCAGGCTTGGTGGATAAGATTGAGCTGCTGAAAGCTTCTGTGAAAGGTATGTCTGTGGAATTTCCAGGTGGATTTTTTATGTTTTTGGGATTTTACAGGTAGGTTCTCCTGAGGTGATATGTTGCAGAGATAACTCCCAACAAATAGCTGGGTGGTGACTGGGGCTAGTGCTAGTGAAGGGATAGCTATTTGTACTTCCTCCTTGCTGCCTGCACCTGGAACTTTGGTAAGAATGAAGTCAGCAGAAGACAATAAAAATTACAATTGTCTGCCATGGACAGTAGTTGTCTCTCTTCATGGTAAATGTGTGATTTACCACCACAATACCATAAAGAGTATGTACCATGTAAGAGTTCTTTGTATCTTAGTGGAACACAGCCAGAACAAATCCAAATGAAATGTAGCCTGTAAGTTAAATTTACCAGGTGAGTATTGGTGAGGACACATTAAGCTGAACTGAATTATTCATATTTTGCAGTAGGAGTATTTTGAATTATGGTTCCCTTCTCCTGTAAGAGGGAGTCGGTTTTCTCCTGATTTACAAGCTATTCTGTAGAGAAGGAAATAATTTCGTTACCTTATTCTGAACCTCACAGTCTGAAGCTAAATTATGCCTGTATGAAATTCGTGATAGGCAAGCTGGCTGAGTTTCCCTGTGCATGAGTGGTGAAATGTGCATATTTTTTTACCTTGCGGTATTTATTTCTTATTGGATTGGTAAGAAACATTATTGATTTTTTAATAAAAATGTAGGTTTATTTCTCACTTAAAAGCTATGTTTGACTTTGGTTTCTAGGATAATGCAAAGTACTTAGCTGTCAGGTTTTCTAAACTGAGCAAGTTGGTGTCTCCATCACTGGTCAGAAGCTGTTACTTCTGCATGTCTTGAGCAGGGCTGTAGGTGGTATGTCCTTTCATTTGCAGATAAAATTGATACCAAATTCTTGTGCTGCAAGTGTTGACCCGAGAATGGTCCAGGAAACATCTCCAGCTAGTTGTAGAAAAGTTGGCATAGAATCTCAGCAGAGTTTAGGTGAGGAGGGACTGTTGGAAGCCTTTAGTCCTGCTGTCTGCTCAAGGCTGTCTGCTCAGTGAGTTTGAAGCACCCTGAGGGATGGAGGACCCCAGGGTCTGTGCAGGGCCCAGGCCTGCTGGCCTGCACAGCCTGGCACAGGGTGGAGGATTCCCAGGGTCTGAGAAGGGATCCCAGCCTGGCAGCACAGCCTGGCACAGGATGGAGGATCCCCGGGATCCCAGCCTGGCTGCAGAGTCTGGCACGTGATGGAGGGACCTCCAGGGTCTCAGGAGGAATCCCAGCCTGGCTGCACAGCCTGGCATGGGATAGAGGGACCTCTAGGGTCTCAGGAGGGGTCTCACCTTGCCTGCACAGCCTGGCACAGGATGGAGGGACCCCCAGGGTCTCAGGAGGGGTCTCAGCTGACTTGCACAGCCTGGCATGGGATGGAGGACCCCCCAGGGTGTCAGGAGGCGTCTCAGCTGGCCTACACAGCCTGGTATGTGGCCAGCCTTCAGGAAGAAAAGAGGCATGGAGAGGAATTGGAGGTGCGTCATTGCCATTCATACATGTGCACTTGAACATTTGCACTGAGTAAAGTGCTCACAAATGTAGTTCTTCTTTTGTGTTTTGCTCACTGATTTACATGTTTAAGTTGTACTGGGTGTAGAGAGGCAGCAGTTAATTTGGGACCATGTAGTGCCCTAGGAGAGTCTTGCTACCGGGACAGACATCCTCAGGAGCAGAGACTCTGCAGACTGAATGGTGCTGCCCACACATCTGTCTCCTCCCAGTCTGCAGGGGGATGGTGTCTCCATGGTGGAGGGCAAGTGCAGAAGGAGCTGTGAATCTGCATAATCCAAAATGTGGATTATGTGAATGTGCATAGGCCAAAAAGAGCTGGCAAGCAGTGTTGAAGGGAGAACAGGGGCAGAGCTGCTGTGCATTTTTCACACAGTCATAGATAAATAAAGACCTGTCTTTATTCTGCAGCGCTGCCACTGCCTTCAGAAAGCTTTGACAGCGTTATTTCAGATATTCCATTTGGGAAGAAGTTCAAGACCACAAGTGATGCCCAGCTCCTACCAGATCTTCTCCAGGAAATGGAGAGGTACGTGTGGCCTTTGGCACACTCGGGGTTTGGTGGAAGTGCCATGATGGTTTGTGATCTGAGCATTCAGCCAGCTTCTGCTTTGTTCCATAGTCTCCAGCTCTGTAGTGTGACCCTGTGCAGGCTGCGGAGATCTCAGCCTGTTAGTTGTCCCTTGGAGGCTGTTGTGTCTCACCAGCTGTGAGTGCTGATGGCAGCACAGCTGCCACGGGAGGATCCTGTGGGAGCCATGCTCACAAATGCTCTTTGCAAGGCATGATGGGGAGATGTTTCTGAGCCACACTCCAGTGTGGCAGAAACGAGAAAGAGGAGAGGCCTACCTAGGCAAAGTTAAAGCATGGCCAGGTAAATAAAGCTATAATCCTTTTCTAATTGAGGCCTGCTTGTATAAATTCATAGTCTGTCCTTTTTGAGGTCACAGCCCAGCTTTGACCAGCCTGCCTTGGCAGGAAGGATCTCAGACTAGAAGAAGGGGCATGTATTGTCCTTGCTGTCCAGGAATGCCTCACTAGCAAGCTGGCGTTAGGTGTGTCCTTTCATCTCTCACCATGTCGTTAGGTGGCAGAGTTGGGCCAAGCTGATAGCTGGGCTGCTTCTAGCAGACAGGTTAAACCATCTTCCCTTCTACTTTTTGACTGAAAAGAATCCCTTTCTCTAGGACTGCTCTTCAGCAGGTGTTGATCTCACTCAGCCAATGCAGGAATGTGGTGGGAAGGTAATGGAGAAGGTTGCATGGCTCCACAGAATGGTGTGGCAATCTTACTGTGCTTGTTTTCTGGCCATATTTGCTCTATTAGTCCATCCTAAGTAAAATATTCCCTTAGGAAGGTGGAGACGAGGAAGGGGCCATGAGAGCTCCACCAGTAAAGCTGTTCAAACTACTTGCTGTAAACTGAGTCAGGATAGTATTTCTTTTTCCCTTCTTTCAAAGCCATGTGTAATATTTGGACATATACCTAGAAAATTTAATTGCAAACATTGATTAATGTTCTTCTGCTTCCTGAGTTTGAAAGCCATTAAGGATCAGTGGAACAGGAAAAGTTCCAAAAGGCTATTTTTTTGAAGTTTCCAAAAGGAAGACCATTTTCAGAATTGCCATGCTAATCTGAGCAGCCCTTGCTGCACTGGGAGGCTGTTCCTTTGCAATCTCCAAAAACCCTGGGCTTGATGGTGCCCTTGATCCTTGAAAGAATGCTGAGGGGAGTAAAAAATTAGTCCCTCTTTCCTGGTAACCCAATAGAAGGAACTGCTAACATCAGAAATGTTTTGGAGTCAGGACAGGGCACAGTTCTCCCATTTAGAAAGAGGTAAGAAGATGGGGGATTTAAATTCTTCTTGGAGGTGCAGCTCACTGAGTTGAGCCATGACACACTCATGGCTGTTTCACTGAATGCAGGTGGCATCTGAAGTGTCAGCAGTGGTAAAGTTCTGCACAGGCAAAGGGATGCCAGGAGGGATCAACAGCTAACCTTTCTTTTTCCTGTGATTGCCAGAGTGCTTCGTGTTGGAGGGACCCTGGTATTGCTGCTGAGTCAGGAGCTCTGCAGACGCATGGATGGTTTGACCAAGTGTGCTGGAGGTGGCTGTGCTGAGGCCTGTGCTGATGGTGACAGTGGAGCAGCCCCTGCACAAGCCATGGATGGTCTGACCAGGTGTGCTGGAAGTGACCCTGCTGAGGCCTCTGCTGATGGTGACAGCAGAGCAACCCTGAGTGTGGATGGGAATTCCTCCTCCTTGGCCCAGGGGGGTGGAGAACCCGTTCTCAGCAGATATTTCGGGTCTCTGCTGCCAGAGGGCGTGTATGCCGTTAGCCTGGGCAAGACTGATGCTTTCATACACAAATACAGGAAGGTGTCTGCTGTTGGGAGCAGCAGAACTGGGACTGGGAGCTGTCCCAGTACTGGGACACTCCCTAGAACTGGGAGCTCTCTGGCCTTGGGCTGAAGGGAACTTGAATGCTTCAGGAGCAGCAGTGCAGGACTCAGTGGGGCTCTGCTGATGCAGACACACTGCTGCCATCCCTTAGATTGCCTCACGTTTTTGGCATGTCCTAAGGCACTGTGCTGCTGTGTCTCTGTTTTTTAGGAGACGTGGAAGATGTCGATTCTACTGTATTGGATACAGTGAAAGAGTATATAGTGTATTGTAATGTGGCAGAATCCTCAAATCCTTGTTTAGGCAAAGCTGCTCGGTATTGGGAGGAGTTTCTGCAGGGGAGGAGTTTCTGCAGGAGAGAAAGTCTTGATTTGCAGAACTGTAAACCGAGATGTGGTCACCCATGATCTTTGGGCCATGCATTCCAGCTGTTAAAGTAATATTTAAGCTACATCTTTGTCTATTCTAACTATTCTTAGTGTTCAGGTTGTTCTTAGGTGGAGGATAGGTGAGTCCCCTGAGATGCTGAGCAGGAAAGGAGGCCAGAAGGAGAAGAAGCAGCACTGACAGCTGGAGTTGCAGCCAGTCCCAGGCCCTGATCCCCAACTCTGTTTTGTGTGTCCTGGGTCCTCCTTGCTCTGCCTCTCCCCCTCTCTCCTGCACTTTTGTGACACCTTTTTTTCTTCCCTGTACCTTTTCTTTTCTCTTGGTTCTTTTGTCCCATCAAAATAGGGCTTTTAGAACTGTACCAGCATTAAAGAAAGGGCCTAAGGCAATTCTGAAATCACTCTCTCCTTTGGGTTTTAGCATCCTTTGTACAAAGGCTGAGGTAGCAAAACCCAAAAATCATTACACATTTTCTGTGAGAACTAAACATAAAGACTTCTCACTGCTTTCCTAAGCCATGTCAATCTGCAGGAACACGGGAGGCTTTTTGGGAAAGGAAAATGAGGATAAAATACATCTTAAAGAGCAGAGTTGGGTTTAATAATGTTATTTTCTTGACTTCAGCGCTGTTCCTCTCAAATGTTTTTACTGAGAAAAGTATAAAACAGGACTATATTTGCATTTTCAAACACACTTTTCTGTCCTTAAAATATCTTGTAGTTGTTAATGTGTATTTTTGCAGCTGTGAAGTCTATGATAAAGACTTTCTTTTGAAACTCAGCAGCATTTTGGACTAAGGCAAATTTTGTTATGTAAGGGTGGGGTTTGGGGGGAGGTTTGTTTTTGTTTGTTTGTTCTAGTTCCTGGTTTTTGTATAATTTGGCTTGCCTTTTTTTTAACACTGAGCATATCAAAGAAATCAAGGAATAATGTGTAATTGTAGTTTGAAATTGTTACTTTTTTTACAAACAATTGCTTTGAACTCTGGTTAACTGTATTTACCTGGTGTGGTTCAGTATTCTTCGACCATTGTGCTTCCAAAAATATTTAGAAATGTCTTGGTGAGAATTTTTGCTTTGGTATTTTAGAAGAAAGCAGCTTAGGCCACGTTGTGCTGCCCACATGCAGCTATGAGATGTTTCTTACCTTGCCCATGAGACATGGAAGGATGGTTTTGTGTTGTCCTGCCAAGTTCTGTTTGTGTATTGTAGTGCCTTTACCTATGTCCTAGGACTATTTTTGGTGCCTTGGTTTTTTGGGGGTTTTTTTTGTATGAAAGCTGATTTTTCTAGTCTTGCAGCACCAACAAAAAAGGAATGTAAATGGCACTTGCAGTGCTAATGTCACATTGACCCTCATTGTTTGTATGTACTGCATTTTTGCAGGCAATGAACTGATGTCTTCAGTTGTCCTAGGCTGACCTTAAGATGCTCGTATCCCCATTTGTGTGTGCTGTTTATGCTGGATGTTCTGTTCTGTGCCTTCAAGACTGGCTCTGAAGAGGGAATGTTTTGTTTTGGCTCCCCATCAGTCGCTCCCCCACGGCTGGCGGGACATACAGACGGGGCACTACATAGTGCTGTTTCTGCTTTTTTTGCTGGGCATTTGGCTTTTGCTCTTGCTTCTGCTTGCTCTTGCTTCTGCTTGCTCTCGCTTCTTGCTTTTTCTCATTAGTTAGTTTAGCTAAACAGTCCAAATTTCGTCCTGGACTGTTTCTCCTTTCCTCTTTTGGACCTGCTCGGACCTGCTCTGGACTGGGACCTGGGAACACCGAAAGTTTGCACCCTGTGCCTGCAAGCAGCTGCCCCAGCGCCGGAGGGACTGATACCAGAGCGACCACCCCCAAGAGAGAGACTTTCTGAATTTGTCATCTTTTTCAGAGCGGTGAAACAGTGCTGTCACCCGGTATTGTTCATTTTGTGTGCTGGGGGGTGCTGTGCCTGTTAAATAAACAGGTTCTTTCCACTTCTCTCTGAGGAATTCTTCCCAAACCGGCTGGGGGGAAGGGGCCTTGTGGGTTTGCTTTCTGGAGGGGCCCCTCTTTGGGGATTCTCTCCCAAATTTGCCCTAAACCAGGACACAGTCTGTTGCTTTTTAAAGTTGTTGGAT
>NC_140028.1:0-5000 GCF_963513975.1 Fringilla coelebs | reverse complement strand
GTTAGGGTTAGGGTTAGGGTTAGGGTTAGGGTTAGGGTTAGGGTTAGGGTTAGGGTTAGGGTTAGGGTTAGGGTTAGGGTTAGGGTTAGGGTTAGGGTTAGGGTTAGGGTTAGGGTTAGGGTTAGGTTAGGGTTAGGGTTAGGGTTAGGGTTAGGGTTAGGGTTAGGGTTAGGGTTAGGGTTAGGGTTAGGGTTAGGGTTAGGGTTAGGGTTAGGGTTAGGGTTAGGGTTAGGGTTAGGGTTAGGGTTAGGGTTAGGGTTAGGGTTAGGGTTAGGGTTAGGGTTAGGGTTAGGGTTAGGGTTAGGGTTAGGGTTAGGGTTAGGGTTAGGGTTAGGGTTAGGGTTAGGGTTAGGGTTAGGGTTAGGGTTAGGGTTAGGGTTAGGGTTAGGGTTAGGGTTAGGGTTAGGGTTAGGGTTAGGGTTAGGGTTAGGGTTAGGGTTAGGGTTAGGGTTAGGGTTAGGGTTAGGGTTAGGGTTAGGGTTAGGGTTAGGGTTAGGGTTAGGGTTAGGGTTAGGGTTAGGGTTAGGGTTAGGGTTAGGGTTAGGGTTAGGGTTAGGGTTAGGGTTAGGGTTAGGGTTAGGGTTAGGGTTAGGGTTAGGGTTAGGGTTAGGGTTAGGGTTAGGGTTAGGGTTAGGGTTAGGGTTAGGGTTAGGGTTAGGGTTAGGGTTAGGGTTAGGGTTAGGGTTAGGGTTAGGGTTAGGGTTAGGGTTAGGGTTAGGGTTAGGGTTAGGGTTAGGGTTAGGGTTAGGGTTAGGGTTAGGGTTAGGGTTAGGGTTAGGGTTAGGGTTAGGGTTAGGGTTAGGGTTAGGGTTAGGGTTAGGGTTAGGGTTAGGGTTAGGGTTAGGGTTAGGGTTAGGGTTAGGGTTAGGGTTAGGGTTAGGGTTAGGGTTAGGGTTAGGGTTAGGGTTAGGGTTAGGGTTAGGGTTAGGGTTAGGGTTAGGGTTAGGGTTAGGGTTAGGGTTAGGGTTAGGGTTAGGGTTAGGGTTAGGGTTAGGGTTAGGGTTAGGGTTAGGGTTAGGGTTAGGGTTAGGGTTAGGGTTAGGGTTAGGGTTAGGGTTAGGGTTAGGGTTAGGGTTAGGGTTAGGGTTAGGGTTAGGGTTAGGGTTAGGGTTAGGGTTAGGGTTAGGGTTAGGGTTAGGGTTAGGGTTAGGGTTAGGGTTAGGGTTAGGGTTAGGGTTAGGGTTAGGGTTAGGGTTAGGGTTAGGGTTAGGGTTAGGGTTAGGGTTAGGGTTAGGGTTAGGGTTAGGGTTAGGGTTAGGGTTAGGGTTAGGGTTAGGGTTAGGGTTAGGGTTAGGGTTAGGGTTAGGGTTAGGGTTAGGGTTAGGGTTAGGGTTAGGGTTAGGGTTAGGGTTAGGGTTAGGGTTAGGGTTAGGGTTAGGGTTAGGGTTAGGGTTAGGGTTAGGGTTAGGGTTAGGGTTAGGGTTAGGGTTAGGGTTAGGGTTAGGGTTAGGGTTAGGGTTAGGGTTAGGGTTAGGGTTAGGGTTAGGGTTAGGGTTAGGGTTAGGGTTAGGGTTAGGGTTAGGGTTAGGGTTAGGGTTAGGGTTAGGGTTAGGGTTAGGGTTAGGGTTAGGGTTAGGGTTAGGGTTAGGGTTAGGGTTAGGGTTAGGGTTAGGGTTAGGGTTAGGGTTAGGGTTAGGGTTAGGGTTAGGGTTAGGGTTAGGGTTAGGGTTAGGGTTAGGGTTAGGGTTAGGGTTAGGGTTAGGGTTAGGGTTAGGGTTAGGGTTAGGGTTAGGGTTAGGGTTAGGGTTAGGGTTAGGGTTAGGGTTAGGGTTAGGGTTAGGGTTAGGGTTAGGGTTAGGGTTAGGGTTAGGGTTAGGGTTAGGGTTAGGGTTAGGGTTAGGGTTAGGGTTAGGGTTAGGGTTAGGGTTAGGGTTAGGGTTAGGGTTAGGGTTAGGGTTAGGGTTAGGGTTAGGGTTAGGGTTAGGGTTAGGGTTAGGGTTAGGGTTAGGGTTAGGGTTAGGGTTAGGGTTAGGGTTAGGTTAGGGTTAGGGTTAGGGTTAGGGTTAGGGTTAGGGTTAGGGTTAGGGTTAGGGTTAGGGTTAGGGTTAGGGTTAGGGTTAGGGTTAGGGTTAGGGTTAGGGTTAGGGTTAGGGTTAGGGTTAGGGTTAGGGTTAGGGTTAGGGTTAGGGTTAGGGTTAGGGTTAGGGTTAGGGTTAGGGTTAGGGTTAGGGTTAGGGTTAGGGTTAGGGTTAGGGTTAGGGTTAGGGTTAGGGTTAGGGTTAGGGTTAGGGTTAGGGTTAGGGTTAGGGTTAGGGTTAGGGTTAGGGTTAGGGTTAGGGTTAGGGTTAGGGTTAGGGTTAGGGTTAGGGTTAGGGTTAGGGTTAGGGTTAGGGTTAGGGTTAGGGTTAGGGTTAGGGTTAGGGTTAGGGTTAGGGTTAGGGTTAGGGTTAGGGTTAGGGTTAGGGTTAGGGTTAGGGTTAGGGTTAGGGTTAGGGTTAGGGTTAGGGTTAGGGTTAGGGTTAGGGTTAGGGTTAGGGTTAGGGTTAGGGTTAGGGTTAGGGTTAGGGTTAGGGTTAGGGTTAGGGTTAGGGTTAGGGTTAGGGTTAGGGTTAGGGTTAGGGTTAGGGTTAGGGTTAGGGTTAGGGTTAGGGTTAGGGTTAGGGTTAGGGTTAGGGTTAGGGTTAGGGTTAGGGTTAGGGTTAGGGTTAGGGTTAGGGTTAGGGTTAGGGTTAGGGTTAGGGTTAGGGTTAGGGTTAGGGTTAGGGTTAGGGTTAGGGTTAGGGTTAGGGTTAGGGTTAGGGTTAGGGTTAGGGTTAGGGTTAGGGTTAGGGTTAGGGTTAGGGTTAGGGTTAGGGTTAGGGTTAGGGTTAGGGTTAGGGTTAGGGTTAGGGTTAGGGTTAGGGTTAGGGTTAGGGTTAGGGTTAGGGTTAGGGTTAGGGTTAGGGTTAGGGTTAGGGTTAGGGTTAGGGTTAGGGTTAGGGTTAGGGTTAGGGTTAGGGTTAGGGTTAGGGTTAGGGTTAGGGTTAGGGTTAGGGTTAGGGTTAGGGTTAGGGTTAGGGTTAGGGTTAGGGTTAGGGTTAGGGTTAGGGTTAGGGTTAGGGTTAGGGTTAGGGTTAGGGTTAGGGTTAGGGTTAGGGTTAGGGTTAGGGTTAGGGTTAGGGTTAGGGTTAGGGTTAGGGTTAGGGTTAGGGTTAGGGTTAGGGTTAGGGTTAGGGTTAGGGTTAGGGTTAGGGTTAGGGTTAGGGTTAGGGTTAGGGTTAGGGTTAGGGTTAGGGTTAGGGTTAGGGTTAGGGTTAGGGTTAGGGTTAGGGTTAGGGTTAGGGTTAGGGTTAGGGTTAGGGTTAGGGTTAGGGTTAGGGTTAGGGTTAGGGTTAGGGTTAGGGTTAGGGTTAGGGTTAGGGTTAGGGTTAGGGTTAGGGTTAGGGTTAGGGTTAGGGTTAGGGTTAGGGTTAGGGTTAGGGTTAGGGTTAGGGTTAGGGTTAGGGTTAGGGTTAGGGTTAGGGTTAGGGTTAGGGTTAGGGTTAGGGTTAGGGTTAGGGTTAGGGTTAGGGTTAGGGTTAGGGTTAGGGTTAGGGTTAGGGTTAGGGTTAGGGTTAGGGTTAGGGTTAGGGTTAGGGTTAGGGTTAGGGTTAGGGTTAGGGTTAGGGTTAGGGTTAGGGTTAGGGTTAGGGTTAGGTTAGGGTTAGGGTTAGGGTTAGGGTTAGGGTTAGGGTTAGGGTTAGGGTTAGGGTTAGGGTTAGGGTTAGGGTTAGGGTTAGGGTTAGGGTTAGGGTTAGGGTTAGGGTTAGGGTTAGGGTTAGGGTTAGGGTTAGGGTTAGGGTTAGGGTTAGGGTTAGGGTTAGGGTTAGGGTTAGGGTTAGGGTTAGGGTTAGGGTTAGGGTTAGGGTTAGGGTTAGGGTTAGGGTTAGGGTTAGGGTTAGGGTTAGGGTTAGGGTTAGGGTTAGGTTAGGGTTAGGGTTAGGGTTAGGGTTAGGGTTAGGGTTAGGGTTAGGGTTAGGGTTAGGGTTAGGTTAGGGTTAGGGTTAGGGTTAGGGTTAGGGTTAGGGGTTAGGGTTAGGGTTAGGTGGTTAGGGTTAGGGTTAGGGTTAGGGTTAGGGTTAGGGTTAGGGTTAGGGTTAGGGTTAGGGTTAGGGTTAGGGTTAGGGTTAGGGTTAGGGTTAGGGTTAGGGTTAGGGTTAGGGTTAGGGTTAGGGTTAGGGTTAGGGTTAGGGTTAGGGTTAGGGTTAGGGTTAGGTTAGGGTTAGGGTTAGGGTTAGGGTTAGGGTTAGGGTTAGGGTTAGGGTTAGGGTTAGGGTTAGGGTTAGGGTTAGGGTTAGGGTTAGGGTTAGGGTTAGGGTTAGGGTTAGGGTTAGGGTTAGGGTTAGGGTTAGGGTTAGGTTAGGGTTAGGGTTAGGGTTAGGGTTTAGGGTTAGGGTTAGGGTTAGGGTTAGGGTTAGGGTTAGGGTTAGGGTTAGGGTTAGGGTTAGGGTTAGGGTTAGGGTTAGGGTTAGGGTTAGGGTTAGGGTTAGGGTTAGGGTTAGGGTTAGGGTTAGGTTAGGGTTAGGGTTAGGGTTAGGGTTAGGGTTAGGGTTAGGGTTAGGGTTAGGGTTAGGGTTAGGGTTAGGGTTAGGGTTAGGGTTAGGGTTAGGGTTAGGGTTAGGGGTTAGGGTTAGGTTAGGTTAGGGTTAGGGTTAGGGTTAGGGTTAGGGTTAGGGTTAGGGTTAGGGTTAGGGTTAGGGTTAGGGTTAGGGTTAGGGTTAGGGTTAGGGTTAGGGTTAGGGTAGTTAGGGTTAGGGTTAGGGTTAGGGTTAGGGTTAGGGTTAGGGTTAGGGTTAGGGTTAGGGTTAGGGTAGGGTTAGGGTTAGGGTTAGGGTTAGGGTTAGGGTTAGGGTTAGGGTTAGGGTTAGGGTTAGGGTTAGGGTTAGGTTAGGGTTAGGGTTAGGGTTAGGGTTAGGGTTAGGGTTAGGGTTAGGGTTAGGGTTAGGGTTAGGGTTAGGGTTAGGGTTAGGGTTAGGGTTAGGGTTAGGGTTAGGGTTAGGGTTAGGGTTAGGGTTAGGGTTAGGGTTAGGGTTAGGGTTAGG